>NC_140934.1:34603019-34643019 GCF_014529385.1 Adiantum capillus-veneris
TAAGCTTTGGACCCATATCCTCTACTAACTTTTGTATTCCTTTCTTTCCAAAGTTAGTTCTCAAAGGTAGGCTTGTCTCCTTTGAGTGGATCTTACCATCCTTAAAGAACACAACCTCCTTTCTCCAAGCATCATTATAAATATCACAATCCCTTCTTACATGGTCTATGCTATTACACTGTATACATATGTGAACAAACCCTTCTTTAATTTTTTTTCTTTTCCTTTAAGGTGGTGTTGATGGTTATCTCTTCTCTTCAATCTTTACAAGTTTTAGATTTTAGTCATGTATGTATTTCACATTCTCATCTAGCAAAAAATCATCAAATTCTAGAGCTACAATAGAAGACTTTACCATATTTTCAAGAGTCAACAAGGTCAATTTAGAAGTATCGACGATCATCTTGTCTCTTCGTATTTTTCACTTTGCAAGAAGTTAGATAACATCTTCAACCTCACTCTAGTCAGTTTTTAGTCCTTGCTCAACATTGTTGTCTTCATAGCAGCTCCAAGTCTTCTTGAAGTTCTTTCCATGCCACTTGTAAGAAGAGCTCTATATTCTCTAATTCCAATGTGGCATTCTCTATTCTTAGTTTTTTGAGCATAGCATCACTCATATTCCTTGAGCAACTCTGTTGGAAAGAGTCCCTCCTTTGGCTTGGCTATCCATTCCAAAAATGTTCTTCTTGTCACTCTCTCGAAATCTTCCATGAAATACTCATCTTTTAAGGCCAATTTTAATCCTTCCCAACTTTCCCCATGCCCTTCCCTAATTTCTTTTACATACTTTGTAACCTTATGAGTCACAACCAACTCAAAGCTTTGTATTATCTCATATTCTAGTATTCTATGCATTTCCAGCTTCCTCACATATCCAGAAGATAATTTTTCCATACCTTTTCCATCAAACTGGTCCATTTTGTTTAAAACTATTTGAATAGATTTGGTTGTCAAACCTCTCATCTTTCTATAGCATGTTGGTGTTTCATGATTGAAGCAAATGATTGAAACAATAGCATCGTAACCGGATCAAATTACATATCATGTTTCCTTGCATGATCACCCATTACTCCCACAAACTCTCACCAAAAATATTTCAAGAAGTTGGTGTGATTGCCTTGAAGGTAGCATATCTCTAGCTATGAGAGCTTGTGAGGAGATAGCAAAGGAGCGACTTGATGAAGTTTAGTATTTGGTGAGATGAACATTTAAAGTGCAGCCATAGAAGCCTCTCTCCTAGACACTCATGTACACAAAGAAACCTCAAAAGAAGACAAAAATAAAAACATCAAAGATTTGATCATATGTAATCAAGGGTAAAATGAAAGGGTTTACTGATGCATTCATACCGACTAGCCTTTGTCACTCTAACAAACCCTAAATTGTTCTTCAAAATTGCAACTTTGTGCTCACAATGATTTATATATGTTGCCTAGAAATTGGAATGAGTTGTGTTTATAAGTCTTCTTGGTTCATGAAAAATCAAGCAAGACTCATCCCCAAGAGAAAAATAAATATGTACACATCGAATGAATTAAAATAATCTAAGAATGATAGAATAATAGGATGTGGAGAGAGAAGAACTTCTCGCAGTCTTTCGGCTCCAAAAAGAAGTACAATTCTTTGTTAGAAGTTAAATTTATGGCATACACACATTATCCAAAGAAATTTCACATAATGGAAAGGGGTAAAGTTCACAATATATGGTCTATTCATGTAAGATGATATTATAATTTTGAAGAAAAAGATCTAGCTACATTTGATAACTAGGATATGAGGAAGATATATATAAAAAGAGAGAGAGAGAGATTAAAAAAGAATGTAAAGAGTAATGTCTTATATTAATACATTCACAAGTATATTGTTGATTCGTTGAAAATGCAAGCGAACAATACTCTTTGACACCTTCTTGAATTGCTTACAAATTAAACTAGAACTTCATCAAGGCATACATAGAAGTTAGGATCCTCCCCATGTCTTACTCCTTCCAACTAGCATCCTTCCATTCACTAACTCTTGATTTCTTCAAGAATTCAACTTGTAATAGATGATCTAGTGTGGGTTGAACAAGACTTGTTCTACTATTATGAGGTCCACCATTTTGATCATATCTCCTCGTCCATAGCTCCAAAATTTACAAAACAAATTGAGCATATGTCTCAACTCATGAGCTATCAATTTTATGTTGAAAATTTTTCCAGAATTGGTTGACAAAAAAAGCCCACAAAAACATGTATTTTTTCTCCTTGCAAAAGTCTTAGTGTGGGACCCTTTGGGTTGGACTTCCTTATGGCTCCAAAAATACACACATCGTGGTGTGTGAAAGCATGATATTGATCCTTGACAAGAGTGTTCAAGAGTTTGTATGCATCCCAAAATGTTGTCACATGGACCTTGCCTTTTATACATGCTTTTCACACACACACACAAGCTTCTTGTTGACACACACTTCTTACCTTAAATAGAAATGGCACACATACATGTTACACATGACTCTTAGACTAGAAGGATTTCCCATGAGTTTGAGATGCTATATTGCTCATCCCCAACAAGTATCAAATTCAAAATGTGCAAAATAGGATCTAGTGTTTACCTTGGACCTTGAAGACCTCATAATAGATATATGTGAAAATGAAATATGATAAATTAGAAAATAGGAGAATTATAGAAAATTTTGTTAGTTATAAGCTCTAGATATGACATGAAACTAGATAAGTAAAAAACAACTTAACACTTTTCTTTTCGCACATTTAAGAGTCACGATCGTTCAAGCTTTCTTCCCTCAATACATTTTGGAAAGATACCCTGAAGATTATTAGGTAAATGAGGTAGATAACTTAACTTCATAACATACACACACTTATGTAGAGTACCACAAATTCTACCATGCATCTAAAAATAAAATCATAACATACGTTCCTATGATGTCCGTGCCATGGCACATGACGGTTTAAATTTACAATTTTCATTGTAGGTTTAGTATTTGAGTTTAGTGTTCATTCTAGGTTTAGGATTTGAGTTTAATTTTATGATTTATGTTTAGGATTTATTATTTAAGTTGAATGTTTGCATTTTGATTCATGTTAGTCAACTTAAGTTTATGTTTTAGTTTAATCAACAAGCACTTTAACCTTATCCCAATCAGTAAATCACGTGCATACTAACCAATGCAAATGGATTGAGTGTGAGACTCGCTGCATTACAATGTACCGTGTTTATACCTGTGGAAAAATTAATTGATCTAATAAAGATCAAGCTATTTTTTATTACAATCCTTAGGTATATATCATTAGGAAAAAATTGGACCCCCTTGGGGCCATGTAAGGATTCCTAATTTTAAGGGATTAAGGCTAATTTTGTAGGGGATGGAGGGAACAAAGATAGTAAATAGGGCTACTTTTGTAGCTCTCTCTAACTTCTCTCTAGATAGGAGAGGGGGGGAAAGGAGGGAATGAGGGTTGTAAAGTAGGAGGAAGAGGGGGGGTAAAGTAGGGGAGAGAAGGGGGTAAAAAGAGAGAGAGGAGTAAAAGTAGAGAGAAGAACCATTCTCTCTCTACCTATCACCAAACAAAGAGAGTAAGTAGTTATGACAAAATCCCCTTTTCAGCTCGTACATGAATTTACCCCAAAAAATGATTTTTTTATAAAATCTTCAAAATGGTTCTTTTAAGCTTTAAAAAGGTCCCTATATATATATATATAACATATAACAATATTTTTAAAGAAGAATCTAGCTTTTATCAGCTCCAAATCTAAAATTCCTTGGATCCCTCTCTACATTAATTCCAAGAATAAATAGATAATGCCACATCATCAAAACGTCCATCTAATAAAGCCTAAAAATTGAAAATTTTAAAAATTTTCCTCCTTTGAACTCAAAAATTGAACCTATATATATCTATATATGAAAAAATATATTTTTAAGTCTTTTTATCCCAAAAATTGACTGTTTATCCCAAAAATTATATCTTATCTAATTTTTTTCCCATCATAACTTTCCACCATGTCTCTTCGTGACATAACCAATGAATCACCTGCGCCATCATCTACTAGGTCAACTAATGTCAGTCTGCGTCTACCGATCGAATTTTCTCCCACAAAAAAAATGACGAGAAAGCATCTCAATCGGCATCCGTATGACGGTTTCGAGGAGAAACCAATGTTGACTTGTGGCTTGATGGAGGGTTGTATCCAAAAGATCCGCTCGTGGGCTGTCATTCGACATTTCGTACACTCCCAAGCTTAATCAAATATGTGGGAGAAGGAGAACGTGGTCTTCTTGGGTATTGTAAGAGATTGGACTCCAATCACGTAGGTGCGTCGGCATGGTTCCGACAACAATGTCAAGTGTTACACATTCATTTCACAAATCTCCAACAACAACTACATTCCACAGAGAAACAACTCAAAGATCTTAAAGAGGAGATGAAAGCTACACAAACAGAGGTAACTAAGCTACAGATTGCAATGATGCACCTAAAAGCCACTCCATTTGGCATGCGTGAGCGTAAAAGGGAGTTCTCTTCCATTGAAAACTTAGCCTCTAATGGAGGGGCACATAAGAAGCCGATCACGGCAACCATGTATTTTTTTTAATTCACAGTGTTCATAACTTATAATAATTTCCATCAATTTGTAACTCGGTTCACCTTTTGAAATATGACATATATACAAGATGTGTGTGGAAGTCTTAGACAAGAGGACCGTTGCAATCTTCTCCTAGGATGCATCTCAAAGGAAGATATGCTTTACATCATAGGTTGCAAAAAGGCCAAACACATGAAAGATGCCATGACAAAGGAGATCCTAAAAAAGATCTCTAACCTTGTCTCTGATGAGGATGATGTCCAGAGAGCTTGTGATGAGGTTGGGATCAACACAAATGCATACCATGCACTTCATGAATTGATGAAAGATGCATTACGAGAGCAAGGCATCACCGAGAATTTGTTTCCTATTCCACATAGGGTCCGACATGCAAAAAAAGCAAACAAGATCTCGTTCGGGAATCCCTTGGCGAATACAAACACATTGAAGGATCCATGATGTACTCTTCCACAAGTGCCAAGTCACGTGGTAATATAAAGGGGGGCAATACTATTCCTAATGGGGAAAAATCTTTTGTTTATCATCAATTCAAAAATATTTTTGTTGACTTGAAACGACTACAACAAGCTATGGTTAAATTTTATGCTTTGTCTCCACAAGGCAATACAAATTGTAATGTCATTTTTTATCTGTATTGAATATCATTTAGTATAACAATTCAATTCCTGTGTTGTTTCAGTACTTGGAGAGAAGCTCATATTTATTCTTAAGCTAGATGAATGTCAAATTGTCAAAGGATGGAGATTGGAACATATGAGTGTGACACTCATGAATGAGGCAATGTTCTTTGCAAAAGTCGATGCTATCGGTGATCATTCTCAGAAACCATCATTTAGTGTACAATCGGAAAAGGAAATATGGTGGTTAGGAGCTTTTGAAGTTCCGAAAGAAACTCATGAGGTGTTGGCATGGGTCTTCTCTATGATCCCGTGGATCACACAGGTTATTAAGGCACAACTAGAGGGATCGAGAAAAGCTAGAAGTAGATGGAGTAGGTACATTTGATGTTGAGTGGCACTTAGGAGGTGATCTAAAAACAATCAAATGTATACTTGGGTGTAAACAAGATGCTTCATCACTTCTTCCTTGTCCATATTGTGTACGAGGATACAAGGAGAGTACTCGTGGCTCCACGTCTTGAAAGAAAAGTGTCAAGGGAAGTCAGACAATAGGGTCAATGGATGATGATGCAAGGGAATGGGTGTGCTCGGTGTTGAAGTGTCCTATCATGGAGGTCCCCAATCGGTCGACAAAAGATAGAACATGGCATCCCATTATCAATTTTCCACTTACAAATGTACACTTTTGCACTTTGCATGCCTTTATGCGTATATTTGATCGCTTGTTAAAGCTTCACATAGAGTACGCTTTCACAATGAAACCACTTTCCAGATCCGTGGAAGCCATTGGAATAGTTGAAGCAATTCTAAATTCGATTGGATGTCATGGTGGCAATGTTTCTATCATCGGTGAGGTGGAAAATATGCATGAAGTGCCACAAAAAGTATCTATGAATGGTGTGAAAGCACGTAGGTTTTTCAAGAAACCAGAGATGCAAAAGGAGAGTGGTGAGGAGGATGCTCCATGGGAGCTATGGAAAGCGCTTTGCAAGTGTACGATCGATCAAGATTCAAATCCTGTGCTTGTAAATCTACGTAGGCAAGTGTGGCACCACTTCGAGTTAGTGCTTCAAATCATGTGGAAACACCAAACCACAAGCGAGCAACAAAATTTGTTCATAGATCACATTTCTAATTTCACTAAAGCATTTGTGCAAGCATGGGGAGAGAGCAATATCACACACTACATGGTAAGTTACTTTATTCAGTTCAAATTTTGATGCTATACATAAACATTCATTTGATCTAAGCATTTTTTCTTGATGCAGCATATTTTGTATGCGCATGGAGCATTCTTTATGTCAAAATATGGTTCATTAGACATGTGGAGCACTCGAGGAATGGAGAAATCACATTATCAAGCCAAAGGTGTTTACTTTAAAAATACACGTCACGGTGGTGGAACTACGAGATACAACTACATGAAGGAGATGTTTAATTGGTTCTTTCGTTGTTCTTTGGGGAGATGTCATGCCATAGAGCGAGCGCGAAAGTCAAGTCTTGCCAAGGAGGTTAGGAGACAATCTCGACTTAATGCTAAAGAGAAATGGAGAAACTCCACTGGACCCCTTAGTTAATCATGCTAGGTGGCGTGAAAATCGCCATAGAGTGGGCAAACGTTGGTTACCCAACATGTAAAACAAATGATGCTATGCAATGTAATGTTTATGTTTGTAGATGTCTTTGTTGAGTTGCATATAATACTTCTCCATTTATACATTTTTTGTTTTTTATATTTTGATGATATTAAGAGTTTTTTTAAGTGGCCTGGTCAAGTGTGAAGATACCTATTTTTTTAAAAATAGGGGACTTTTAGAGAAGAGGGAGTTTCATTTTCAATATTTCCCCTTCTTACACAATGGCACGCACAAAGCAAATAGCAAGAAAAGATCAACCTTTTTTGCTCACCCTCTCTCATCCGTCCAAGGTGCTCAAAACCACCTTGGATACACGAACAAGAGCTCCTAGAAGAGATGGAGAGGGAATGGTCAGGTGAAGAGCAACAAGATGGACAACCTTCACGCAAGAAGAAACGGGTAGTGACTTCAGACACTGAAATCAAGATGGACAGCGAAGCACCAAGCTCACCATGGAGCGGATAGGAGATCCCAAGCAATCATCGAGTCCCAGCTGGGAAGACATTGCCATGTGGCTTGGGAGCTCTGCCGTCAAATGAGCCTAGACGTGATCATGGGTTACTAAATGCAGAGGATTTTGATGATGTAGAAGATGAGCCAGTTGGAGCGCACAGTGGAGTTGAAGAGCCAGTCGGAGCACATGGTGGGCTTGAAGATGCGGAAGCTCCTTATCGTAAGCCCTCTCGTAGAAAGAAAAAGTTTTTCAAGGTTCGCCCTCACAGGAACCATGTCCCAAATCCTACCATCCCTCAACAACGGGCTCCTGCTGTGAAGCGACGCATTCCAAAGACCTTGCAAGAGATTCTTCACTATCAAAAGACTTCTGACCTTCTCATCTGCAAGGCACCATTCACATGTTTGGTGAAAGAGATCATGAAAAGTTATCGAATGACGTATCGAATTCAAGGTATCGCCCAAGAAGCTATGCAGGAAGCGGCAGAATATCAACTAGTTTCTCTTTTTGAAGACACAAACTTGTGTGCTATTCATGCAAAACGGGTGACAATAATGCCCAAGGATATAGCTCTTGCCCGTTGAATCAGAGGAGAGAGAAACTGAATTTGACTTTTATGCCATTTTGGCAATGTAAAGATATCTTTTTCAAATATAACGAGTTGTGTCTTTAGTGATTTCTTTTCCATCGTACTGAAAATTTGTGTTTATAAGTGATATGATGCTGTGAATATTGTATTCTATCTCAAGTTTGATATGATATGATGCTGTGATAGATAGAATATTGAATCCACGTCAATAATCAACTGCATTTTCTCATTGATTGATATTTTCAAGATGATAAAATAATCAACCGATTGTGGTTAATTGAAAAACCAAAAAGGCATAATATCAATGCAGTCTGACAAATCTAGCCAAAAAAAGGTGAAAAAAAGCTATCTGAGGGCCTGCCGCCGCCGTAGAGGCGCGTGGGGGGAAAAAGTAACAGTTACGTTTGCCCTCCCACGCGCCTCTATGGACAAGCTCCTAGACAGCTTTTTTCCACCTTTTCTTGGCTAGGTTTGTCAGGCTGCACTGATATTATTCCTTTTTTTTATTATTATATGAAAAACAAAATCTTAACCTTGGTTCAGAGAATTGCACAATCATACCACAATATAGAGCCAATCACCTACTGTCTATCGTACCATAAACTCAATACAGAATTTCACAGTTAAAATCAAGTCCCATTCCAAATTTGAAATAGCAAAGTACAAAGATGTGATATATCCCATTACAAATTTGAAAGAGTTAATTACAAGATATATGCAGCTATTGAGTGCTTGAGCCATCTCAGATATGGCGAGCAATGTTTTCTCGTCGCTCTTGGGCGCAGGGAATCTGTTTGTGTAGCACATCCCAAGCAATTTGTTCCACATTTCTTAGACCTACAGCTTGGCTTAAGGCCACGTTACAAAGTACACGACCACGAATGTGTGTCGCAAATGCAGCACTGGCCAGAGATTTATTTACAAGATAAATAACTTGGGAGGCTTGAGATATGGTTGACAGGCATAGGATGCGGCTCATTGCTTGCATCATTGACACCCAAAATTGACCACAAGGAGTGTACTCATTGTGGATTATTGCAAAGCCGTCTTGGGGGAGCTTGCCAAGGTAATGTGCAAGGGATGATTGCCATCCAAAAGCTTGGCGCCTACCATCTCGTCCCCGACCTGCATGCTCATCCAGCTCCACAACATTCTACAAAGAAATCAATAGGTAAATAAGATTTCAGAATGCAACAATGAAAATTAATGTAATCACAAAACAAAAATTAATTGATACCTCTTGTTTTTCGTCGTCCTCATCGTTTATGCCTTTGCTGTCAAGAGAAATGGATGAATTGGGAGCAATAGCGACACTCTCAAGTTCATCCATATGAACAGGCATAGGAGTGCGTTGGGCTTCAAGAAACGCATGTGTACCTAAAAACTCATCCTCCGACACAGATGAGTGCGGTGCATCTGTCACAGCCACCATTGCCAACTCCACTGTATCTACCACACTCTCTCCAAGGGGTAGGAGGCTTCGATCCAGTGGATCGGAGGAGGGGTCAATGGCAAAGGACTCTACAGTGGCACAGAGGATGGACAGGAACTCATCCATGCGGATGTCAAAAGTTTTTTCAAGATCATGTAAAACAAATATTCCTCCCCATTTATGACAATTGGGGAGAGGTGTTCAAAAAAAACCTCCGGAGTTAATGTCTCCTCCGGCACATCTGCAGCGGGTTTGAAGGATGCTTCTGCACCCTTATCACCCATGGATTTTGTGGCATCCATGGCCTCTCCTGGGTAGGTTAGGACAAGAATATTGCCCTCTTTGATTGCATCCCAAGGCGCTCTAGTGGGCTCCTTTGTGTCCTTGACGACACCCCCAAGGCGCAAATGAGGCAAACTCACCTCAGATCTTTCAGGCTCCTCCGCAAGAAGAAACACAAAAGTCGCCAAGCGACTTAAATACTGGGTGCGGAACTTCTTCTTTATCAAACGTGAATCTTCAATATAGTGACCTGCCTCACCCGCAATTACACAAAACCGTTGAAGCCGCTAGGTGAAAGGCCGATCGCCTTTCTGTATGTAGCGAAGCAAATTGCATGGAATCCACAATTCCTCTTGTCCTACAATTGGTACAGCATACTTGTCAATGTAGATCTCAAAAAATTCCAAGATAGGCTGAAAAGATTGGATGTTTAGGTGAATAGCTGTGTTCACATCAGGGAATTGGGTGAAGAAATTGTGGAGATCGTCACGATCTTGCCGCTCGGTTGTTTGTAAAAACGCTTGGAAGCGTTGTAACACCGTGGCTTCGGGAGGGGTGGAGGAGGATGCCATGATGCTAGCTGCTAAGGTAGGAATGCAAAGAGTGCTAAAGCTCAAATGAGAGAGTGAACAGGCTATGTAGGTGAATTGTGAAAATGGTAGGGTTTAGGAGGCTTTATATAGCGCCCCCCCCCCCCCCCCCCCCCCCCCCCCCTAAAGTTAATAACAATAATTAAAATATTAAACAATTTTCACACAGTAACACAAATAACAAGAAGTTATAAAAAACTTTCAAATTAAATTACAATCATTTAACTCTAAAAACACATCACTACGACTTTAAGATAATGTGCATTGCCAAAATTTGATACAACCATCTGTTTGAACTTATAATTGTGATATTATAGGAAATTTAAGTACAAAACATAACTACTCTAATGATAAAATCAGATTCTCTTCCGTCATCCATGCCTTTTCAATTTGAATCGTGCTCTCCATGCAGCTACCAATCTAGCAAAAAAATAAGAAATAGCATACCCACCTTAGAGTGAGAAATAATCCAAAGAACATAAAGATTACATAATTAAGAGAGAAAGATCATTCACCTTATGTCGTCCAATGCAAAACTTTGTAGCTTCTCCATGCTCTAAACCTATTATCACTAAGTGCTCCCGCACATTGGCCAATGTCCAATGTCCAATGCTTGTTCACTTGGACGGTCTCAACAGCACCACTCGACAATTTGATTGCAATTTCAAATTCCTCAATTGTAGCATCGGTGGAATCCATTCACCAAGCTTGCACATCCATTCTTTCATAGAAGTACCGCACATAAAGGGTGGAGCACACCTTGATGAAACGGATAGCAATGCCGAAACTTCCAACCTGACACCAAAAGCGATCTCCGTTGTGAAGTCCTTCAAGATACCCCCACTTCTCCCTAAGGATGACTTCCAATGTATCATAATGTAGATCTTTGAAAACATACATAGTGTTTCTATGATGGAAAGGCAAAGATCCAAATATGCTAGCGAAGACATGAGCAGGACAACACCATCCAAGCCCAACAGAACGTGAGGCTTTTACAAATTTTAATAAGTCTCTCACATCAGCTACAATCTTGGCTTTCAAAGACATTACAGTGAATGCATCTGGCTTTGTCCACTCCATGCTACGCAAGGTTGTAGCCTCCAAAGGTTGTAGCTCTTCGTAGCCTTGCTCATCTGTAGGTACAATGTACTTGTGGGTGTAGAAGAACACCCTTTGCCGTGCAAGGTTTGATGAAGTTGTGTTGGGGAAGAGCATATCCCCAAGACTTGCATGCATGGCCGTAAATGTGCCTGAAAGGCACGAGAGTGGTTGCTCCTCCACAAGGCTAGAAGGAAAAACATCTACATAGAAACAAAACAGTCCGTGAGATGTAAAAAGTCCATTGTTTTTACCACCAAAACCATTGAAGTGCAAGGGACATACAATTACAAGGAAAATTCCTTGGGTTGGTGATCCCTCGTAGACGCATGTGTCCAAACATGAAGACATGTTGAACGATTTCCACCGTACCCTTGTCTCTTACTTGCTTGAAGCCTATTAGTCTTCCCTTCCAATGGAGATCAACGTTTGTTCTTTCACGAACATGATGGGGACCGATTGCGGAAGGTTGCATGTAGACCCAAGCACCTTCTTGAAAAACGTGAGGTTCCCATTGTTGCTCCTCATTCTTCGAGTTGTGGAGAACCATACTTTGAATGATGGGTTTGGGGCATCTATTTTGACCATTGTTGATCATGGATGCTTAAGTGGGAGCTTGAAATTGCAATGGAGAGTTTGGGGAAGGAGGAGGGAGACAAAGTTTACAGAGAGAGTGGGAGCTTAAAGTTGCAATGGAGAGCTTGAGGAAGGAGGAGGGAGATAGAGTTTAGAGAGAGAGAGTGGGAGCTTAAAGTTGCAATGGAGAGCTTGAGGAAGGAGGAGGGTGTAAGAGTTTAGAGAGAGAGTGGGAGCTTTGTGTTATGGAAAGGGGCTATGGAGGAAGGGAGTCTTGGGAAAGAGGTTCTAGAGTGAGAAAATGACTTTTTAATCATAGGGTAGGTTTGGTGGGAGTTTTGGATGGAATATTTTGAATTTAAGTTTTTTTTGAAAATTTTAAAATTTTAGAGTTTTTGCAAAAACGTATCTGTGGACCCACCACTTCCCCCCCCCCCCCCCCCCCCCCCCCCCCCCCCCCCCTTTTATCCATCCACATCCCTCTAGGAGACAAAGTAATAAATGAGTGGACAGCCCTATTATTCCCTCTACTTTCTTAGGTTCTAAACTTATATACATTGCTCTCTTCATATTGGCTAGAGCCTAATTAACCTTAATCCTATATGGCCCAAGGAGAGTCCACATTTTTCCTAATGTGGAGGAAATCACTAAGCTATGCTTTAAGTGATGGTGGACACCCAAAATAAATCCTACAATCTACAATGTGAATTTGGAGGCAATCCAATGTAGAATATGGTGCATATGCTAGATCAGCTTCAATCTTAGAGAGTAGCAGACACCCCCTGACTAGAAAATGTTATGATTGCCACAATCATAAACCTAGAGGCTTGTCTAGGATGATAGAAAGTGTGCGACCAAAACACTATTGCATGAGGGAGCCAGAGTGTTGAGATTGAAGTCGCTCTTGGTCCTTCTCAATATGCAAGAAAAGGTTGGATGAAGTGACACTTGTGGCATAGAATTTTCAAAGATACGCTCTAAGCTTTGCTATCTTCAATTACACAATGACCCTAAGTTCTAGAAGCTATGTTATTGTTTTTTGGTATGCAAGTTGATTAAGGAGCACATCTTGCATATAAATAACACAATGCTAGGCTTGAGAGATAGAGATGCAAGAAAGGTTATACGATACTTGGAAATGAACTATAATTCCATTTATGCTTTTCGTAATGATTGCATTTTTTTAGAAGGAAGTATGGAGAAATAGAGATATGTTCAAAGTGTGAAGTAAACAGATATAAAAGAAATCCCCAAGGGAAAAGGGTTCCATTAGAAGGTGTTGTAACATTTTCCTTGTATGCCTCCTAGCAAGCACTTCTTCCAATGCAAATCAATGGTAGCTCTAGAAATGTAGAAAAAGTATAATCGATCTTCAGATGGTTTGCTAAGGATTCCTACGTATAGTATGGTATGGAAGCACATTAACAACATGTGTTCATATAAAGATCTATATAATTTATGGCTCGAATTGCCTATGAATGGTGTTTACATATTCAAGCAACATTCCATGTCCTATAGTGTGTGTCAAGTTATCAATGTATAGAAAGCTATCAGTGTAGGAAAACATATTTTTGATCTTGATTATGCTATATCTATATGAATTAACAATTATGGATGTATATATTTTTACTCTTTTTGAAGAGCTACAATATATGTGGATAGGCATGGAAGTGGTGGACATGAGCCAACCTGTAGGTTGGCACAATACCCTCATTATGGTTCTATTCTGTGGATAGTGCATGACTATCTCATCTATATAGACTGCTAAGATAAGCAAAGAATATAGCTTGAACATTATGCAGACAATGTTTTCACCCCATCTTAGTTTATTTTGTGTGCAGGCTTAAAAGTTTTGGCTTTGATGCATTGGCATGTGTCCGAAGGTTGTGCACTTGTCGATAACCTGCATTCTTCACCATGCCTATGCTGAGGAATGCATGCTCCTCTAATATGGACAATGCATGACTATCTCATCCATATAGAATGCTATGAGAAGCAAAGAATACACCCTCAATATTATGTAGACAATGTTTTTATCCCATGCTATTTTAGTTTTCAAGACTTAAAACTAGTGGCTACAATGCATTGGCATGTGTCCCAAGGCTATGTACGTGTAGGTAGCCTGCATACCGATGTTGAGGAACCAAATTCTTGAAGGCCATTGAGCATATCTTCCAAAAAAAGGATGATCTATGAGAGGATTTTTGGGAAAGAAGATTATACACAAGTCCGCTCAAGAGTGGTTGTAGCTAAAGGAGAGAGATGATGAGTATCTTCCATCAGGGATAAACAATTTTGCAATATGGTTTAAGTTGCCCTATTGGATGAGATTGAAAATCAACCATTTGCTAGATTTGATGATCATATTCAAGGACTTGGAAAGCTTATTTGGGACCATCTCATTTAAAAGAAGGATAAGGGTGGATTTGAAAGATATTGGCCATATGGAGGCCATTTGGAGTGCCACTAGCTACAAACACCTAATCGTAGGTCAATACAGCTATCAAATGTCCCTAGAATTTTGATTGCCACCCAATAATGCAAGGTGAAAATATTTTTAAACTTTAGATGACGTTCACATAGGATAAAAATCTTGCTAGTAGCCAGAAGTCTCACACTTGGCATAAATGTGTCAAGTTTTCCCAAAATAACTTGTAAATTTCATAATTCTCAGCTGTATGCACAATGACACTAAGATAATGAGCTTGTTTTTAAAATTATTGTGCATGTGGACATTGACGGTCATTTTTCTTCAAGTGTCTGTGCCACAACTTAAAGTTTTGTGACGTTGATTCATTGGATTTTGCAATATAAGATTAATGCTATCTCCATACCCTCCTCAAATCCAAATGTTGTGGATGTGGTTGTACATTTGAAACACAATTTCCACCACCATCCTTGCCAGTGCACATAGTTGATTAAGTGGAAATAGTAGGGACTGTATATTCAAGAGAGATGTTCTGTGTAGAGTGTTTTATAAATATGCTAAAGGGATTTTTGTATCAAAGTGCATGCAGAGAGGGGATCGTGGCCAAGTTTTGGTTAGTTCTAGAGGCACATTGGAGAGTGGATCTCTCAAGTTGATTGTAGAGAGGACTTGCTATGGAAAACAATGGATGATGAGCATCTGGTTGGAATTTTGATAGTGGGCTGAGGCATGGAGAAAACATGGGTATGGACTTGGAGGAAAAAATTACTTAAATCTTCCTGATTCACAATCTAGCAATATGAAAGTGACTCACTCAACACAAGGATAGAAACTAGGAGACAGAAGCTACTTGATATGCCTTTAAAAATGGGAAGCAACCATCAATGTGTATCCATGTACATCTTGAGACACTGGCAACTTTTATAAGGATGAGATGGCTTCAAAAAGCTATGATGAGGCCTAAAAAAAAGGTGAATGGGTCATAAATGAGGAGTGGGAGTTTTTACAACTCTCAATTAAATCTCTAATCTTTGACTCTTGAACTTGTTTGGTGCATCTACTTGACTAACTAGCTTTTCTAATTCTTATCATAGTACAAGTTGTGCACAAGATCTTGGTAAAAAGGTCACTCTTTAGTGTAGGGTGACACAAAGTGATGCATGTTTGATTGTGGCACCATGGGCAAATTCAATTAGGCCAATCAATGACTCTCATTAATGTGGATTTGATGGAAGCAAAAGTCTTATATTTTGGAATGCTACAAGAAACTTCGAGAGTGAATTATAGAGAGTCTGATGTGCAATGGTTTGAGGGGAATGCAAAGATCCATGCTTCAAGATTGAATAAAGGAGAGTCAAGATTACCTCAGGTGGACTTATAGAAAAATGTAGTGATCTCAAGAAACATTCATCCTTGTCGAGTACTATAAACAAATAGATGCACGTAGCTTATTGTATCAAATTATGGGGATTCTCCACACATTAACTCATATGGGCTGATCACTCTTTCCAAGTGAATTTCTATCCCAAGACTTTAGAGTTGAAATGGTGGCGTGTATATTGGAAATGGCCTATGAACTTTGAGAATAGTGGAATTAGGAGAATTAAAGATAGAATTTTTGTGACACTACTTTGAGAACACAGAGGGTGAGCTTAATTGATGGTAGAAACATAATCATAGTACTTAATTAACTTGGAATGAACAATACTTTTGCAAGAGAGAGAGTTTAGAGAACTTGACAACAATTGAGGACCGGATTTAAGTGAGGCCAGTTCCCCCTCCAGTAGGCTTTTGTATTATAGATTCTCCCATCAAGAAAGACTTGGTACAATATAGTCTTTGTGTTCCTTGTGATCTAGGTGATGCAATGAAGATGGAAAGATTCATGCATCACCAACATAACATAGACTTTGCAAAAAGCATTAGCTATCCCAAGCCTCAGTCCCAAGGCCTCAAACTCCTTTAAAGGTGGAGAGAGCTAGCAGGGAATGAGGGTAGGGAAGAGGAAGGAGAAACATTCATAAGAGAAATAAATAGTTCCTCACTTATCATCACTCTTCTTGCTAGCATAAATAATAGCATAGTAATGAAGATGGAGATTATGGCAAGTTTAAGCATTGAATCATGGAATTTGGTTGGATTTGTATTCCATAGCCAAGAGTGTTGGTGTAGGCTCTCAACTTCTCAACAAGCCTGGAGAAGGAGATGGAGTTCTTGCACTTCCCAAGTGTAGAATGAGAGAAAATGAGAGAGAGTGTGAGGGATTATACCCCCCAAGCACACCCCTTGCTTGCTTTGGTTAACCCCCCCTTGTAGCTCATGCTTGAAGCTCATTGAGCCCCTCCAAGCCTAGCTAATCACATGCAAGAGGCATTTCAAGCAACAAGGGTAGGTTTTGGACAAGTGTCCTTCTATCCTCTTTGAGGGAGAGAGACTTGATAATTGCTTAGATAATTAATTAATTAATCTAAATGCTCATTGGACCCCTTTTAAGCCTATTCAGTGGGATGCAGGAACACCTTGAGGAAAACATGGGTAGGGGCTTGACATGTGTCCTTGCTGCCTCTTGAGGCTTGGGCTTACCTTGTGTGTGTGTGTGTGTGTGTGTGTGTGTGTGTGTGTGTGTGTGTGTGTGTGTGTGTGTGTGTGTGTGTGTGTGTGTGTGTGTGTTCTCTCATCCCCCTAGCTTTAGGGATGGCCCCTTGCTTTATAAGACTTTTGGAACACAAGCACCTTAGTCATCAAGCACAACAAAAAACCTCAAGCTTGGGTAGTGTTCCCACAAGCACCTAAAGCTCCCAAGTTGGCAATCACGACAAGCACCTCAAGCATCTAGTCAGCAAGCACAACAAGCACCTCAAGCTTTGGCAGAGTTTCCACCTCAATCTCAGCCCTAGCTTACCTAAGGTCAAAGGATTTTAACACAAATCATTGGAGGTCTTTAACTAAGCTAGCCCTAAGGTCTTTAAGATCAATTGGCTAGCCTTGCTCTTTGGCATATCATCTCTCATTTGGACCCCTTTACATTTGGCCCATGTTGAGATAGACACGTAAGCACATGTTTATATTCTAATCCTTGTCCCCGTCTATTATCCCACATTAAATGGTTAGTTTAATATGAGAAGATCATTTGGGTTGGTTAGATATTAGATTTTATGACATTACCTCTCTTTTGAAATCATAGTTTTCCTCAACTATGAGGTAGAAGAGATAAAGCCTTAGTCATTTATTCAATGTTTCTTAGTGGGTAGAGGATCCCTTTTTACCCTATGACATCTTTCCAAGATAGATGATTAATCCATTTGGTGCTTGGGAGACTTAGCTGCCGCAAGCATGTCTACTCTTTAGTCCATTTCATTCTCCCAAAGTAGACTGACAAATTCTACTTGGTGTTTGAGAGACTTCGTCATCACAAACATGATTCTAAGCATGCATACTACTTAAATTTGTGCACAATAAAAAGAGAATTAGTCTTATAAGACAAGAACATTGATCATTTAAAAGAAACATGTACATTTGCTTACTCTAATATAGCATTGTAAGCATTGACAAGGTTCATACTATCCTTAAGTTGTATTCCTTACATCCATCTCTAGCATTTTGAAAAGGATAATTTTTTAACTTAATAAGATACCGTTGGATAATCTTACCATGTCGTAGTACCTTGTCTTCATGCCGAAGGATAGCTTTGGGTTATAGCACCTCTTCTTGGTCTTTGATTTTGGGAGGTCTTCAATAATTGGTTCACTTGGTGGCTCTCCTTTGTAGGGCTTAAGTAGACTCACATGAAAAGCATTGTGTATGAGCCAATGGTTGGGCAACTTGAGTTGATAATCCATCTCATTCATTGTCTTCAATATTTGAAAAGGACCATAGTATCTTTTTGCTATTTTATCATAATACTTTTGATGGCCCGTATGATTTTTGCCCGTCATTTTCCTCAATCGAGCCTTGGGAAACTCAAGTAAGACCCAATCATTTTCTTTGAAAGTTAAGGACCTTCTGTGCTTGTTAGCAGCAGCTTTTTTCCTTTGTTGAGATATGGATATAGCCTCCTTAATCTTTTGAAGATTCTTGTAGGTCACGGCTATACTCATTGGTAGCGAAGATCTTCCCATGTACTTTAAGTAGCAAGGGATTTTTAGGTCTTCCCTCAATGATTTCAAAAGGTGCTTTTCTAGTAGAAGTATGTACAATATTATTGTACGCATACTCTACAATAGGTAATTACTTTTTCCATTGTGAGAGTTGATCTACTTCTATAACATAAGTCTTTAGTAGATCGAGTATCGTAAGATTGGCTATATCTCACTTTGGCCAAAATTTTGGTCATTCTAGGATCTCTTCTGATACGATGGATGTTGGCAATCCATGGTGTTTGAGAATATGAGACATGAAGAGAGTTGCCATTTGGTGTCCCTTGATAGTCTTTTTGATAGGAATAAAGTGTACGTGCTTGCTAAACCTGTCGACTATTGTCTATATTCCCGTATTCCCATGGATAGACTTGGATAATCCAAAGATAAAATCCATGGGTATACTCTCCCATGGTGAATTTGGGATAGGCAATGGCTAGAGTAATCCAGGTTGCTTTCCTCTATCATACTTGGCCTTTTGGCATACCAAACTTTTTGAAACATACTCTTATAAGTCTACTTTCATGGTAGGCCAATAAAAGTATGTCTCTACTCCTCGAAGAGTAGGTTGATTGCCTCTATGTCCCACATAGGGAGGAGCATGAGATTCATACATAACTTTCTCACAAAGGGAGTAGGTAACGCATAGCCTATTTCCATGGAGAAGATAACTATCCTGCATACTCATCTATCATAGAAGATAGATCATTGTGAGTAGCTATAGACATCACATTAACTTCTGGTTGTCTTGTGAAAGTGCATCGGCCACTTGATTGTGCTTACTAGAAATATGAGCAATATGATAATTAAATTTCAAAAGAAAATTTTCTCACCTCATTTGTTTGTTGAAAAGCTTGGTTTGTGTCATGAAGTACTTGAGACTTTGGTGGTCAGTTCATAGAATAAATGGAGTCCACAATAGATAGTGCTTTCATGTGTCTAGGGCATGTAGAACAGGTAGAAGCTCTTTCTCATAAAGCCCAAGACTCGTTCATCACTATTGAGCCTTCGGCTCTCATATGCTATGGCATGCCCTTCTTGAAGCAAAACCGCTCCAAGGCAATCACCACACGCATCACATTGGACCTCAAATGGCTTTGAGAGATCCGGAAGCACGAGGACTGGTTGGGAAGTAAGCTTCTCTTTGAGTTTTTCAAAAGCATTTTGCTCCTTAGTAGTCCATACAAACTTAACGTTCTTCTTTGTTAAGTCGTGTAGTGGTCCTGCTACTTGAGAGAATTTTGCTATGAAGCGTCTATAGTATGCACACATACCAATAAAGCTTCTTAGCTCATGTAGATTCCTTGGGTTAGGCCATGATTTTATTACCTCCAACTTTGATGGATCCATACGGATACCATCTTGAGAAATAAAATGACCTAAGTATTGAATCTCTTGAAAGTGAATTTTGCTTTTCTTTTGATTGAGAAAAATCTTGTTCTCCCTCAATGCTTGAAAAATCACTTGGAGATGTTGCTTGTGTTCCTCCAAGGACTTGGAGTAGATGATGATATCAATGAATTTGCGATAGGGTTTAAAGATTTTTTCCATTAAACGATTGAACATAGTTGGTGCATTAGTCAAGACAAAAGGAATGACTAGATATTCATAAAGACTAAACATTGTACGAAACGTGATCTTTAGGATATCTTCATCCAGTATCCTTATTTGATGATAGCCACTTTTAAGGTCAATCCTACTAAAGTAGGTAGAGCCTTGTAGCTTATCAAACAGATCTTGTCCCAGAGGCACGGGAAATCTATTTTTGATAGTGATATGGCTTAGTGCTCGATAGTCCACACACATACGGTACATACCATCTTTCTTTTGCACTAAAAGGACTAGAGAACAAAAGGGACAGGAGCTAGGCTTCACCATCCCTTTGTCTACCAATTCTTGTACTAGCCTCATGATCTCCTCTTGTTGAGCTTGGGAAATTCAATAAGGAGGCTTGTTAGTGAGTGAGCTTCTTGGTAGGAGCTCAATTCTATTGTCATCATCCCCTTGTTTTGAAGTTAAGTCCATAAGGATATCATCGATGAGCACATCTTGGAATCCTTTAAGAAAATTGGACAAGTCTAACTCTTATTGAATCCTACCATTTACATTTGATGAAACATTAGGACCTTTAGGGACTCTTTGACAAAAATCATGTACGCAAAAATTGAGCTCTTCATTGATTTATCAAAAGCAGAAGGATTTACAAGTGGTATAGTACGACCAGACTCACTAGCATCTATATACATGTTCTTTTCCTTGTAGGTTAAGTAGATTCTCCTTTCAGGGAACTTCATGTTGGCATCCATGTGGTTGAACCATGGTGCCCCTAGGATAGCATCTTCATGTTGAAGAGGATAGATGAAAAGTCTTATTTTTCGACATAGCTTTGGACATGAAGCCTCAGCTTTCCAATCAAGGGAGTAACAGAGGCTTGTTGTCCCTTGAAAGTTGTGTCAGCCATTATAGTATCTCCCATCTCAAAAGCTTGAATGCCCAACTTGGTATCCAACTCCATTGATATGAAGTTTTGAGTAGAGCCAGGGTCAAACAAGATGAATACATAATGCTTCCTTACCTTTACCAAAGCATAGAAGAGAGGTGATCCTTTGCAACAATGAGCATCCTCTTTTGGAGCTTCAATGGTGGAAGCTCAAGGAGTCTCATTGCGGGAATTTCTTTTGGGGCAAGAACGATAGCCATGTCCTTGATCCCCACACTTACAACATTTGTGGTCCTTGGGAAAAGCTTCAAGATCTTAAGGAGAGAGTTTATTTTTAACTTTGTAGACTCCCTTCTCCTTGGACTGATTGATGTTGTTGTTATTGTTGGAATTGCCTTGGGAAGAACTTTGGGCATTGGTTTTCCCCTTTGCATCACTCTTGTCTTTGCTTTCCATGGGCTTGAAATTTTTTCTAGCCCCTTGTTGGAAATTGATGTGTGAAGAAACCATAGTGTGATGGATTACTTCGGTGATAGAACCAGGCCATTGGGAGTTAACGTACTCGGCTATCTGTTTAGATAATCCTGCACAGGTGATCCTGCACAAAATTTTTGCTTTTTTTTGGCAAAGTCTATCTTTTGAGAGATAGTAGCCTTGAGATGTAAATCCCAAAACGTGTCCACATATTTGTGGACAGACTCATGGGAGAGAAGCTTCAAACTCCACCATTTAGTAATAATCACTTTGTCCTTTGCATCGCTTACAAGGAATTTCTTCATGATGGAAACTCATAGAGTTTTCCATGTCTTTGGGGCTTCACCATTGCCACAGAGGCTAGCCCACCATTGACAAACCCATTTTTGGAAGTGCATAGCTACATGGCGTAGCTTGGAGGACTTCGTGAAGCCCCCGTTACCAAAGGCCGCATCAAATTGCTAGTTGAAGGCCTTTGTCAGTGGCACCAAAGGTTCCATCATAGGTGAGAAAAGAGGTACTCTTTCCTCCCTCTTTGAACATCTTGAGCTTTTGTTACCCTCCCCATGCAGGGTAAGATTTGTGATGTTCTCCCCTCTTGTATTCTATAGGAGCATAGCCATAGCTTTCATCAAAAAAGGGGGAAGGTGAAGAATAAGGAGAAGAGGGTAACCTCTTTCTTGCCCTTTTCTTCCTTTGTTTCCTCTCTTCCCTTTTAAAGTGACAAGGAGAAGGACTATGGGTTGATAGTTTTCTTTTGGGAGCAGTTGGCGACCGTTTAGACCGCCATCTTTGTGGAGACACATCTTCAAAGGAACTTCGGGATCAATTACTTTCTTGTTCTTTGGATTCTTTCTCTCGTATGGGAGAGAGTCTTGTTTGGGGGTGTCATCAAGAGGTGTCCTAAGCTCTGTCTCCTCTTGGAAAGGAAGAGAAATCCCATAAGCATGAAGTTGATGAGTAACTTCGGCTTGCAAAGTAGGGTTGCCCTTAGCCCCGCGGCGGTCACTTTTTAGAATGTGTATGCTATCACGTGAGTTAACCGGAGAGGATTATTAAAAGATCAAAATGTATCAAAATGTATACATATAGAGGGGGGTGGGGGTTTTTTAAATAGGCACGTAGTGTAAATATAGTATGTATATTGAGTTATTATTAATAACTGATGCATGTTTTTTAGGACCCCTTCTGAAGATGCAATAAAGGCACAGTCAGTTGTTGGGGAGATGAGGATACTCTAGTCCAAGCGATCTCGAAAGAGAAGAAAAATCTACTTCACAAGCACCAAAGAGTAAAAAGTGCCATGGATAGAAGATACGTGGGAACGAGCTCTTATGCATGCCTACAACCTATATCTTACAGAATAGCCCATTCTAGGTGTGAATTTCTAGTGAAATTTACACGAGGATGTTCTTGTGGACTCACAGCACAGCATACTCCGTTTTCACTTTTTTACCGACAGTAAATAATTTTTTACCACAGTAAATATTTTTTACCTACAGTAAATATTTTTCACCTACATGGTAAATACAAATCATTTTTTACCTACAGTAACTTTTTTTACCCATGGTAAATATTTTTTACTGCACCATAAGTATTTGGTAGGTAACAGTTCACTGTTACTAGAAGCAGTGATTGGGCTTCAACAATGCAGTTACAGGAGGAGAAAAGGGGAAAATCTTATGGTAAAGGTGAGTCAACAGGGATAAAGACTTTTGATTTGAAAAGAGACATGCTGATTTTTTCAAAGAACACATGTCAAAAGAATCCATGGTTGAGGATTTTTTGAGAATTTGATATTCAGGAGGACCCAGCAGGTTCCCCCCTGACATGTGCAGAACCTCCAGTTTCAACAGCCACCTTACCTGCTCTTAAATGCTCGTCAAGGCCTTATCCCCATGTGTCACAATCAGAAAAATCAGCATTTACCCTCCCCTCTCACATCACTCTAGAGAATATCTTGATGGTGACATATCATGTGACCTCAATCTGTTGACCACCTTAAGAAAAAGTAACCCCAATCAGCGGATTTAAGCATGTTTATCCCTAATCCTAAACCCTCTCAAAAACCTATATAAGGAGGCCTTCTCTCACTCAAAACCAACACTTCACCCACTTCACCAAGCAACTAAGCTATGACGACATTGCTCACAACGAGGAGCTATGGATGGAGCTCTACTCTCTCTCTCTCCCTCTAGTATGCTACATTACTAGACCTAAAACCTAAATAAGGAGTCTTCTCTCATGCTCCATGGCCACCATCCTCACCATCATTCTCTAAGGTATTGATGTGTTGCTAGTAGGATCATACCTACTTGCTGGGTTGATTGTTTTTGACAAGGGGTTATGCCATCCTTGGCTTGCTTCTCTATATCTTTGTTATGTATGATCAGATGCCGTTGTATTGTTAAGCTGATGTCTTGTGTATATATATGCTACATAAGGTCCCTAAGCTTCGTTTCTATGTGTTTTGCCATATGTTTTGATGCCATCATAATGCCAGAAGTCTCACTTGCCTATGTGCACTATGTGTGAGGTCCCTAAACCTCTTAATTTAGGGTGGTGCCCCCTTTGTTTTGTTCTTTGCTTGTTTGCATGAGGCGTGGTTTGTGGAGTGTGCATGAGTACAGAGGCCACCCGATTGCACTGCTCTTTTTCCCGCTATCATTTTGGTGCCCCCACGGAGGAGGGCTACACAGACCTTCAGTCCACAAGCAATGAAGATGTGCAATCTACAACATGGACGAATGGCGTGAGGAGTTTGCAAATTGGAGAACAGAACAGGGGGAGGCTTTAGAGGCCTTAAAAGCTTTCATCGAGGTCTTGTTACCAGGTTGCAGTGTCATTGAAATTCAAGAAGTAAGTTCTTCTACATGCCTTGTTCGTGATCGTCGCCAACGAAGGAGAGTGAGAAGAAGAGCTTGATATACCTGTCCTCTCAACCTATGAGTGCTCCAGAAACCTCCAACGCACACGAGCTTGAAATATTCTACATCAACATACACGAAGGTACTGTGACACACATTAAGGGAAGAGAAAGCATCACCAGACCTCTCTTTCCTGAGGAGCCGACTAAGAGGAGGAAGATCACCTCTACACCTAAGTGGCCCAAGGCCGCAGCGCGTGCTCAAGCGTAAGGTAACATTTGGCTTAATCTCATTAATAAGGGATTACATGACCACTACAGGCAAGAAAAAGGCTAGTGAGCAACCAACTTCAACCTCCAACTTGCAACCACGACTCTCACCCCTAAATCCTCCTGAAGCAAAGAGGCGAAGGCTTGCCTACAAGATTGCCGCCCGTCTGCGAGTGCTCCGAGTGCACTTTGTGAATCCAGACACCACCAATCCCAAGCCAACCTCCTGTCCGCGTGAAGATCACTTTGGATATTGTCCAAAGTGCTTTGGAGACCGGGTGAAAAGCCTCCCTGCCCTACCTTTGCTGCTAATTTTCAAGAAGTTATCTCAATCTAAGGAAACTATCTTAGTTGATGATGTGATGCACATTAATGGTGTCACTTTGATTCGTCATGTTGATTATGGTAATAGCATCCAATTGTTGCTTGCTAAAAGGCTCAGCATTGTACAAAGTGTTGCCATCACGCCTTACGTCTTCACAGATGCATCAAGAAGAGTCGAAGTGATCCGAGGTGCTGACCTTCTGTGGCTGATCAGGCTCATTGGTCCCAAGGTGGTGCAACTAAGCTAGGCTCTTGTGTGTAAGTATGGATGCAAATAATGAGAATGATGATCCCCGCATGTTTCCTTTCCATTTTGTACGTCATATCTGTGTGAATATTTGTAATGATAGAAAAATCTTTTATCAGCAAAGAATAGCCCTGTTGTTTGGAGCCGAGAGACTTGGGGAAATCTTGCGCTCTCCTCATCCTGTCATTCTACCCTTACTAGACTATTACCATTCCTTTGATGTGTCGATCTTCATCCTATTTTGAGCTAAGTTGTGCTAAAGCTCCAAATTGTAATTACCATACTCTATTTTAAAATAAATTGGAGCTATTTGTGTAATTGTTTACTCTCTCACTTATGGCCTTCCCTAATTTTTATGGTAAGCCTGGGGAGGTTGCTCCAGACTTTTTGGATAATTTGGAAATGGCCTTTCTGGTATCGGGAAGGGATGACGAAGCTACTAAGTTAAGGGCCTTTCCTTTGGTCTTGAGGGAAGGTGCAAAATTATGGTATCAAACTTTGGCACCTGAAGAAAGAAGAGACTGGGAGTCCTTAAAGATGGCCTTCATCGAAGAATTTCTCCGCCATGAGCCTCCAGAGGAGATATGGAGACAGCTCTTAGAGCTACGCCAAACATCACCCAATGACTATAGAAGCTATGAAGGAAAGTTTTCCAACTTGTGGGAGAAATGGTGTGCATCACTAGGTGAAGGAGAAAGGGCGCCAGAATGCCTAAAGAAGGACTGTTTCCTGGCAGGGCTTTACCCCATCCTTCGAGAAAAGGTAAAAGGTAAATTCCCATATACCTTTGATAAAGCTATCACTTATGCAAGGAAGAAGAATAGGAAGTTAAAATTCCAAGCTCAACTACAAGGGGGAATGGAGCCTCCACCGCTAGCTCAACCTACGGCAAGGGTAGTAGCAGGGACAGGAGCAACAGACCAAGAGTCCTCTCAACAAGAATTACTTCAACAAATCACCAATCAACTAGAGAGCCTTTCCATCAATCTGGTTCAAGGTGTAAGGGCTCCCCAGCCAGGAAATGAACGAAATAGACAAGAAGGACAAAGGCAAGCACGTGAGTACATTTGCTACAACTGTGGAGAGGTAGGTCACGACATGTATTATTGCCCCCATCCACGACGCTATCAAGGAAATGGTAATCAAAGACGGCCTCCTCGCCAGCAAGTCACTCCTCCTCGAGCTAGGCGACTAAATGGACAAAATGCACACGTGGCTCCACCAATCCAAATATTGAGACCCCCTCCTCCACCACCACAAGCACCAGCAGAGATCCCTCCACTACCATCGGGAGGGGAGGACAGGGCTGTCTCTGTCATAAGTCTTGACAATGGTAAGGATAAAGGGAAAGAAAAAATGGAGGAAGATGTTGCCATGCCAATAAAGAGAGTTAGGAGACAAAGAACTGATGAAATGGAAGCTTCAGAGCCGGATAAAGGGAATGAGGGTTCCTCCCAAGTGATAGGAGACAAGAAAAGGAAGAGTAGGTCAAGGAGGCACATAGGAGTAGAAGACTTTCCACTTGGGGTAGGATCCATACCTTACGACCTGGTAGCAGATGTGAGTAAGCAAGGACCAAAGATTTCATGGTAGCAACTCCTCCACCTTTCCCCAAAGATGCGTAGAACTTGGTCTAAGATGGTCAGCACCAGGAGGGCTAAGGCAAAGTCAGTTGGGTCTATTAGTGCAAGAGGCATGAAGGATATCGTGCCAGTCATTGATGCAGAGATTAAGAGTCAGCGAGTCTCCAATGTGTACGTAGATGGTGGAGCCGAGATTTGTGTTATGACAGAGAAATTAATGCACAGGTTGGGTTTGGAAGTAAACGAGCAAACTTCCTTACAAGCTAAGATGGCAAACAATGTAAGGGTGGCTTGTGTGGGAAAGGTTAATGGAGTGAAGGTTTCAGCTTTTGGTGTGGCAATCCCAATTCATGCTTATGTGATCCCAACTAAGGGGGAGGGCTATCCGCTAATCCTTGGAAGACCTTGGCTTATGGCTATGAAAGCTAGGCAAGATTGGGAGACAGGTTCCCTTGAGTTGCGACCAAATCATAAGGTAGGTGGCAAGCAACAAAAAATTGTGTATGACATGAAGCAGGGTAGACAACAAGACCTAGAGATGGAGACTTCTATGGATGAATGGAGCACAAGCAGTTGCTCTTCATCTGAGGATGACTCATCTGAGGAGGATGCTAGCTCTTTGGAAGTCATGGGTATAATACTGCGAAACCCAGAAGGAGAAGGTGGTCAAGACTCTCTAAACAAGGAAGAAGCCACAAGCTTAGAGGAGATGCTAGCTAAGGACCTACTAGAAGAAGAGAGAGAACCCTATTTGCAGGTACTAAAGAAGCATGCTGGCCTCTTTATAACTGATTACGAGCATATTAAAGGAGTGACGGTAACCCAAGACCATATCCAATTAAAGGAAGGTGTCGTCAACCTTGTTGGTGATGAGGTATTTGCACAGGTTGAAGCTCTAGTAGGTCATGTTTCTGAGTATAAAGAGATGGTTGTGGAGACGTTTACAGAGGGTTTGGATACAGGTTTGAAAAGTGATCAGGTTTGCTTGGCTATGCAGCAAGTGGAGGCAAATGGCAGGGTCTTGCTATGTTATGTGATGCTATGGATACATGTGTTATTGGAGGTTGCTTTACATATATTTTTGTGTCAATGGCGAGGTTTTTTTGAAGTGGACTATACCATGGAGGGTTCTGTAGCAGATGGTAGGATAGCTGCTTATGATTCAGGTTTCTCAAGTGATGGCAAGTATGCTTATAATGGACACGAAGGATTATGGATGCAGGGTGACGAAGCTCCGTGCTATAAAGAGCTGGAAGGGTGGCCTATCTATTGGCCTACAAGTGCAAAGGAAGGCTTGGATATACATGTTTTACAGTTCGATGGCAATGAGCAATGCTTTACTTTTGATCCAGGTGGATTCTACACCATGCGTGGGGGAGCTTTGAGCTTTCCATTTGACCCTGGAGGGTGATGCAGTAGCAGATGCTTTTTTCTCTATCTCTATCCTATCTATATAGCCACTATACTATCATTTTTCTTATACAGTCTATAGCTCTATGTTATATAATTCTCTCTATACAGTCATCTTTTACCTAAATAATACTATGGTTGAGCATGAATGCTCAACGAGGGGTTGGGCAAAAAAAAAAAAGGAAAAAAAGAGAAGAAAAAAAGAAAAAAAGAGAATGCTACCAGTGAAAGCGGATATTGACAATGGATGGGGTATGGCTTTCAAGGGTCTAGGAGACCAGTTGTTAGTCATGGATGGATACAATTATTCATCAGAAAGGACTAAACAGGGTGCATCAGCCAAGAAAGCAGTAACATGGCAAATTCAATTGGTACCAGGTTGGTAAGTATTCAAGAGAACCCTATTGTAGCACAACCTACAGCTAGAGGCATCAAATACCTCTAGCTTAAGGGGGAGGGCTATATGATGCATGGTTTTTAGGACCCCTTCCGAAGATGCAATAAAGGCACAGTCAGTTGTTGGGGAGATGAGAATACTCTAGTCCAAGGGATCTCGAAAGAGAAGAAAAATCTACTTCACAAGCACCAAAGAGTAAAAAGTGCCATGGATAGAAGATACGTGGGAACGAGCTCTTATGCATGCCTACAACCTATATCTTACAGAATAGCCCATTCTAGGTGTGAATTTCTAGTGAAATTTACACGAGGATATTCGTGTGGACTCACAGCACAGCATACTCCGTTTTCACTTTTTTACCAACAATAAATATTTTTTACCACAGTAAATATTTTTACCTACAGTAAATATTTTTCACCTACATGGTAAATGCAAATCATTTTTTACCTACATTAACTTTTTTTACCCATGGTAAATATTTTTACTGCACCATAAGTATTTGGTAGGTAACAGTTCACTGTTACTAGAAGCAGTGATTGGGCATCAACAATGCAGTTACAGGAGGAGAAAAGGGGAAAATCTTATGGTAAAGGTGAGTCAACAGGGATGAAGACTTTTGAGTTGAAAAGAGACATGCTGATTTTTTCAAAGAACACATTTCAAAAGAAGCCATGGTTGAGGATTTTTTGAGAATTTGATATTCAGGAGGACCCAGCAGGTCCCCCCCTGACATGTGCAGAACCTCCAGTTTCAACAACCACCTTACCTGCTCTTAAATGCTCGTCAAGGCCTTATCCCCATGTGTCACAATCAGAAAAATCAACATTTACCCTCCCCTCTCACATCACTCTAGAGAATATCTTGATGGTGACATATCAGGTGACCTCAATCTGTTGACCACCTTAAGAAAAAGTAACCCCAATCAGTGGATTTAAGCATGTTTATCCCTAATCCTAAACCCTCTCAAAAACCTATATAAGGAGGCCTTCTCTCAATCAAAACCAACACTTCACCCACTTCACCAAGCAACTAAGCTATGACGACATTGCTCACAACGAGGAGCTATGGATGGAGCTCTACTCTCTCTCCCTCTCTCTCTCTCTCCCTCTAGTATGCTACATTACTAGCCCTAAAACCTAAATAAGGAGTCTTCTCTCATGCTCCATGGCCACCATCCTCGCCATCATTCTCTAAGGTATTGATGTGTTGCTAGTAGGATTATACCTACTTGCTGGGTTGATTGTTTTTGACAAGGGGTTATGCCATCCTTGGCTTGCTTCTCTATATCCTTGTTATGTATGATCAGATGACGTTGTATTGTTAAGCTGATGTCTTGTGTATATATATGCTACATAAGGTCCCTAAGCTTCGTTTCTATGTGTTTTGCCATATGTTTTGATGCCGTCATAATGCCAGAAGTCTCACTTGCCTATGTGCACTATGTGTGAGGTCCCTAAACCTCTTAATTTAGGGTGGTTCCCCCTTTGTTTTGTTCTTTGCTTGTTTGCATGAGGCGTGGTTTGTGGAGTGTGCACGAGTACAGAGGCCACCCGATTGCACTTCTCTTTTTCCCGCTATCAATAACCTCTTGAACGCACGTGATATAGGAAGCTTTTGATAAGTGACCGCCCTGGGCCCTTAGCTTGCTGAAACCTAGTAGCTTGCTGCAACCTAGTAACAAGATAATTCACAAACATGGGGACATCATCATTAGCACCTTCATGTGACCAGAAGGTTATTGTTAGCCATGTTAACAGAATTTGTGCCTTTACGTAGTGTATTCTTTGGCAATTCAAAACCTTAGTTGCTACTCATCTTAGCCTTTGAAAATCAACACTTAAGTATCTACACCCACTGCTCAAATTGGTTAACTATGGAAAGTAGTGGAGTAGGTCTAATATTACAAAATTTCTTAGGGATATCTTCTTTCAGACTTCTTCTGGCTGAATAATGGTAAATCCGTAGGCAAGTCTAAAAGGACTCCATTATTCATACCAAAGCTCTCGAGGTGTGCACCATATCCCACATAGTGGGCTCAACAAAACCGATAATAGATCCTAGTCCCACATAGCCTAATATAATTAACAAAATAAGCCATTAATAGGCTACTTAAGGACCTCTCTTCTTAAGCAAGAAGAGAGAACCCAAATGCTTTGATACGAATGTAATGGAAATGGCCTATGAACTTTGAGGATAGCGGAATTAGGAAAATTAATTTTGTGAGACTACTTTGAGAACATAGAGGGTGTGTTTAATTGGACGGTAGCAACATAATCTTATTATTAAATTAACTTGGCATGAACAATACTTTTGCAAGAGAGAGAGTTTATAGAACTTGACAACAATTGAGGACCGGATTTATGTGGAGGCGGTCCCCCCTCCAATAGGCTTTTGTATTATAGATTCTCCCATTAAGAGATACTTGGTACAATACAATCTTTGTGTTCCTTGTGACCTAGGTGATGCAATGAAGATGGAAAGCTTCATGCATCACCAGCTTAACCATTAGGAAGAGAATGGGGTCTACGAGGGCGTCCTTTTTTGGAAGTTTAAGGAAGTCAAACCTTTAGTATTAAGAAAGTAATCAAAGGAAAGTTTTTGAATTCAAATAGACAAAACAACTAGTTTATTAGAATTCAAAGGTCCTCACCCAAAATGGAATTTAAAATCTAGGGGAAAGAGCATATCTATGGAAAGAGCTCGACGTGTAGATTACAAATCTATGGTCTCCGCTCAAATAAGAGATCATATGTGGAAGTTATGGAAGGCCAAAAATCGTAAAATTTTCCACCTCCTTTTTGGGGGGAAAAGTGCATCCTTTGACCACTCTTACACATCTCTTACACACCCACCATTCTTGCACACATGCGTACACCTATTCATCAAAATGTTAATTACCTTCATAAGCTCATGGAAAATAAAGAGGCCCTCTTACACCCCATCCTCTTCCTACTGCATAGACTTTGCAAAAATGTTAACTATCCCAAGCCTCAGTCCCAAGGCCTCAAACACCTTCAAAGGTGGAGAAAGCTAGCGGGGAATGAGGGTAGGAAAGAGGAAGAGGAAACATTCTTGGAGAAAGAAATAGCTCCTCACTTATCATCACTCTTCTTGCTAGCATACATAATAGCATAGTAATGAAGATGGAGAATATGACAAGCTTATACATTGAAGCACGGATCTTGGTTGGATTTGCATTCCATAGCCAAGAGTGTTGGTGTAGGCTCTCAACTTCTCAACAAGCTAGAGAAGGAGATGGAGTTCTTGCACTTCCCAAGTAAATAATGAGAGAAATGAGAGAGAGTGTGAGGGAGTATATGCCCCAGGCACACCCCTTGATTTCTTTGGTCGATCCCTCATTGTTGCTCATGCTTGAAGCTCATTGAACCCCTCCATGCCTAGCCGATCACATGCAAGAGGCATATCAAGCAACAAGGGTAGGTTTTGAACAAGTTTCCTTCTTTCCCCTTTGAGAAAGAGGGGCTTGATAATTGCTTAGATAAGTATTTAATTAATCTAAATGCTCATCTGGACCCCTTTAAAGCCTAGTCAATAGGATTCAGACACACCTTGAGGGCAACATGGGTAGGGGCTTGACATGTGTCCTTGCTGCCTCTTGAGGCTTGGGCTTACCTTGTGTGTGTGTGTGTGTGTGTGTGTGTGTGTGTGTGTGTGTGTGTGTGTGTGTGTGTGTGTGTGTGTGTGTGTGTGTGTGTGTGTGTGTGTTCTCTTTCATCCCCCTAGCTTTGGGGCTCACCCCCTCCTTTGTAGGGATTTTGTTGACTTTTGGAACAGAAGCACCTTAGTCAACAAGCACGACAAAGCCCCTCAAGCTTGGGTAGTGTTCCCACAAGCATCTCAAGATCCCTAATCATCAAGCACGACACACCCCTCAAGAACCTTAGTCGTCAAGCACCTGAAGCATCTTAGTTAGCAAGCACGACAAGCACCTCAAGCATCTTAATCAGCAAGCACCTCAAGCTTGGGCAGGGTTCCCACCTCAAGCTCATCCCTAACTTACTTAAGGTCAAAGGACTTTTAACACAAACCATTGGAGGTCTTCAATGAAGCTAACCCTAAGGTCTTTAAGCTCTATTGGCTAGCCTTGCTCTTTGAAAGATCATCTCTCATTTGGACCCCTCTACCTCTGGCCCCGTGTTGAGATAGACCCATAAGTGTATATCTATATTCTAACCCTTGTCCCATCTATTCTCCCACATTAAATGATCAATTTTATATGAGAAAATCATATGGGTTGTTTACATATTAGATTTTATGACAGCATTCCATTGAGGAAGCCCCGTGAAGTGCACAAATCTACAAGGGCTACATCTTCCACTTTTAGAAAATGTAGAGAAAAACACAAACATTCCATATGGAACCATAGAAAGAATTCTCAAAGTTGAAATTGTGAACAATGCCATGGGTATAATCGTGGTAGCAAATGCAAAGGGAGCAAGGTGAATAAAGTATTGGATGTAAGGTTTTTGGCCTAGGAAAAGAGCTCTTCATTGATATAAAAATTTATGTTGAGTTCGGTCGGCCAGCTGCCAAGCCTGAACATATCAATATCTGAAAATTGAAAACCACACACATAAAATGTCAATCCGTGGGATGTAGCTAACCCAAAACTAGTGCATGGAGGCTACAAGAGATAACTAATCTCTCAAAAAACCCCAATTGCATTGTGTTCTTACCTATATCAATCTCATATGTGTGTCAAACATCAAAAGCTACTTTCCTTACCACAAGCTTAACCCAATAAATTTGTATAGGTACGATGCTCCAAATGCAATGAAACTTACTACCTATTATGTGCAGAGTATCTTAAACATGCCCATATACTCAAAAGTCATTTTTGAATTATTTTGGTGATGTTTGAAGGGATGTATGAAAGAAGCTGTGTTTGGAACTAGTAAAGGAATCTTGTTTGTATATGTAAAATAGTGTGGTAGTAATAAAAAACAAGAAGAATGGGTGAGTGTGGTGTGGAAAGTGGAAGACTAGCATCTAGACGGATCTATGTCTACAGACGGATGGACCCAATTAGTTGGGTACTTTTCACAAGATTATTAGCCAAATAAGTATAAGTCTCATATCACATTTATGATTTATGAATGGTGATCGTGCCTCTTAAACATGGGGAAAAAAGGGGTTGTTTATAGATCCTAAGTATGTTAATGAGATTTTATCTTTGTGATACAGGAATTAACTCCCATTGAATCCTTTGATAATTGACCTGGCCTATGGCGTATGACCCTTACAACCACGATCAACGACGGATAGAGGACTTCCTCTCTTATGTTGCTCATATCTCTGCTTCATGGAAACAGAGTAGGGTGTTGTCAATGGAGCTTGAGGATAAAGGAAGGCCATCTATCAAGTCGCCCCAATCTTTCGGGGTTGGGGACCTCACAATTAGTATTAAAGCTTTAGGTTAAAAGTTTTTATTGGTTATCCCAAGCTTCCTCGTGTGTATCACTTTCTAAACCCAAGGCATAATTCCATTGAATATTATGACATGACAGCTGATGTGTATCACAATTATGGTTGAAACTTCTATTGTATTTTTTCATTAAGAGATTTTTATAGATACCTATATGACATTTTGATGTCTTTATAAATAGAAGATTGAGTTATTTTCCTTCAAAAAATTTGTTTGGCTGGTTAAGTCATGTGAGTTTTTGGTGGATTAGATAAGCCATGACTGGTTAAGTCGTGTGATTGAGTTTTGATGGGCTATAAGTCATGATTGGTTAAGTCATGTGACTGAGTTCTGATGGACTGGATAAGTCATGATTGGTTAAGTCATGTGATTGAGTTTTGATGGACTGGATAAGTCACGATTGGTTAAGTCATGTGACTGAGTTTTGATGGACTGGATAAGTCATGATTGGTTAAGTCATGTGATTAAGTTTAAATGGATTGCATAAGTAATGATTGATTAAGTCATACGATTGAGATTTTAATGGACTAGAGTAGTCTAAGTTTGAATATAATATAGTGTTTTGGGTTATTGTAAACATTGATGGTAATATATACGTACACTCAAGGGAACCCTCAAAACACTCTATATTGGAAACCCCTCTAAACAATGCTATTTACACAAGAATTTAGGAGAAGAATTTGTTGCTCAAACAAATGCAACCACCTTCTTTTAAAGGAAAGGGTTTTGACATTGTGAAAGATACAAAAGTATGGATTGAAGCTATGGGTGATTACTTCTTGGCTGCAAAGACCACACCTACAAATCAATCAATGCTAAGTTTGTTTTGTCTCTCAAGGGAAGCAAAATTATGGTGGAAACAACATTGTTGTGACATGGGGGTATTAGAGAACTCCCAAAGTTAGAGGGAAATCAAACAAGAAGTGAAGGAAAGATACTTACTTCCTGCCCACGAATCGTTGATGATGAATGAGTTCTATTAACTTGAAACAATATAGCTTATCCTTGGAAAAGTACTGCTCAAGTTTGTAACACTTAGAGGTTATGCTCCGACAATGACCATAGAGCAACAAGTAGCTCGTTTTTGTCAAGGTTTAAGAGAACCAATCAGCTAGCAATTAGAACCCTTGAAACCTACCAATGTACAATATGCTTTATTGAGAGCTAAATCTTCAATGAAAGAGAAAGGGGTTACAAGAAGAATTGAACACAATCAAAACTTCAATAATAGACAACCACAAAGAGCTTGTGCCGCTAATGCTTGAATGTTCGATGCTTTGAATGTGGGGAGTTGGGACATCATCAAAACACTTGTCCATGTCTAACTAATAGAGCAAAATTAGAAACTAAAGCAGACTAAGGACACCACCCTTCTCGACATAATGATGTCGAGCTAGTAATCGAACTAGGAGTAACCTCACTTTTTCTCGAGATGAGGACATATTGAATCCCTGAGTTGGGAAGATTGTAATGTACCCATTAATTTTTTATAATAACTAATTCATTTACTTTGCAAAAGTGTTTAATATTCACATTTTCACTATAAGAGGAGCATTCCACAACCGCTAGCATTTCCAGGGAAAACAACGAAAATTAGAAAAAGAAAATATTATGTGCACGGCAACACCAGCGGCAAAAAACGCGATAGTGGTTTAAAAGCAATATATACGATAATAGTTGCAAAAATATACCCACAAATTTTACCGCGTGACCCACTTCTATTATCATGTATATTACCGCTAAAAGTCTATTAAAAATTAAAGGTGCTAAGTTTGGTCCACCCAATTTATGATCACCTTCATTTTTCATTTGCATAAAACAATCAAACATCAAATTTTTTTTTAAAGAGTGTACAAAAAACACAAAAAATTGAAATTGATTTACCTTGGCAATTTAATGTGTAGAAGATCAACTATTTAAAAAAGTTGCAAATAAAATAAAAATAGTTGTATATACATTGTGCCACATTGGGACTTTATGAAAGCTTGGACAAATATTTATCCATCCAATCCTCCTCATCCATAGGCACGTACGTTTTATCACCTTGACTCTACATAAACCCAAACCAAATTAAACAAATATCAACAGCTCAAAACAATTGATACAAGATTATTGTTTAAACTTTCCGCTTGTAGTGATCCAACCGCTGCGTCAAATTTCTCATGAGAGATGTGGTTGTTCTCGAACAACCATCACCAAGTTTCAAATTCTATATGCCGCTCCCAAAACTTGACCATCTCTCTGGTTGGTCAACTAAGAGTGATATTTTCCTAAGTTAACAATAAGAAGAACAAATCATCAACTATAATCTTTACAATCACCATTTAGGTTGTAATTTAATCAATCTTACACATTTGTCCTTCCATGTTGCTTTGCCTCCCAAGCCATAATGCGTGGAGAGTGTCTCGCTCAAGCTTCGCGTTGTTGTCTGTAGGATGAGTCCGTTGCAGCCTGATTACTCTTTTCTTATATTGCCCACTTCCACTTCGCATTTGCCATGTTTCCACCATTATAGCTCTTTTCTAGATCTCTAACTTGATTGGCCATTGCGCGCTGTACACTGGACTGCTTGTTTTTCAAAAATGTTTTTATATAGCCCTCCAACCACTGTTGTGAAAAGCGTTGATTGGGGGCATTTGGAAATCTAGCATGCAGCACATCCTCAATGTAGCCTGCATGATCGGGCAGTTGATCTCTAAACTTTACAAAACAATTCTTATATGTTGATCATATAATCTAAAGATGGCATCAAAACACCCTGCCCTGTGATGTACCAAAGTCCACCTCCCCGCCATATTTTACCCTATAGTAGCACCCATGTGTGTCTAGAATGGGTGAGTCAGTATCCTTGTTCTCTGCGTCACGGGCAACACGCTATGAAATAGGGGACTCCGTTCCCCCCCCCCCCCCCTTCCCACTACCAAAACAAGCAAAACCACACATCCCCCACTGCTTCGCCTCTCTCGGTGCACGTTTCCTTGAGACGAGCGTTGACGCGTGCCGCTAGAAGAAGTGCGTCGATGGTGCTCTCGCTAAAGCAGGAGTGGAATGGAGTGGTGTGGGACCCTATGATGTCATGGAAGTGGGACCCTACAATTCCATGGGAGTGGGACCCTGCGATGGAAAGGGAGTAGGACAGTAAGAAGAGGCTGTAGTTTGAGGTGCTCTGGGTGCGAGGCTCTGGATGTAAGGAGTCTCTCCTTGACTCCCCTATGGCGTGGACTACAAAGAAATACCGTAGGTTGCAAGCGGCTGTGGAGTGTACCGGACAAACAATGCATCCATTGAACGGAGGTACTGGTCCCGTAAAGAGATAGCCCGTTGTAGGTCTAGATCTACCATCGATGGAGGAACCTGAGTTGAGTAGGTGTAGAATGGCCATGTCTGCAATTAACAAAAATAAACCTATAACACTCATGGTTTAGGGTTAACTAGCAACAAATAATCTTTCTTTCTTTGCTTGGTCTCATCGGCTCAAGCCTTTGGTCCACTAGAGAGATGTCCACCGCAGGTGGGAGCCCACTTGGGATGTGAACCAACCAAAAGAAGAGCCAGATGGCTGCTCCCCACCAGGTGGCCTCTCATCTGACATCTACATTACAGAGAGCAATATGAGATTTAGCTTTCTTCCCCTACTCACTCATCTATATATAAATATATATACACAAGTATATATGCACATAAGCACGTACGTATATATACACAAGTATATATGCACATAAGCACGTACGTATATATACACAAGTATATATGCACATAAGCACGTACGTATATATACATACTAGTAGACCTAAGTAGGAGCTAGTAGTGCCAAAGGTCAAGTGGCACCTCTTTAGATATCATCGGAGTCTCAACTGTGGTAAAACCAAAGCCTTATGTTGAGGTAATCCATGCATGAGTGGATCAATGACCGCAATACCACAATTAAAAAAGGACTAGCGTCTAACCTTTGGGTGCTATGCTCCCGTACTCAATGCCTTAATACATGCATAAAAAATATAAGCATTATCGACCTCCCTATAAATTTAGTATATACAACTACATACTCTCTACAATTAGGTATAATTTAAGTATATACAACTACATTAATGTAGCCATCGTTTAGGGTTTAAGGTAAAGAGCTAGTGTTGTAAATGTAGCCATCATTTTTTGTTGTGCACAGTGTGAGAGTTCTTTTGCCTTTGTAGGGTGCTTTGAAGAAGAGGTTCTTTAGGGTGCTTCTTGCGCAACTTCTTTTCACAATAATTGCTTCTCCTCTATTCTCTCTTTCCCTCTCTCTCAATCTATCTCTTTCTCTATTCTCTCTCTCCCTCTCTTTACCTTCCTCTCTCCCTTTCTTTACCTCTTTCTCTTTTTCTCTCTATCTATCTATCTCTTTCTCTCCCTCTCTCTATCTATCTAGTATTCTCTCTCTTTCTCTATTCTCTCTATCCCTCTCTTTCCCTTCCTCTCTCCCTCTCTTTCCCTCTTTCTATTTTTCTCTCTCTATATCTATCTCTTTCTCCCTCTCCCTCTCCCTATCTTACTCTATTTCTCTCCCTCTCTTTCCTTCTTGTATCTTTCTCCCTCTACATATCTCTTTCTCTCTTTCTTGCTTCCTCTTTTTCTCTATTTCTCTCCCTCTCTTTCTGTATTCCCTCTCTTTCTGCCTTCCTCTTTCTCTTTCTCTATTCCCTCTTTCTCCCTACTCTCTCTCTCTCTCTCTCTCTCTCTCTCTCTCTCTCTCTCTCTCCCTATCTATCTAGCTCTCCCTCTTTCTCTATATCTCTCTCTTTCTCTTTCTCTCTTACCCTATCTCTCTCTTTATCTTTATTCTCTACCTATATATTTCTTTATGTGTGTGTCCCTCTCTCTCTTTCTCTTTCTCTCTTACCCTCTCTCTCTCTCTCTCTCTCTCTCTCTCTCTCTCTCTCTCTCTCTCTCTCTGTCACTCTTTCTCTCTATCTCTCTGTCCCTCTCTCTCTCTCTCTCTCTCTCTCTCTCTCTCTCTATATATATATATATATATATATATATATATATATATATATATATATATATATATATATATATATATATATATATATATATATATATATCTCTGTCTCCCTCTCTTTCTCTTTCTCTCTTTCTCTCTTTCTCTATCTACCTCTTTCTCTAACTTACACTATTTTCACACTACTCTAACATTCAACATTTCCCTCTCTCTCTACATTAGGACTTATTTAACAATAAACATGAAATCATTCATAATCTCTCTCTCTCTCTCTCTCTCTCTCTCTCTCTCTCTCTCTCTCTCTCTCTCTCTCTCTCTCTCTGTGTGTGTGTGTGTGTGTCTGTGTGTGTGTGTGTGTGTGTGTGTGTGTGTGTGTGTGTTAATCATATGCCAAGCAACCAACCAATCGCACACCGCCACCTTGAACTAATCGCACGCCAACAACAAGTATTATTATTGCGTGTTCACAAAGATCGCGTGGAGAAAAGAAGGCTCTACTTTGCACACTAGTTGTAAATCCATACAAATGGACAAGGTATGCGCAATTTTTCTATTTCCATTATTGTGTGTGTATGTGTGTTTGCACATGTGTGTGTGTGTGTGTGTGTGTGTGTGTGTGTGTGTGTGTGTGTGTGTGTGGCGGTAGAAAAAAAATAGGGAAACGGAGGGGAGGATATTAGGTATTTATCATGTGTTGAAGAGTTAGTTTTCAACGAGGTTGAGCGTGTCCAATGTCGTTCGCAGATCGCCCCCACTCCAAAGTCGTCTCAACAATCAATCCAAATAGAATGTGTGTGTGTGTGTGTGTGTGTGTGTGTGTGTGCTTGATCGTAGTGTGTTTGTGTGTGTGTGTGTGTGTGTGTGTGTGTGTGTGTGTGTGTGTGTGTGTGTGTGTGAGAGAGAGAGAGAGGGAGAATGAGGGGAGAGATGGATAAAGGAGAGAGAGGTAGAGAGTGTGGGAGGTGGAGTGGGGGGGCGGGGGGGGGGGGGGGCTTGCTTCAGGTGCGATGGTGGAGAAGAAGAAGGCAGAGTATGCCGCAAATATGCACCATACTCTGTCCTTCTTTTTTTTAGGCACCATTGATTACCATCGATACTATGGCGTAACGTCATTTCAA
>NC_140934.1:35985519-36390519 GCF_014529385.1 Adiantum capillus-veneris
CATCACACACACTGTACCTCTCATAACCTGCCACTGAATCCAAGATCTGATCAATGAATGGAAGAGGATATGGGTTCTTCTTAGTGGCTGTGTTTAAGGGTTTAAAATCCACACAAATTCTCCACTTCCCATCCTTCTTTGGACTGACTACAACTGGACTCACCCATTTTGTGGTCTCCACTGGAACTATGAACCTTGCCTTCAATAACTTGTCCACCTCTACCCGCAAGGCTTCCATTTTCTCTTGACCCATCCTTCTTAGCCTTTGCCGCACTGGCTTAGCACCTTCTTTCAGCTCTATATGCATCTGTTCACCCTTGAACCCTCTGATCTCTTCATATGAAGTAATGAACAAATCAGGAAAACTAGCCAGCATATGCAAAAATATATCCTTCTCCATAGCTGAGAGGTCTCCACTAATCATTTGCGTCATTAATTCCTGCTTCTTTGACAACTCAACCTTGGTTTGCATCAGCCCTTCAATCACTTCATAAGGCCCTTCACTTTCATCTTCAACTTCATTCGCAAATGCGACTAAACCACACTCCTGGATTTCTTTATCCATCAAAAGAAATGCAACATCAACATCCTCATCACTGCTGGTAGTGCTATCACTATCCTCATTTGTCACCGTGGAAGAGTCTTCATCACTAGACTCATCCTCATCTTCATAAAGCTCCTCTAATCGTTTCCTTGTGTCCATATTATAAAGCTTCTTGATACCTGTCTTTCCATAGAGGCTAATCGTACCATGTCGCGAATCTTGAACAGCTCCCACTGCACGTAACCATGGTCTGCCCAGTATAATAGGATATGCTCCCAACCCTGTTGGCATCACATGAAAATCAACCACTGCCTTCGCATCATATGCCTCCACTTCTAAGCTCTTTACAACACCTAAGCATTTTACTTTTTGATGGTTTGCCAATCTGATCCGAAAACCTGACACCCCAGCCACTGTGAGACCCATCTTCTCAACGCATGAGTGTGTTATGACGCATATTTGGGCTCCGCCATCCACATAACCTTGTCCCAAATTTTTCCTTTTATGCCACACATCTACTATTGGACAAATGTCCCCTGGTAGCTCATCCATTGCCAACACCTTCACTGAACCTCTCTCTGGCTCTTTCTCCATTGGGTTAACCATCCTCTTCCACTGTCGCTTTAGTTTAGGAACCATTTCTATGAGCTGCCCAAAGTAACATCTGCCTTCTTGCTCGTCAGATCCTCCTTCAAGTCATAGCTTAATTGCCCATCCCCTAGTGGAAAATCTGAAACATGAAACTTTCGACGAGCTCTCCTTTTCTCTTGGCCTTGACATCCTCGCCTTCATGGCTCTTTCCTTTTTCTTACTAGGACCTGGGGCACTTCTTCCTTCCTTATCCTCTGTGGTCCTCTTCCCAATAGGCATCACTAATGTATCCTCTAGCTTTGATGCCTTCTCCAAGGTGACTACACTTAGCACTTTTGTCTTTCCCTTTTCCTCCTGGGTCAATCCACTGGTTCCTTCGTCTCCCTTAATTTCGATGCCATAATCATTTGACCTAGTTAGCACTGTCTGGCAATGTATACATGTCTCCCCATCTTGGTGGCTTATCACATTGCGGGCTGATGTGACCCAACTCTCCACAATTGTACATGTGGGTGTCTGCCTCCAAAACCTACCATTGCTTTGTCCAACACCATTCCTAGGCCTTTCTTCACCTCCTGGCTGATTTGCAAAACCGCCCTCGACCTCGATTATTTCCCACTTGACCTAGCATGTTTAGGCTGAGATTCTTCATCAAATCTACCATTTGCCTCATGTCTTGCCTTAGCCCATCATCTTGCACTGCTGTAGTGACCACTGCTGGCATAACCTGAGTAGTAACAGGAACCATTGGTTCGTGATGAACCCCTGACATGCGACCTTGTAAAGACTCTATAGGCTGAAATTCAGACCTCATGGGCAAAGACTCCACCCCTAACTGGCTCATTTTCCTCAACTTCCACTCTTTGTTCCTTGCCACCTCTAGTGCATCTTCATATGTCCTAGGCTTCTTTAGCTCCACTCTCAACGTATATTCTCCCAAAGACCAGCCAAGAACCTGTCCTTCTTCATCATGTCAGGCGGGGGGTACCTGTGGTGCTAAAGCCTTGCACATCCTCTCCCATGCCAATGAAAACTTTCGTATATACGCATCTACTGGCTCACCTTCCTTTTGCACTAAAGCCTGTACTTCTTGCCACACTTTGTCAGGGTCTTATATCTTCACAAACTCCACTTCCAATCCATGCCTTAGATTGTCCCAACTCAATCTTATAGGTGGATCAGCCATACGCAACTCCTCTTCAAATACTTTGGACCAAGCTCGTGCATCACTCTTCAAACAAATTTGGAGAAGACGTAACATTTGCGCCGGTTCATGAATCTGGTTGCTAATGCAGGCAACCTCCATCTTTTCCAGAAAGTCCTCCACAACTTCATCACTTCCATGAAACTCCGGATAAGAGAAATCCATGGCTAGAGAACCCCTTCAAACACACGTGCAAGAACCCAAAACTTTTCACTACCCAATCCCCAGAAACTTCAATGGAGCTCAGATTTAGATGAGAACAAAACATGCACATCAAATGAGTTTTCATAGTTGATCATTGGAATTACCACAGGCAAAGGACATTCCAGGATCTCTCTCAATCTCCTTGGTCCAAACATAAAGACTATGCGCTGCTGGAGAAAGATCTTCCTGGACACATGAACATTAATCTGAATTCTTTGAGTTAAATGAAAAGGAGTGAACTGAGGGCCATTTTGATCATCCATTAAAGCCAACCATGAAGCTCCCAAAAATGCACACCTGACTCAACCTCTGATTTTGCCAAAATTTCAGCAGCATAACATCATAAAATGGCTCAAAAGACCAAAGACCAGCCATCATAACTTGGAAAAATTTTGACAGAGTTTCCCCAGAAATAGAGCAATGAGAACCCAAAATATAGACTGTATCAGTATGCATAAACTGCCAACAATAGAACTCGAGCATCAAATAGGACTCACTAGTACATAGCCTATGGCGAGGTCACAAAAAGGGTGCTCCAGCTACCTGTATCACCGAAATGATCTCCACATTTGAGAATCCCCCAGCTCAATAAAAACCTCACGCTATCGACCCTCACACGAAGGATAATGCAAATCGCGTATAGTCAAGTCTCAGAAATGACTATCCTCCAGACCAAGTCTCAAAAATGGCTGGGACTGCCAAATACAACCAAGTATGGCTCCACAAATGCGTACAATGGCAGTTTCCACAAGTAACGTACAATCCAGTAGACAATGCGCTCAAATAGGCGCCAAGTGATGCATATCCACAACAACTGCAAGTGACATCACTGCTAGTATATCACTATACTCCAGCTACCTGTACCTGTGTTAATTACTTGCACTTGTATCTGTAACCTGTAACCTGTAACCTGTAATCTGCAACCTGCAACCTGTAATCCCCAATCTCGAAGCTCGAAGCTTGAAGCAAAAGGTACTCAAAGAAGATCCTCCGTGGGGACGCCAAAAGAATGTGAGCGGGATGAAAACACACACATCGCCTCTATAACGACCCGACACACACTCTTGGAAGGATATACACACACACTATGGGGCACCACTCGGCTTACACAACACACCTGGCCGAGACAAGGAACACACCTCTGGAGTGAGAGGAGAGAGACTATCCACTTGCCCACTCCACACAGACACACACACACACACACCCAAAAAACTGAGCTCAAACGAGGAGAATTTCTGATGTTTAGATACAATTGAGCTTGGGCCAACACCAATGGGGCAAATAGCTCACACAATATGGGTAAAAGAAGCCAGATACAATCACAAACTGGAGCAGAAACTTCGCTCATAGGAGAAACTTACACAGAAAAAAAAACAGGAAAAGAGTGAGGAATTTGGAAAAATGGACAGCGCCATTGCGTCCGGAACGGCCAAAAACCCCAGTCTACAATGTCAAAGTGCTCAAATCCGACCTTGGATGAGCAGTTTACGGCCAAAACAGGCTCCAAAATGAGCAAAAACACACCTGCGGCTGTTCCTCCTCTCTTCTCCACGTTTTTTCTGGTCTTTTCTCGTTTTTTCAGTTCCCACACTTAGATTTATTAGTTGGGCACCCTTGGTCTTTTAGATGACCTCAAAAGGACCCCGAACAGGCCAAAAACTGACCTCGCAGTGCATAGTTGTCACCTTTTTGCATCATTCGCACACCTGGCACTCAGCTTTTTTCCAATAATGCATCTCGCCACCATGTGAAGTGGCCCCAAGAAAAGGTCCTCATGATGAACTTTCTGCATAATTCTCACAAGCAAACACCCACGTTGTGTCCCCTCATCCGCGTGCAAATATTGACCTCGTTCGCCCTCCTAATGCCACTAGATGCCATCTGACGCACCTGCTTACCTCATGTCGTCAGCCTGCGGATAGCTTCCTCGAGAAGTTTTACTCCCTACCAACTCCTCATTATTGTAGAAAAAACATACTAGTACTGGTGATAGTGAAAATCGATGCACTATGTACATGGTATCCTACCTGTACACATGTGGGCCCCACGTAACCACCTGGCTCTGGAAAATGGGCAATACTTTATTTGATGCACCATGCATGGGTAAGTACATATGCGCAATCCTTGCTCCAAAAAAATCCTGACAACGTCAACAGGCGAGGCCAACCAAACGGAAGAGGAGGCCGAGGAAGAGGAAACATAGGACAAGGAAGCGGAGCTTTCGCTTATGCCACAGTGAGACAACCAACTGTGGGTGATGAAGCTGATGAGAGAGCATCTCTGTATGGTGCAAATGCTAGTGAGCAATAATTCAAGCACCAGGACATTATCAAAGTTCAGCAGAATAAGACACATAAAACTAAAGACAATTCTATTATCAAAGGATGACTTTACTTTCGACAAGGGATATATGTACCTAAGTAGTTAGCATAGAGTTTCTCTGGATGTATCTTGAGATGAGGACATCTCAAATTTTTCACGATGGGGAGGTTGTAAGGTCTCTGACCCCGATCAAAAAAAGCACCATTGTACCTTGAAATGAATATAATGGAAAAAGTTACTATTTCTAACAGTTTTCCAAATTCTGTCAGTGCCATGATGTTAAGAATGTTTTAAAGCTTCGAAATGTGAATTAAAATAATTTTTGTGAAAATTTTCCAACTATAGTAAGTTTTTGGTCTCCCGACCCGTCTAGTTTTGACCGTCTCGAAAATCCGTATCCGTACCTCGAATTTGAAAAAGAATGCATTTTCGAACGCCAAGGGGGGGGGGGGGGGGGGGGGGGGGCTTGCTAAATATGGCAGGTACTCGGGCCAGTATGCCTTAGTTAGAGCTTGCTATAGCAGTTTTTGGCATCAAAATCCGACTCGTATGACCTGTTTTAGCCTAAAATCAATTTTTCATAAAATTGTCTGGGAAGGCACCGGGGGCCTGGGACTGTGTGGGAACAGGTTTCCAGGCCACTCCAGAGCAGCTTTAGCAGCTAGGGGGTGCCCTATTGCCTTGTCGGAGTCTTTGGGAAGTTTCCAAGCTTGCAACTAAGTGTGAGAACCAGTTAACTAAACCAACTGGACACTTGGTGGGCAGGCAACTAGACTGGCCATGCAAGGACTGAGTGCCTACTCATATGCTTATAGCAGCACAAGTCGATTTTCATCTTGAGAAGGCCTATGTAAAGTCATGCACACACACACACACACACACACACACACACACACACACACACACACACCAGTACACCACACACACACACACACCTTGGGGAGGTGTTGCCGGTACACACACAGTTTTTGAAGGAGAAGCAAGGAGGGAGCTACTGCCGAAATTCTCATCTTGAGGATTCATTGGATCAAAAAAATCAGAGGATTCTCAGCCCCTAATCACGGTAATCATGGTTTAATTACTGATCTTCTTAATTCTCATCTTTATTCTCCAAATTCCTTAGCTACTATGCTTAATCCTGCCTATAATTCCCATAGCTGCTCTCTAAATCTCCATAGCTATACTCCATTGCATAATCATCATTCAATTAGCTAAATTATGTAGCCAATAATCATCCTTAACCAAGGATTAATGCATGATTAGAAAGATTCTCTCTCTAGGCAGCATAGTTAATAAATTTGTCAGTCAGTAATAGTGTAGTGTAGATTTGATGAAATTCATTCTTTTACCACTCAATAGTGTTGTAATTAAATTAAACTCTATCTTCTCCCACATTAAAATGTGATTAAGGCTGAAAATTAATCCGTCATTAGGCCATTAAGAAGAGAATTTTATTTCACACATGCCTGCGGCAATTCTGCATCTTCATATTGCTCTAGGAAAATGAATGAGCTTGCTTACTTTATCTCTTTTGTGAATCAATTAGTAAAATTTTGAATTTCTTAATCCTCTAAACCAAGTAATTAACCTTAGAGCCATTTTTCATACGGTAAGTAGATTTCGGACTTTAGCTCTTTTCTTCAAGTTTATCAGTTAAATTAGTGAGTAAAATGGCCCCGTTTAAGAGAACTCGCTTCGGTGGTGCCCACTACCACGAGGCGGGAACGAGCAATACAAATGGAAAAGGAAAAGCTACCATGGTCGAACAAGCACTGGCCATCTCACGAGCCAATGACGAAGAAATGGAAGAGGTACATCACAGTTTTATTCAAGTTGTTTAATTTAACATTACATACGTTTAGCTAGGAATGAACATATCCCCAAACATGTTGGAGAAATTCGACGGAAACCTCGACAATTGAATTCATTGATATGTTAAAGTCTAAAGTAGGAAAGAAATGATTGACGGATATACTGTTAGCAATAGAAAAGAATGTCTGCTAGGGAAAATTTAGCTGAGCATGTTCATTCTATTTCCAATGTTGAATTAGTCATGAACCCCCTTCTAATCACAGGGGGCAGAGTTCGTGGTTAAGGGCTCCTAAATCCACGACTGCTGGTTAAGCGGTGGATACCCACGACTGCTGGTTAAGTGGTGGGAACCCACATCTGCTGGTTGAGCGGTGGGAATGTCCATGTCATGCTTTCTATGCGGTGGACATACCTAGTTATATGGGCAGCTAGGCGATAACGGGAGGAGTAAACTCTCACTGGAGGGGGGGATGTTGTACCTCCAGAACATTGGAATTTTAATGAATAAGTTTGAGTAGAATTTTTTACTAGAATACTGTCTTGGTGTTGTTTGCAATACTGGTTGAAGGGCTGTCTTAACGAACAATGTGCTTCCAGATTAAAACAAGGAATGTTTATGTTGAACAAACCTTGTGGTAGTAATTAGGTCACACAAGGAAGTGTGAGTGGGGGGGTGGAAAGTGGGGGCTTGGCTGAGGTTGCCAATGCCTACGAGTTGGGTGGTCCCGATTGGTCAGGAACTCTCTATCCCCATAGTGCCTACTTCGATATTAGTAATACTCATTGCCCCTAGAGCGGTGAAATCTCGAGAGTACGTGACTCTGAAACATGGGGAAAAAGGCACTCGGGGTTTCTCTCCTCTTGGAAGGTGAGTCTTAGGATCGCTAGATAGATTAAGTACGCTTCCCCTACAAGGTGGAGCTAGATCTCATTGCTGGTAGGCTTGAGCTCGACTCACTTTGTGATGATAGATCGTCCGCTAGCTAAGCCCTAAACCACTTTGTTTGCTTCCGCAATAGATCTAGTGGCCACCAGGTTCACCATCAGATCCGCTGTTTGATATGGCGGGGCGGGGACCTCACACCTGGTATCAGAGTTATAGGTTTACGAACTGGAAAATGATGTTGTTTGAAATTTTAAAAAATAAGGGACAGTAGGATAGCTCATACTCAAATCTTGAGCATGATGTTTCCCAGAATAATGACATTGGATTTGTCTAGTGGATTGTCTAATGAGTAATGTTAAAGAGTTTTACTCGTTGAGCTTGTTGGGATTCAGTGGGTTTCACATGATGTTTTTTAAGAAGTCGTTGGTGCAACTAGTGCTGCGGGCACGTAGCCTGTTGATGCACATAAAGTTATAAGTATGGATCAAAGCTCTCGAGTAAAGTTTTTACCATTATTTATCGGACAATTTGGATGTATTCAATGGAATTTTAATTGATGGTGGAATGGTTAAATCCTTTGTGAAAGATGTACAGATTAAGTAGGTTGGTTAAGCCCAAAAGTTAAATTTCTTCTTGAGTATGAGAAAGCCTAGGTTCATTTGAAAAGAGACTATAGTAATGAGTTTTATACCATTGGATAGGTACCGTCTATTGCGCTATATACCGCCGTTCAAGAGAAAAAGCTTCTCCTTAAGCAAGCTCAACCTCCAACCTTTAAAGGCGAAGGGGCAAATGTGGGAAGAGATGCAGAAGTATGGTGGAGGCTATGGATGACTATTTCGAAGCTTTGAGAACTCAACCGGAGAACCAAACCATGCTTGCAATGTTCCGCTTGTCTGGTGATGCCAAGATCTGGTGGAAACAACATTGCAGGGACTTGGATATCAAGGGATCTTCTGAGTCATGGGAAGACATCAAGGCTGCTGTGATGGAGCGTTACTTACCACCCGCCTATAAAACCTTGAAGATGAACGAGTTCTTTTCCCTTCGGCAGCTGACTTCATCTGTTGAAGAATATTATTCAAAGTTTGTCACTCTTCGGAGATATGCTCCTAAGAAGACATTGGAAGAACAGGTAGCACGGTTCTGCCAGGGACTCATCGATCCCCTGAACAACCGACTAGAAGGTCTCAGGCCAGCAACTCTGCAAGATGCCTTGCTTAGTGCCAAACTGTTAGCTAAAGAGATTCAGAGGACTACCCAAGATAGTCAATACTATTTGTCAAAGAGGGCTAGGACAGACAACTGGAGTAACATACCAATCAACCCTGCATACGACCATCGTCAAGTAGTAGCTACTACGGCAGCTACCGAGTTTCCCAATATAAGATTCTTTGAGTGCCAGGAGTATGGACATTACAAAAGCCGATGTCCAAAAAGGATTTTCCAAACATCCGGTATTAATAATGTACCTCTGAACGTCAACAGGCAAGGTCAACCAAACAGAAGAGGAGGCCGAGGAAGAGAAAACATAGGACAAGGAAGCGGAGCTTTTGCTAATGCCGCAGTGAGACAACCAACTGTGGGTGACAAAGCTGATGAGAGAGCATCTCTGTATGCTGCAACTGCTAGTGAGCAATAATTCAAGCACCAAGACCTCATCAAAGTGCAGCAGAATAAGACGCATAAAACTAAAGACAATTCTATTATCAAAGGATGACTTTACTTTCGACAAGGGATATATGTACCTAAGTAGTTAGCATAGAGTTTATCCAGATGTGTTCTTGAGATGAGGTTATCTCAAATTTTTCACGTTGGGGAGGTTGTAAGGTCTCTGACCCGGATCAAAAAAAGCACCATTGTACCTTGAAATGAATATAATGGAAAAAGTTACTATTTTTAGCAGTTTTCCAAATTCTGTGAGTGCCATGATGTTAAGAATGTTATAAAGCTTCGAAATGTGAATTAAAATAAAATTTGTGAAAATTTTCCAAATATAGTTAGTTTTTGGTCACCTGACCCGTCTAGTTTTGACCGTCTCGAAAATCTGCACCCGTACCCCGAATTTGGAAAAAAAATGTATTTTCGAACCCCGGGGGGGCTGCGAAATATGGCAGGTACTCGGGCTAGTACGCCTTAGTTAGAGCTTGCTATAGCAGTTTTCGGCATCAAAATCCGACTCGTATGACCCGTTTTAGTCTAAAACCAATTTTTCATAAAATTGTCCGAGGAGGCACCGGGGGCCGAGGACTGTGTGGGAACAGGTTCCAGGCCACTCCAGAGCAGCTCTCGCAGCTAGGGGGTGCCCTCTTGCCTTGTGGGAGTCTTTGGGAAGTTTCCAAGCTTGCAACTAAGTGTGAGAATCCAGTTAATTAAACCAACTGGACACTTGGTGTGCGGGCAACTAGACTTTCCATGCAAGGACTGAGTGCTCACTCAGATGCTCATAGCAGCACAAATCGATTTTCATTTTGAGAAGGCCTATTTAAAGTCATGCACACACACACACACGCACGCACGCACACACCCATGCTCACACACACACCCAGTACACGCACACACACACACCTACACACACCTTGGGGAGGTGTTGCCGGTACACACACAGTTTTTGAAGGAGAAGCAAGGAGGGAGCTGCTGCCAAAATTCTCATCTTGAGGATTCATTAGATCAGAGAAATCAGAGGATTCTTAGCCCCTCATCACGGTAATCATGGTTTAATTACTGCTCTTCTTAATTCTCATCTTTATTCTCCAAATTTCTTAGCTACTATGCTTAATCCTGCCTATAATTCCCTATAGCTGCTCTCTAAATATCCATAGCTATACTCCATTGCATAATCATCATTCAATTAGCTAAATTATGTAGCCATTCATCATCCTTAACCAAGGATTAATGCATGATTAGGAAAGACTCTCTCTCTAGGCAGCATAGTTAATAAATTTGTCAGTCAGTAATAGTGTAGATTTGATGAAATTCATTCTTTTACCACTCAATAGTGTTGTAATTAAATTAGACTCAATCTTCTCCCACATTAAAATGTGATTAAGGTTGAAAATTAATCCGTCATTAGGCCATTAAAAAGAGAATTTTATGTCACACATGCCTGCGGCAATTCTGCATCTTCATATTGCTCTAGGAAAATGAATGAGCTTGCTTACTTCATCTCTTTTGTGAATCAAGTAGTAAAATTTTGAATTTCTTAATCCTCTAAACCAAGTAATTAACCTTAGAGCCATTTCCCATAGGGTAAGTAAGGAATTACCCATAAAGTTGCTAGTTCTCGAAGGAAAAATCTAATCTCTTGCCTAAGGAGGATTCTTTAATAATTCTAATCTGCCATTTGGTTGTTATGATGCTCTCGGACTTTAGCTCTTTTCTTCAAGTTTATCAGTTAAATTAGTGAGTAAAATGGCCCCGTTTAAGAGAACTCGCTTCGGTGGTGCCCACAACCACGAGGCGGGAATGAGCAATACAAATGGAAAAGGAAAAGCTCCCATGGTCGAACAGGCACCGGCCATCTCACAAGCCAATGACGAAGAAATGGAAGAGGTAGATCACAGTTTTATTCAAGTTGTTTAATTTAACATTACATACGTTTAGCTAGGAATGAATATATCCCCAAACATGTTGGAGAAATCCGACGAAAACCTCGACAATTGAATTCATTGATATGTTAAAGTCTAAAGTAGGAAAGAAATGATTGACGGATATATTGTTTGCAATAGAAAAGAATGTCTGCTAGGGAAAATTTAGCTGAGCATGTTTATTCTATTTCCAATGTTGAATTAGTCATGAACCCCCTCCTGATCACAGGGGGCAGAGTTCGTGGTTAAGGGCTCTTGAATCCACGACTGCTGGTTAAGCGGTGGATACCCACGACTGTTGGTTAAGCGGTGGGAATCCACGTCTATTGGTTAAGCGGTGGGAATGTCCATGTCATGCTTTCTATGCGGTGGACATACCTAGTTGTATGGGCAGCTAGGGGACAACGGGAGGAGTAAACTCTCACTGGAGGGGGGGATGTTGTACCTCCATAACATTGGAATTTTAATGAATAAGTTTGAGTAGAATTTTTTACTAGAATGCTGTCTTGGTGTTGTTTGCAATACTGGTTGAAGGGATGTCTTAACGAACAATGTGCTTCGGAATTAAAACAAGGAATGTTTATGTTGAACAACCCTTGTGGTAGGAATTAGGTCACACAAGGAAGTGTGAGTGTGGGGGTGGAAAGTGGGGGCTTGGCTGAGGTTGCCAATGCCTACGAGATGGGTGGTCCCGATTGGTCGGGAACTCTCTATCCCCATAGTGCCTACTTCGATATTAGTAATACTCATTGCCCCTAGAGCGGTGAAATCTCAAGAGTACGTACCTGTGAAACATGGGGAAAAAGGCACTCGGGGTTTCTCTCCTCTTGGAACGTGAGTCTTAGGATCTCTAGATAGCTTAAGTACGCTTCCCCTCCGAGGTGGAGCTAGATCTCATTGCTAGTAGACTCGACCTCGACTCACTTTGTGATGAGAGATCGTCCGTTAGCTGAACCCTGAACCACTTTGTTTGTTTCCGCAATAGATCTAGTGGCCACCTGGTTTACCATCAGATCCGCTGTTTGATATGGTAGGGTGGGGACCTCACACTCTTACCTTACGTGAAGCTAAAATTTTTTCTGATACTAGAAGCCAACGGAGTTTTGTTCCCTTTACCTCTTGATGTAAGCTTTACTTGAAGCATCATTGATGCAATATATTTATTAAACCTTTTAATGATAACATTGATGAGATTTTTATAGTGTTTCTAGTTTATGATTATTGATGTTTCATGCCATTCATGTGAATTCCATGCTTGATGGGAAGAAGTAGCTTATTTTTCACTTCCTTCGCACATCTTTTAACCATGTCTACCACTTTTTAAGAAGCCAACTATACTTGACAATCGAATAAAGACATGTACTTTATTGACTTTTATGTTTATTAATGGCTCAAAAAAACATACAATGTTGATGTGTTATGAAATAATGATGTTACAATCCATCCTTTAAATCTCTATGTGTATTCATTACCATCACATCTCAAATTCCTATCTTGTGTACACCCCACTAAATACCATATTTTTTCTAAATTAAAATCTCAATTTGCAAACTGGTTTTTTGTTTTACCAAGGTTTTGGGGTTGTCCTATGTACATTTCCTCTCAAATTTGCAGGGTGCTACCCCCAATGTGCTATCTAGTTGTGGGCCCAATTTTGCACACATCTTGAATTGTAGGGTACATAGATCACAAGAAACATTTAAAATCTCTCTAGAGCAATGGTTAGGCATTGTTGTGCGGATCTCATAGCCAAAAAAAATTTGATTTTGGCATTGGGGGAACATCGATCGTGATCCATGTTCCACCCTCTTTGTGGATTGTGGTTGCATGACAAGATTTTGCCCTTTGTGGGGAATTCACAGGTAAAATATTTTTGAATCTCGATATCATTTGATATCTCGATGGGCCCCTAAAAATTTGCAAAATCCCTATCTTACATTTGATCTGTGCAGATATTTTGATGATTTTTGAACCATTCACAATTGATCTTGCTTGGTTAAGGTTCATACCCATGAAATCTGGTGGGGTAAGAGGCCTATGAGTGTCCGTAGTAGATGAAAAACCAGTAGCTAGTTCTACCTCACCAAAGTTGTGTGTGTGTGTGTGTGTGTGTGTGTGTGTGTATGTATGTGTGTGTGTATGTGTGTGTGATAGAATGAAAATGATCTCTATCCTTCCCAATTTTTCCTATTTGCTCCCTACCTACCCCGGACTGTTGAGTGTATACTTACCTTGTTTCCTCACATGTTTCATGTCATACCATCTACGGCTCAAACGGATCATCATTTGGATTCCCAATCATCAATGTTGCGTGATTTTTCAAAACTTCTTGACTTGTGCCAACTTCTTTCAAACTTGACATGCTCAAAGCTCTTGCTTTGCAGATTCAAATGTTTGTTTTCAAAACTTCATTCCTCATTTTCTAGCTTTGTTTATTAATTTTTTATCCTTATTAGTTTAAAAAGATAAGAAAATTACTAAAAATTAGTATTATTTGGCCAAAAATTTAGCCAAGATTATTCCATACACTCATATATACATACTCTAATTCTAGGCGTCATGTCTGTCGAGATTTATTGTTATGGCTCATTACTATGCTTAATAAGGGTTAATATTACTATTTTTTAAAAAAACATTCTAGCAACAAAATACTCATCATCTTGCAACTTTAGATCTTGCAACAAGCTTCTCAAGATACTATTACTCCCCGCTTTCCAACCTGAGTCATCCCAGACAAAGGTTTGTGCAATGTTCCTGGGCACAAACAGCATGTCTATGTAAGGCCGTGGAATGTGGACGTATTACGTGTAAGGAAGACATGAATTGGATAACAATATGATGTGCATTAGGCGGATAATGAACCAATTGTGCAAAGGTTTTCATTGGCAAGCTTCTATCTAAATTGTGTTGTTCAAAAAAAAGCTTTTGTAAACGGCACGCTCATTCTTTGATGGTTGGTTTTGTGAGTTCTTTTGGTGGGTAATCATTTCGCTAGGCATAGCTTTTTGTACCCATGTGTATTTTGGTTGTGGAGATTTACAAGGTTGTTGTCGTTTTGGTTGCTTGGGTCGCTGGTTTATTGGAGGTTGGTGGTTTAACTGATTTGGATTCTGAAATCTATTTATACTTGGGTTAATTAAATAAAGTGTTGGTCTCCTATGTGGATTTCTTATTCCAAGTATAACCGCATCGAGGGATTCCGTTTCCTATGGAATGTTGCTGGATTGAGATGAAAGGCTCATTTGAATTTAGTGGCTTGGGTAGCCACATGTGCTTCAGGCTTGTTGTCATTATTGATTTCTTTATCCAAACTTTTTTGATTTATTTTCCTTGGATTTGTGAAGGTTATATAGGCCGCAATGCAGACTGTGATTCTAGTTGTACTTGGTCCACATTCCAAAAATGATATGTTGGTGCCAACGAAGTGACATACGAGGTGCCCTTAAGATTTAACTTTAGGGTGTCATATTGCCAATCTTGAATGGCCTTGTACATTTCCATCCACCACGAGACTCCTAAGATAAGTGCTTCATTGAGATCATTGTCGTCCATTATGTGGAGTTGATGTGGAGAGTGATTGCGTCAATGTTGATTGATATGTTAGCTTGTCCTAAGCTGACCATTGTGCCGTTGTTGGCTGCTCTCAGCTTGATATTCATTGGTATCAATATCTCATCTGATAGCTTGAGGTATGTCGAATACTTCATGGAATTGACATGTGCATCCATATCTACAAGTTCTCTTTTTGTTGATCCATGTGTTAGCTATATATTGATCCGTATATCCATACCATGAAGACAATTTGGCCTTGTCTAAATTGCCTCGATAGAAGGATATGGGGTTTTTAATTGTCAAATTGGAGCTGTGTTGTGCCATTCTTTATGATTTAAAAATCAGCAACTTTGCTTCCTCCTGGGCATGGTCTTGGATGGCTTGAGAAATCTGCTTCCATTTCTTTGCTTGATGAATCTTGCCTAGCATGTTAGTAGTGAGGGGTAAATGATCTCTTTAAGATGCAAACCATTGATCCAGTTAGACATCAGGCTACACAAGGTGATATGTTGTTGATCACAAATAGGCCATTTCTTTTCTTTTTCAATTTCTTGGAGTGACAATTCAAGGTATAGGCCAATCTAAGCTCTATAGGTAAGGAGTCCCTCCCTGACTCCCCCATGGTGTAGTCTACGAAGAAATGCCGTAGGTCGCAAGCTGCTGCTAGTGTAGCGGCCAAACAAATCCTTCGTCAAATGGAGGCACTACTCTCGTAAAGAGATAGCCTGCTGTAAGTCAGGATCTACGATCGATGGAGGAACCTGAGAAGGGTAGGTGTAGGATGGCCATGCCTGGAAATAACAAAAAAAAACCTATGACACGCATGGTTTAGGGTTAACTACGTAGAAACATTCTTTATTTCTTTGCTTGTTCTCATCGACTCAAGACTCGGGTCCACTGGAGGCAATGTCCACCCCGGGTGGGAGCCCACCTGAGATGTGAATCAACCAAAAAGAGAGTCAGCTGGCTGCTACTCACCAGTTGGCCTCTTCTCTCACATCTACATTACAAAATCAATATAAGATAAATCTTTCCACCCTACTCACTCATCTATAAATACGTACACAAGTATATTAGCACACAAACACGTAGATACATATACATACTAGTAGACCTAAGTAGAGGCTAGTAGTCCAAAAGGTCAGCTACACCTCATTAGATATAATCACGTCTCAACCGTGGTAAAACCAAAGGTACATTGCGGTAATCCATACATGAGTGGATCAATGACCGTAACGCCACGATTAAAAAAAGAGGAAGCGTCTAAGCTTCGGGTGCTATGCTCCCATACTTAGTGCCTACATACATGCATAAACAAATATATATGTACACACATACATATGTTATGGTTTGTAAATGTAGCCATCGTTTTGTGTTGGGTGCACCTAGATTCAACGTCTAAGTGATCAATTGATTGTAGCATTACAATTCTCTCCCAGAGGATATATATATTAGCACACAAACACATAGATACATATACATACTAGTAGACATAAGTAGAGGCTAGTAGTGCCAAAGGTCAACTGCACCTCTTTAGATATCCACAACAAGAGGTTGTGTGCTCTTGTGACGCTTTTAGCGATGGAAATACAGTGAGTTTTTATAACCCCCGACGTCGCTATGAGCGTCGATACGGGGACGTCGCTATGCCAGTCGCTATAAGTGTCGATATAAACTCTCTATATAGCGACGCTGCAGGGCCATGAATAGCGACGCTTATAGCGACGTTGCAGAGCCTAATATAGCAACAGTCATAACGACGCTCGAGATGAAATTTTTTTGGTGGCAGGGCATTGAATGCCCTACCACCCATCAACCATATTGAATGTTTCATTTGTCTATTTACCTTTGAAAAAAAGTGCAAAGGTAAATATAAACCCAAAATAGTCACCCACAAGACAATATAATCATTTAACTCCATCATCCATAGTACGTATTGTTTGCAAAATAAAGATACAAAAATGACAAGCGTGAATTGATGAAAGTAAATCAATGACAATTGTACACATAGGAAAAATCACTTGATTGTTAATGTTTGCAAATATATTAGTTACAAACCATTGTCATTATTTAAAACATATACATGGTTTTCAAAAAGACGTATAAAAGTCGTCTCATGATACATAATCTATGACAAAAAGAAACTAATGCTAGCTAGCTATGGCTAAACTGGCATCGTCTAATCAAACGTCTCATCGCGTCGATGCGGCATATCTGTCGGATTCTACAAAAAAATAAAATAAGATAGCTTGTTGTAAGTATAAACATATAGTGACGTTTATAAAAAAATACAATAAATAGAAAAGAATAACCCCTAATACTAACCATGCCGTCGCGAGAACTCAGGATGTCTATAAGGGAGTTTATGCCCTTCCTGCCTGCGTACTCACGCTCGTACGGTGTGGGGTCACGTCCTGTAAATGACCACTGTCAAAACATACAAAGAATCCATTATGTTAGAATTTCAAATCCCATAAAACCTAAACTATCAAACATAGATACGAAAATACTTACAAAATTGGCCTCAAATGATGCCCACCTGCCACTCCCCAAGTGGTGCGAGCTCCCTGTCTCTACTCGCACTCTAGCTGCCTCCTTTTGTTGCTTCCACTTGTCGGGATTCTTGCGCGCTTCTCGTATGCTTCCAATATTCTTTGGCCAGCCAATCTGGTCTGCTCCACCCATGCTTGATTGCTTTTTGCACTTCGGAACGCTTATGCTTGCAGTATTCGCACATTCAAACCTTCATCACATCTTCATTGAAGCGGTCATCCCGTGTTGGAACGGGAAACTCGTCATGAAGCATTCTGATGACTCTGTCTTTTAATTCATTTGGTACTTCACTCCAGGTGTTTAATATGTAGTGTCTAAACACCTCAGAGCAAAGAATGCGCATGCACGAAATCAGCTTCTTGTCTTCATCATCCAAGATGATGCCGCTGTTGAAGTCGACGGAGTAAGGCAAGCCCTCTCTCCACTGACGCGTGAACCAGGGTGTCTCGACAGGGGTCTCTAGCGGCGTGTGAACGGGGGTACAGACGCCATGTGTCTCCACTGGAGTCTAAGCCCCGAAGCGAGGAGTGTCCACTGGAGTGACTCGTGGAGGAGTAGCCAGTGGTGTGTAGCTCCGGGGAACGGCAGTCAGCCGTATAAAACCTGGTGTCGATGGCGATGCCGCGTCTGGTGTCGGGATGGGCAAATAAGGGGAGGGTAAAGAGCCTCATCGAACACGACGCAGTGTCAAAGCATGAGTGGCGGCACCCCCACAACAACCGCCACCGCTACCACTAGAGCACCAATGCCTAGACGAGTGTAAAAATCGTCTCGTAGACACCGAAGCTTCGGAGCGCGCTGAGGACTGGAAAATAGAGGAAGATGCGGATGGAGTAGGAAGGCCGGATGGTGAGCCAAAGTGATGACACTCCACGTACCACTGTCTCTGTTGATGTGACAAAGAAGAAAGAAACTCCTCATCATCCATACTTGCATTAAACACACGAACAATTAAACTTAATATTGAATGAATGGAGTAGAAAACATGGACAAGTAGATAGATATATAGATAGATAGATAGATAGATAGAGAGACAGAGAGAGAGAGAGAGGAGGAGAAGGAGGAGGTGGTCGTCGTCTCTGCTTATGAGAACATACCTAGAGCATACGTAACTGGAGTGGATGCAAAGACCATTAAATACAATGACGCAATGATGAAAATACTTAGAGAGCCAGCTGAGTAGCGTTAAATGGTAACCTTGCATTTGCACTACATTTCTACTCAAATGTATATATTTTTTATCAAAGTTTTAACCTAGTGTTCATTCTCTCTTTCCGTAATAGCCTTTTTCCATACAAACACCTTACCCCTATTAGATCTTTATGCATTTACACATATTTCTCTCTTCATGCTGAATGTAAATAGTAAACTTAATTCTACTCTCCTAGTTTTTTTACTGCATATTCTTTTAACTAATTACCTTTACTAATTTAAATACCTATCTACATCCCATAATTTGTAAATAAATAATTTATGGGCACTTATCTTACCCATCTTCTCTCAAGGGTAGGGTTAACCTTGTAGGCCTTCCCTTCCCCACCACTATGTGACCCAAGTCTTGGATCATTTACTTGTGTTGGTCAACAAATCTTAAATATAATTTATATCCCCAATAAATCAAACTTTATTGGAGCCTACCTCATTTGTTTAAGGTGGATTCTCTTTTGAAAAAGCAGGCTACACCTTGGATGCATGCTAAAGGGCCCCCTACAAGGAGACTTGGTTCAAAAGGTGTTTTGGATGCATCTTGAACGCCTTAGCTCATGGGTATACTTGAGGAGCACTCCAAAATCATCTTAAACACTTTGAGAAGGTCAACTTTGCCTTTTACAGCACCCAATTATGAGTTACAGGCTGAAAGTTATGGTGAAAACAAGGTACTACGAACACTGTTACTACAGGTCAAAGTTACAATCAGGTAAACCACAAAGGTGAAAAGTTTTCTTGACTTCTCCAACATTTTAAAATACCAATGGGGAGTTAAAAACCACTTGCATTTGGAGGGGTCGGCCCAAGATGCTTCCAGAGACACAACAAACAGGATGGGGACACTCTGCAGGGGCCACTGGAGGGACATCATGGTGGGGCCCACATACATTATCAACTCTTATGGAGACTCCACGACCTAAAAGTCTATTTTTAATAAAAAAATAAGTCCCTTATTCGCATAATTGAAGGAATGGTCAAAAGGGAACCTAACTATGGTTAATTACCTACCCTAGTCAAGTTTAACCTAACCCAAGGTCTTGTACAACTATAAAAAAGCCCTTTGGCAAGCACAAAACTACACACACCTACTTCATTGCTGTAAATAAGCTCCTCTAAGGTTAGGGAAGCCCTAATCTCTCTCCTCTTGTCTCCCTATCCATTTCCTAAGCTCGCTATCATAAGCGGCACCATAGAGAGAGCATCAATATGCTATTGCTACCATTCTCTTGCAAACATTCCTCTTATCATACTCACCCCTAAATAAGGATTGTAGATTCTATATGAGAGCAAGGATATCAAGTTCAATGATCTATCTCATGGTCTGATCAACAAATTGTTGCAATTGGGGTGTCGTCGTCACACTTTTACTCTAAACGCATGTAAAATTCGCAAGCCTATCTTGGCAGCTTCTCATATTTTGTGCTCATTGGGTTGCTTGTTTGTTGAGAAAGTCTTTTGTGCACCATGGTGTCTATTTGCTTGGCTTCTCTCCTTATGTTGTGTGTAAGTAAGTCTTGGGGCTGCATAGATGGAGAAGAGCTCTCTATGCATGCCGCCTTATGTGTGTAAGTAGTCTCTTCTTTTGGGAAAGGAAAGGAGTTGTCAAGTATTTGTGCATTATGGTGTTTTGAGTTTTGAGGTCTTGTGCTTGCTTTTCTTAGAAGTATATGAGCACTAATATCAATCTTTGCATGTGAGTTTGTGCAGTGTTCAAAGGGATTGCTTAAGGAGTGTGTGTTGAATGGTTGAAGGGCATTTTGTGTTGAAGCACATAAGGAAGGTGTGAGTGTGTGTGTGTGTGTGTGTGTGTGTGTGTGTTGTATATGGTTTGTTTTGGTTTCCTTCTTTCTCCATAAAAGAGGGTGGTGCCCCTAATAAATATGCGTGTGTAGGGTCTCACGGAGTGGTTGTCTGGTGGGAGTATTGAGTTGAGCCCCATCTCCAGAAATCCGCTCTCATAAAAGTGGTGCCCCCACGAAGGAACTTTCCTAATTGCCTTCTATTCTCCTCATGAACAATAGAGTTGCACCATATGCTTTTCATCTTTCACAACGCATTAGAATTAACATTTGTGTAGATCGCAATTTTTTTTTACCAACAACACATTGTTTTTATGTTTGGAGAAGAAAGACTTGGTGAAATCTTGGCATCTCCAAATCCCATGATTCTTCCATTCATTAATTATGATGATTCATTTGATGTCCATGTTTTTATTTTTTTTTGAGGCAGGGACAAGAGGCGCTTAGATAGCGATCCACTCAAAAGAAACTTTCTTCAAGAGAAAGAAAAAGGAGAACACATTGTCACATGAACCAACCTGGAGCTGCTTCTCCTTTTACACCCATAGCTCGTCAATCTGTGCACATCATAATTGCTACAAAATTTAGATTTCAAGCAACCATTAGGAGAATTTTTGGACCCACTCGCCTTAATGAAATTAATGCCTCAATCAACCCTTTTATTTTGCCTATGATAAATTATGAACTAACACTTGATGTATATATTTTCATTTTGATGTGATCACTCATCGTAGTCAAAACTTTGTGGTACACAAGCCTCCTTGTATTGTAAAAATTTCAAGCACTTTTCCTACCTTTCATTCTAAAAATGGTGAGGATGCACAAGAATTTCTGGATAATTTGGAGATGGCACACCTCATCTCTGGGAGAGATCAAGAAGAGGTAAAGCTGCATGCTTTTCCACTCGTTTTCAAAGGGGAGGCTAAGGCATGGTACGAGGCCTTGCCACCTCAAAACAAAACCAATTGGGAGAGGCTACGTGCAATTTTTCTTGCCAAATTTGGGCAAGGAGATACTCCAGAGGGTCTTTGGAATTGTCTACTTCAACATAAACAGGTATTCCTTGAAGACTACCCATCTTATGAGGCCGTTTTCCTTAACCTATGGGATAGATGGGAGGCTACCTTACAAAACCAAGGTGGTGCACTAAACTTTCTAAAGAAAGATAGGTTCATGGATGGCTTGTATCCAATTTTGAAGACCAAGGTAGAGTTAAAATTCCCATCAACATTTGAGGAAGCACGTGAGGTGGCCATGGTCAAATTCAAGAAGTTAAATTTTCAAGCACATAGAACAAGGGACCTAAATGAAGTAATTGAGAGGGATTCTTCACCAAGCATGGGAGCACAAGTTAGGGGCTCTCTTGCCCAAACTTCACAAATAGGGGAAGGATCACAACAAGAGATCTTGCAAAGATTAACTCAACAACTAGAGAGTCTCACCTTGAATCTAGTGCAGGGCCTACCCCAACAACGACAACCAAGAGAAGGGAATCGCAATCAACGACGTCAAGCACAAGAGTTGAGATGCTGGAATTGCAACGAAGTTGGTAATGGCATGTATAATTGCCCTCACCCTCGAAGGCTTCCAGGGGACATATACCCTCCTAGACCCCCTCCGCTCATGGTGCAGCAAGAGCATGCTCAAGCCCCACAAATTCTTCGTCGACCATCACCACCTCCAGTGGCAAACATCCCTCCTGTCCCACCAGTGGAGGAAGAGAGGGGAGTAAATGTCATAAAGCTGGAAGAGGAGATAGAGGTGAGCCCTATACATTTTGATGTTATGCCAGCAGAAAAGCGCACAAGAGCACACAACAAGGATGAAGACACAAGGAATGAAGAGTCAGAACCTACAAGGAAGGAGAGGAAGAAAAAGTCAAAGAAGGAGGAAGGAGGCAAGAAGCAGAGGTCAAGGCGAAGGGAGATCGGCATCAACGATTTTCCATTAGGAAAGAATATGGAACCCTACAACATCTTAGAAGATTTGCAAACTCAAAAGCCCAATATTTCTTGGCCTCAACTCCTACATCTATCACCCAAGGTGAGAAAGCACTGGTCCAAACTTGTAAGCACAAGACTCCCAAGAAAGAAAGAAAAGGTGACAGTAAAGGCATTGACTTCAAAGCCACAAGAAGATGTGGAACCTATTGTAGACGCTTATGTAAGGGGTAGGAAGGTATCCAATGTGTATGTTGATGGTGGAGCACAAATGTGTGTGATCACGGAAAGAGCCATGAATAGACTAGGGCTTGAAATCACTAAATCCTCTAATTGTCAAGCTAGGCTGGCCAACAATGCAAGTGTGAAGTGCCTAGGGATCATTGAGAATGTAAAATTTTATGTATGTAATATAGATGCACGTGTGGACATGTATGTTATGCCGGCCAAGGGGGAGGGCTATCCCATCATCCTAGGGAGGCCTTGGCTCATTGCTGTGAATGCAGATCAAAAATGGGGACGAGGACAATTGATTCTCAAAAAGGGGCAACATGTAGTTTACGATTGGCATGAAGGAAAGCAGCTCGACATCAACTATGAGACCACGACTGATGAAGAAAGTGAAGAGAGTTTTGGCTCAAGCGATGAGGAAGGTTCAACCACTACATCCAATAGCGAAGAAGAATCATCTTTGGAGGTAATGGGAATCATCTTCAACACATCAAAAACTCCATCAATAGAGGTTGACCCAACAAAGGAGAAAACAAAGGATGACAAAGGTGACCACAAGCACTTTGAAGACTTTGAGAGGATGCTTGCAAAAGATCTTACCCCTGAGGAGAAGCGGTCCTACATCGATATGCTCAAGAGGTATCCCAATTTGTTTATCACTGATTACTCACAAATTAGAGGTGTGGATGTTATAGAGCATGGCATAGAATTAAAACCAAGTACTAAACCTGTGGCTCAAAAGCTAAGGCGCCTAGGAAAAATACAACAAGAGGCACTTTTGACAGAGGTTAACCGGCTCCTCAAACCTGGTTTCATTTACCCTGTGTCTAACTCTGAGTGGGTGTCCCCAATTGTAGTAACTCCTAAAAAGAACGGAAAATGGAGAGTCTGTGTTGACTACAAACCGCTCAATGCTGCAACAAAGAGGGATCATTTTCCTCTTCCTTTCCAAGATGAAATCTTAAACGAAGTAGCCGGCTATGAATGTTACACAGTGTGTGATGGGTATTCAGGGTATTTTCAAATCAGAATAGCAGAAGAAGATCAATTAAAAACCACTTTCATCACACCTTGGGGTTGCTTTGCCTATGGAGTGATGCCATTTGGGCTCACAAATGCTCCTAGTACCTTTATAAGGTTTACAACTCTTGTCTTTCAGCCCTTCTTTGGAAAGTCAATTAGGGTTTTTATGGATGACTTCTGTATCTATAGTAGCCAAAGACTTCATTGCCAAAAAGTTGAGGAGGGGCTTAGGAGGCTTCATCAATTTGGGGGATAGATTACTCGTGACAAGTGTCACATTGCAGAGTCACAAGTGGTATTGCTAGGTCATGTGGTTTCTTTGCAAGGAATTCAAGTGGATCCATAAAAAATAAATGCTCTCTTGTCACTACAACCACCAACGACAACCAAGGAGCTCATGACTTTCAACCACAAAGTAAGGTACATGTCTCGTTTCATTCACCTTCTAGCGGAAGCTATTGCACCTTTGCACAAGCTAGCAAACAAACCCACATTTGAATGGAGAGAGGAACACGAATTATGCTTTACTGAAGTAAAGGGTATTCTCAACTCTCTTCCAACAATAATGCCACCAAATCCAAAGGATACATATTACATCACGCCAAGTGTAGGAATGGAGGCCATCGGTGTAGTTCTCATGCAAAAAGACCCAAAAACATGCTACATGAGGCCAGCATACTTTGCAAGCAAAGTCATGACCGCTGCAGAGAAGGGCTACACCGATATGGAGAAGGTGGTATTCACAATTATGTTTGCGGTAAGAAAGTTCCGATCATATCTCTTACCTACACCATTTGTCATTCTCACCATGGAAAAAAAATTACCATATGTTGTGCAACACATGAGCCTCTCATCTAGGATAGCCAAATGGGTTCTAGAACTTCAAGAGTTCGAATACACTTTTCTTGTGTAAGATAGCACAAGGGCAGGTCTTGCAAACATTCTCACATACAAAGTGAGAGAAAGGAAAGAGTCACCAAAGGCAGGAGACAAAGCTACACCACAAAAGAATGAGGAGGAGATGGACAATGCACACATTTTGTGCTTTGATGGAGCTTACAGACGACAACACGATCAAGCAGCGGGGGGGTTCTTATTCTAAGTCCACAAAGGGAAGTTCTTGTTAAGAAAGGTATCACCTTGGAAAATGTTCATTCTAATAATGAGGCTGAGTATGTCACCTTAAAGTTGGGGCTTGAAGAATGTAGAAAACTTGGCATCGAAAGACTTATAATAAGAGGTGATTCCTTACTAGTTATTAGGCAAATCCAAGGGATATGGAAGTGCAAGAACCCTACTCTAATGGAGTGGCTTAGACAGGTGAAGGCTTTGATAAAGAAATTTGAAGCTACACAGGTACAGCATGTTGTGAGAACCCTCAACAAGGAATCAGATTATCTCGCCAATGAGAAACTTCAGATCATGGTGGGAGGTGTGAAGCTCTACGAACCAAAGTACCAAGGCCAAGAGGAATTGAAGGACATCATATTTTTCCTCCAAACTGGTGAGTGCCCTAAACACTTGGATAAAGTGCAAAGGCATAGGTTGGTAAAAGAGGCAACTCCTTACCAACTCATAGGAGATGATTGTATCATAAAGGGAAAGATTTGGTGCTAAGAAGGGTGCCCTCTGTTCAAGAAATAGAGAGAATCCTCTTTTCATGCCATGATGATGTTTGTGGGGGTCATTTTTCTCATGATATTACAAACAGGAAGATTTTGCAAGCAGGGTTTGTTTGGCCAAGTCTACACCGTGATGTCCAGCATTGGTGTAAGTCATGCAAAGGTTGTCAGATTGCTGGAAATCGACGACTCACTTACGAACCTTGAGTTCTAATAATTTTGTATGGTCCTTTTGAGAAGTGGGGTGTGGATGCAATAGGACCCTTACCTCGCACATCTACCGGGAAGGTCTTCATCATTGTGGGACTAGATTACATGACACGATGGGCGGAGGCAGCAAGTACAACACGAATTACAGCCGAGGAGGTATCAAAATTTATCTTTGATCACATATGCAGTAGATTCGGCACACCACTAGAGATTTTGTCAGATCGTGGTCCAGGGTTTAGAGTAGAGCTCCTAGATAATCTTTTGGCAAAGTTAAAAGTCAAACATTTGCATTCTACACCTTACTACCCTCAGTGCAATGGGTTGGTTGAAAAGGTGAATGGAATGATATGTAAGATCATTTCTAAGCAGGTTGCAGATCGACCAAACGACTGGGATCATCATTTGACCGCAGCTCTATGGGCATAGAGAACATCTTTCAAGGTATCCACTCAATTTACTCCTTTTCATTTGGTATATGGACAGGAGGCACTCCTTCCTATTGAGATGGAGATTGCAAGCCTACGCATTCTCTAACGGGGAGCAAAGAGGCCAAAAGAAGCTTTGCAGGAAAGAATTTTAGATCTTCAATGACTTGAGCTTGATAGAGAAGAGTCCATCGACTATTACATTGCCCAAGCCACAAGCAAAAGGGACAAAATCAACAAGAAGCTCAAGGGGAAAGGATTGAAGGAAGGTATGTTGGTTCTTCGCTATGATAACCGACTTGATACTCGACTTGACAAATTTTTTTTGCAAAGATGGGAGGGACCTTTCATGATAAAAACAAAGTTTGGGAATGGTAGTTACAGATTAGCAGATTTATCAGGAAAACTCCACAAGACCAGAGTCAATGGATGGAGATTAAAGCCCTACTTTCAACGTATCAATCCGTTGATAGGAAGTCATCTACCCACATCGTCTAAGCTCCAAATTCGCATGGCTCCCTTCGGCTTGGCAAATGCTCCACCTATTTTTAAAGATTTGATGTGCAAAGAAGAACCAGCCTTGGAATCTCAACATACCCAAGGCAACCCTCCCATCTCCGATTTATGGAATTGAGGTAATGAAAAGCAGGTCTAATGAAGTAAAAAAGTGTATATCACTCCTCCTTTTTTTAGAAAAATAAGAAAAAAAGAAAAAAAAAAAAGAAAAAAAAAAAAAACTCTTTTGTTTTATCTAGGAGCATGAATGATCCTAGATGAAGGGGGAGGGCTAATATGAGTAGCGTTAAATGGTAACCTTGCATTTGCACTACATTTCTACTCAAATGTATATATTTTTTATCAAAGTTTTAACCTAGTGTTCATTCTCTCTTTCCGTAATATCTTTTTTCCATACAAACACCTTACCCCTATTAGATCTTTATGCATTTACATCATATTTCTCTCTTCATGCTGAATGTAAATAGTAAACTTAATTCTACTCTCCTAGTTTTTTTATTGCATATTATTTTAACTAATTACCTTTACTAATTTAAATACCTATCTACATCCCATAATTTGTAAATAAATAATTTATGGGCACTTATCTTACCCATCTTCTCTCAAGGGTAGGGTTAACCTTGTAGGCCTTCCCTTCCCCACCACTATGTGACCCAAGTCTTGGATCATTTACTTGTGTTGGTCAACAAATCTTAAATATAATGTATATCCCCAATAAATCAAACTTTATTGGAGCCTACCTCATTTGTTTAAGGTGGATTCTCTTTTGAAAAAGCATGCTACACCTTGGATGCATGCTAAAGGGCCCCCTACAAGGAGACTTGGTTTAAAAGGTGTTTTGGATGCATCTTGAACGCCTTAGCTCGTGGGTATACTCGAGGAACACTCTAGAATCAGCTTAAACACTTTGAGAAGTTCAACTTTGCCTTTTACAGCACCCAATTCTGAATTACAGGCTGAAAATTATGGTGAAAACAAGGTACTGCGGACACTGTTACTGCAGGTCAAAGTTACAATCAGGTAAACCACAAAGGTGAAAAGTTTTCTTGACTTCTCCAACATTCTAAAATACCAATGGGTAGTTAAAAACCACTTGCATGTGGAGGGGTCGGCTCAAGATGCTTCCAGAGACACAACAAACTGGATGGGGACACTCTACAGGGGCCACTGGAGGGACATCATGGTGGGGCCCACATACATTATCAACCCTTATGGAGCCTCCACGACCTAAAAGTCTATTTTTAATAAAAAAATAAGTCCCTTATTCGCATAATTGAAGGAATGGTCAAAAGGGAACCTAACTATGGTTAATTACCTACCCTAGTCAAGTTTAACATAACCCAAGGTCTTGTACAACTATAAAAAAGCCCTTTGGCAAGCACAAAAATACACACACCTACTCCATTGCTGCAAATAAGCTCCTCTAAGGTTAGGGAAGCCCTAATATCTCTCCTCTTGTCTCCCTATCCATTTCCTAAGCTCGCTATCATAAGCGGCACCATAGAGAGAGCATCAATATGCTATTGCTACCATTCTCTTGCAAACATTCCTCTTATCATACTCACCCCTAAATAAGGATTGTAGATTCTATATGAGAGCAAGGATATCAAGTTCAATGATCTATCTCATGGTCTGATCAACAAATTGTTGCAATTGGGGTGTCGTCGTCACACTTTTACTCTAAACGCATGTAAAATTCGCAAGCCTATCTTGGCAGCTTCTCATATTTTGTGCTCATTGGGTTGCTTGTTTGTTGAGAAAGTCTTTTGTGCACCATGGTGTCTATTTGCTTGGCTTCTCTCCTTATGTTGTGTGTAAGTAAGTCTTGGGGCTGCATAGATGGAGAAGAGCTCTCTATGCATGCCGCCTTATGTGTGTAAGTAGTCTCTTCTTTTGGGAAAGGAAAGGAGTTGTCAAGTATTTGTGCATTATGGTGTTTTGAGTTTTGAGGTCTTGTGCTTGCTTTTCTTAGAAGTATATGAGCACTAATATGGTGAAGGTCAATCTTTGCATGTGAGTTTGTGCAGTGTTCAAAGGGATTTCTTAAGGAGTGTGTGTTGAATGGTTGAAGGGCATTTTGTGTTGAAGCACATAAGGAAGGTGTGAGTGAGTGTGTGTGTGTGTGTGTGTGTGTGTGTTGTATATGGTTTGTTTTGGTTTCCTTCTTTCTCCATAAAAGAGGGTGGTGCCCCTAATAAATATGCGTGTGTAGAGTCTCACGGAGTGGTTGTCTGGTGGGAGCCTTGAGTTGAGCGCCATCTCCAAAAATCTGCTCTCACCAGAGTATTTACAAAACGGAGCAAAATTGTTCAAAACGGAGAATCGTAAAAGACTTGAAGGTGCTTGTAGCTTTGGAATGTTCAAAGGCTAGCAGCAACAGAAAGCGTTCTTCTTCTACTCAACTTGAGTGATGTAAGAGGCAAGTGCATAACTCTAAATTTACAAAACGGAGCAAAATTGTTCAAATACAATATTTATGGCTTTAAGAGATCTCTCCCTCATCCTCGTATAGCTAAGCATAACTTCCTCTATCTATATAGAGCTCTCTGTTTAAACAGATGTCCTCTGTTTCATTTTGTAGATCCTCTGCATGCACCCCATAGAGAGTAGCAGCTTGATGTTTGTCTGGCACCACCTCCACGGCTTCTGACTGAGCATCTTCTCCGATCTCCTCCATTGATGCCGCTATGAATGGCACATGGTAGCCTTCATACGCCCGTGCACTACGAGGGGCTACCTCTATGACGTACCACCAGTTTGATGCAGACTTTGTAGGATGAAATATCACCTGCCGGAGCCACATAACTTACATGAGAGCTTCCAAGCACATAAATTCTAAAATGGGATGTTAACTATTTACATACTTACTTGTTCACAATGCTCGGCTAGTACGAAAGTGTCTCTTAGGTCAGTCCATTTCTAAGTTGAATCCACCTTAAGAAAACCACACTCTCCTCTATGCACAGTAGCATTGCAACCCTCCATGATTATCTTGAACCATTGCACGTCCAACAAGTCGACAAAAAATCCTCTATAATCAATCCTCAAAATCTCTTGTAGCGTGCCGAAGTAAGTGAGTTCCGACACCACAGGATCTGCATCAGAGGACCTTCATCGACTAGACTGTTCAAATTTTGCCATGATTCCACAATCTTGAGTAAAACTCCTTTTGTCGATCCGCTCCACCCTAAAATGTCGACCTTTACACCATGCTGATGTGTATGACTTATACTACAATAAACAAAGAATATGAGTGGCCGTTCAAACATCTAGAAAGTCACTAGTCGTACATTGCAAACTTACCTTGGTCGCGCAACCCCGAGAGTACTCCCACTCTTCCTCAGTCAGTTCTTCACCGCATTGTTGTGCGCTTTTCAATTGGTTGTGCAACCATGTTAAGCTCATGAATGTTGGTAGTCTCTCTAGACCCGTCGGATAGTGCATCGATGGTCGTCTTCCGCGTCTCCACTCGATTCGTGCCATTTGTCGCTCTTGCTTTGCATCCTCATATTGTGAAATCCACTTTTGCATGACTGGATTGTGAAGCATGCAAAATCGGTCGATTTTAGCCTCTAGATCTTCCGTCATATTCTTCTCAACACCGAGATTGCACATGACAATTCCAGATATGCGCTCATCATCTATGGTTCGCCATAGCGTGTCCTGGGCTTTACCAAATCCGTCTAGCCACTCTCCAATGTACACTAGGGACTCTAATACCAGCCCACCTTCTGCCATGCTACCCTGCGGATGTGCCCTCTGACGTACATATCCCTTGAGCGGTTTCATGAAACGTTCTAAAAAGAACATCCATTTGGAATGTAGTGTGCCCGCTATTTCCACCTCATCAACTATGTGAACAAGAAGATGAACCTGAATGGTTAGCATGGTAGTAGGAAAATGTTCTCAAACATGCACACAACCTTCACAGCGTTTAGTTTGGCAAATGGTATGGAGTCTACGTTTGATCTCCTTTTGTGAGATCCATTGCACCAACTTTGCAAGTTTGTAGATTGTGTTACGGACGTCAAGAGACAAACATCCCTCAATGGCAATAGGTAAAATAAACTGCAAAACACGTGCAACAATGATATTAAAGTCCACACACGAATTTGTTACACAATTACCACTATGATTGAACATACCTACAATTTTTATGCCAATCGTGTGACTTCAAACAAGTAAGCTTTCCTTCTTTATTAAAACACGTTCGGAGCGAGTGCATTACACTAGTGGGGGTTCGCAAAGTTTGAATGGTCTCTTTTACTTTGCGTTCTTGGGCTTCACTGAACATCCATGGTGCTTTAAGGAGTTTTATCTATCTATCAGACGCTGTTTGCGGCCAATATTTCTCCATACGATCCACATTTCTAAGGTCAACTCTGGCTCCCAAAGTATCTTTCTTGCCGGTCAGATGGTCCCATAGTAGATTACCCACATTCTTCAATATGTGCATTAGATCGAGCAAGTGATTGATCATGAGTCGGGGGCCTGTATGGTAACTCGTACCATAGATATAGTCTCTTCATGCCTAGGGGCAATCTATCATCACACATCTCCTTTTTCTCTAACCATGCTTGTGCAGAGATCCTCGGTGCGTCTCTTCCTAAAAAGCCGTCGCGTAACACATGATTCTCTGGAAGATACGCTTGATGACCTTCGTAGATTTGCTTCTTCAATGAGGGCGCCCTATGTGCATTCAGTCTAGGTCCACATGTAACACATGCTCTGTATCTGCTTGTTGAAGCCCTGCATATATACACATGATAATAGATCAGCTTGAGTAAAACCAAGATTTATAGTGTCTGAGTGAGGAGTGTAAATAGATCACCTGAGCATTCTGTTAGTCCGGGATAGTCATGCATGGTCCACATTAGAATGTCTCTGATCAAAGCATTCCATCGACCTGTGTGTCGACTCATATCCACCACTTATATGCCAATCCACAATTCTTGTAGCTCTTCCAATAGTGGACGAAGATACGCATCCATATTCTTCACTTTATATCGCCCCGACACAATCAAGCTTAGTCGTAGGTGCCCCTTGTTCGTAGTCAACAAGGGGGAATGTTGTAGTTGACGATGACAACGGGTCATACACTGCAAGATGTTGATCTTTGACCAAATGGATTTACACCATCCATAGCCAGGCCTAAGCGCAAATTTTGACCTTCCGTGGCAAAATCCGACCATGTTCTATCTAAATGTTTCCAGGCTGCAGAATCTGCAGGAATCCGTAGCACACCATCCGAAGATTTATTCTCATCATGCCATGATGCTAGGGCGGCCATGAAATTACATTTGAAGAAATGCTTGATGGGAGGAAGCAGAGGAAAATGTCGCAAAACCTTTTGCGGAATTTTTGTTCCGTGGAGATCTACTCGATATCTTTCGGAATCACATTTCGGACACTTCTCCATGTGTATGTATTCCCGTCTGAAAAGAATGCAGTCATCAGGAGAAGCGTGGATCAAATTGTAATCCATCCCCAAGTTTTTCAAAACCTTTCTTGCTTCCTCTCGGGAATCTGGCATCACATTATCAATTGGTAGTATGTGCTCTTTGAGCAATCTACACAACATAAAAATATGGTACAATTGTGTAAAAATCTATCAGATCATTATACATTTAGAGTTTTATTAAAGTAAACTAATTGTAATAGATCACCTGAAAAGTGCTATGACGCTAGTGTCACTCCATCCAAACTTTGTTTGCATGTTGAGAAGAACCAGGAGTGCTTTCAATCTAGACACACGTGCTCCATTATACAATGGCGTATCGGCTTCACTTTTCATATCATCATAGACAAGCCTTTCTGAATCCATGATCGTCTCGATCATTTCATCAATCTTGGGCTCAAACATTGCCTCGTTGGGAATGTGGTCTGCATGATCATCCCCCGAGCTGTCAAAGGCTACATCTTGTGGCTTCACATATGCTGCTTGACCAAAGCGCTTGCGAACACGTCTATTGGGTTGCAAGATTGCTGCCTGTTGGCCAGCATCAGAGTCGGACGAGTTATAATTGGCAACAACTTGATCTATAATAGATGGATCGAACTCGCCAAATTCATGAACGTGCTGCAAAAAAAACGCGTCTTGTCCGTTGGACAACATGCTTGCAATGATTACAAGGACATAAGATCCTCGTTCAGAGATAGGTGGTTCGGTTGGATGGCCCCACATCCTCGTCACTACTCATAATGAGGGTAAAAAAATTATAACATGGACAAAAAATTTAATCTTCTATTGGAATTCTTCGTCTTTTATTTTTCTCTCTCTCTCTCTATCTCTCTCTCTCTCTCTCTCTCTCTTTGTTCACACTGTAAACTAACTCACATTCTCTAGTCATGTCCAATCCCCACACATTTCACACTGTAAACTACCTCAAATTATCTAGTCATGTCCAATCCCCGCACACCTCGATCTAGAGGTGCACGGAGATCAGAACCATCGGGTTATAATCTCGTCTTTATTGGTCAATGCCTATATTTGTGGGTACAAGAAATCTACACACCCACGTCTACATGATATTGCATGTAGTGGACAAAACCCCTTTGCCTCTTCTCTAATTGTAGCATTTCACAGCATCTTAACATCTTTTCATAGTAGATCTTTGTTTGTAGTATGCACGTACGTCATTCTTGCAATGTAGCTGATGTCTGCTCAAGGCACTTAATTCTTACTCTAGATTGACGGGATGTGGTGTGTGTGTGTGTGTGTGTGACCCTTGGAATCGTCATCTTTCATCACTAATTTCTGTGTAGGCGTATTTTTCTCTTCCATTAGCTGAACATGACGGCTTATTGTATGGTAGTAGCAGTCCAACATGCAGGTGGAATTGGTGGTCCGCATGGACTGTCAAGGTTGTGAGCACAAGAAATTTTCTTGCCATTTCTTCAAGCCTCTTCTAACCTTATTTTTATCTTAAACGATAAAAATAAGAAAATGGTATAACCTTTCTATCACCCAAGTGTGGTAGATTGGTTATGCCAATTCCCTCTTCAATAAACAGGTAAATAACGTAAATAAACCTAAATTAATAAACCTAAATCTAATCTAATATAATGTAAATCTAAATCTAACGTAAATAAACCTAAATCTAATCAAACGTAAATCTAACTAAAAATAAACCTAAATCTAATATAACGTAAGTCTATATCTAACCTAATCTTTAACGTCTTTTGGGATAGTTTCCTACGACGTTAAAACTCTCTTCTTCTTGTGTGTGTGTGTGGGTGTGTGTGTGCCAATAAAAAGAGAAAAATGGTATAACCTTTCTATCACCCAAGTGTGGTAGATTGGTTATGCCATTTTCCTCTTGAATAACAGGTCTTGAGTTCAACTCCTCGTCGGCTAGATTTTTAGGTCTCTTTAATTAGTTTCCTACGACGTTAAATTAAAATCTCTTCTTCTCGGGTGTGTGTGTGGGTGTGTGTGCACGCCATAAAAAAAGGAGAAAAATGGTATAACTTTTCTATCACCGAAGTGTGATAGATTGGTTATGCCATTCCCCTCATGAATAACAGGTATTGAGTTCAACTCCTGTCGACTAGATCTTAAAGGTCTCTTGGGATATTTTCCTACGATGTTAAGACTCTCTTCTTCTTCTTCTTCTCTCTCTCTCTCTCTCTCTCTCTCTCTCTCAATGTGTGTGTGCATTCTTTGTTTATGCATGTGTGTGCGTTTTTGGTTTATGCATGCTCTCTCTCTCTCTCTCTTTTCCTCTCTCAATGTGTGTGTGCATTCTTTGTTTATGCATGTGTGTGTGCGTTTTTAGTTTATGCTTGTGTGAGGAGAGGGAAGGAGCATACCTGGCTCTCCTTCCTCTCCTCGTGTCTGTGTGTGGTGTGGAGAAGAAAGAGAGAGAGAGGGGGGGGGGGGGGGGGGGGGGGGGGGGGGGTTTTACCTTGCTTGCTTGAGCGCGCACCGAAAACCTCAAATTTGAGATCAGAGTTTTCGGATGCTCTCGGTTATTTTTTTTAGCCGTGGCGGTGTCGCTATAAGCGTCACTATGAGCATCGCTATGTTACAAGTAACATAGCGATGCAGTGGTTTTTCATGTTTGAGCGTCGCACTACGAGTGTCACTACTATTAAGTACCTCTTGTAGTGATCATCGCAATATCAACCGTGGTAAAACCAAAGGTACATTGCGGTAATCCATGCATGAGTGGATCAATGACCGCAATGCCACAATTAAAAAAGGACTATACCCAAGAGGAAACGGCTAACCTTTGGGTGCTATGCTCCCGTAATTAGTGCCTACATACATGCATAAACAAATATATATGTACACACATATATGTTATGATTGTAAATGTAGCCATCGTTTTGTGTTGGCTGCACCTAGATTCAACGTCTAAGTGATCAATTGATCGTAGCATTACAATTCTAATGTAATGCAATAAGTAATTCCATTTCTCTCACTGAGTCTCTCTCTCTCTATCCTTCTCGCACTTCCCTTCTCGGTCATGCAGTTGAACTATGAAGCGGAAGCTCCATCTCAGAGTCATGCCTATGCCTCCATGTAAAGCAAGCACTTCGTTCAACAAAGCGTCCTTGCCTTGAAGGTAATCTTGGTGCTAATCGCTCAGGTATCCCTTTGGAGCCCAATTTTCATCTGCTTAACTTCTTTCTCTCTCTCCCTCTTTCCCCTCTTTCTCTCTCTCTTTCCCTCGTTCCCTCTCTCTCTCTCTCTCTCTCTCTCTCTCTCTCTCTCTCTCTCTCTCTCTCTCTCTCTCTCTCTCTCTCCCTCCCTCTCTCTCTCTCTCTCTCTCTCCCCTTTCCCTCTCTCTCTCTCTCTCTCTCTCTCTCTCTCTCTCTCTCTCTCTCTCTCTCTCTCTCTCTCTCTTTCCCTCGTTCCTATCTCTCCCTCTTCCTCTCTCTCTCTCTCTCTCCTCCCTCTCTCTCTCTCTCTCTCTCTCTCTCTCTCTCTCTCTCTCTCTCTCTCTCTCTCTCTCTCTCTCATCTCTCTCTCTCTCTATCTTTCTCTCTCTTTAAAAACCCGTAATATGCGGGTATACACAAGGCTGAAAAAAACCTATGTCTTTCGATTTCTCTCTATCTCTCTTTCTCTATCTCTATCTCTAACTTTTTTTTCTTAAAAAGTGGGGAACCCATAAGATGTGGAGTGGCACCAAATAGATCAAAAATAATAACTTTAATCCTTTAGAATGCATAACAGGTTCTTTGAACCTTACTCTCAATAATGATAATCTACCAAATCCGATATTAAAAGCGTATGTGCATATAAGGAAGATTTCCTGTTGACGGAATATAACTCCACCGAATTTGGCAAGCACAAACTGGGTGCATACAGTTGGCGAAGGCACATGGTATCATAATGATAAGCGTGGCGGATTGCATATAAGAAGCGCAGAGGGCTTCCAAGAGAAAAAACCGACTGTGCACTCATACGGAGCATTCTTTCACACACACACACACATCGTAGGTAGCGTGGCTTGGTGCTGTCTTTCACACACACACACACACACACACATCATGGCTTGGTGCTATCTTTCATACACACACACACATCGTAGGCTACGTGGCTTTATGCTGCCTTAAGCTTGAAAAAAAGGGATGCATGTCTACTTGAAGGAGAGCTGTTCTGATCTTACATAAGTGACTCACACATGGAATCTCAGTTGGCAAATCCTCATCATCCGGAAGCACAAACGGGATAGCCGTTGATAGCATTGGAATATGGCACGGTAAGGGAAACCTGTGATTCTTTATAGTACTGTAAGTCTTGTTACATTATGAAATGTTTAAAGCTTGGTAGATTGATGTACGTAATCAAGGTTTACACAAATATTTTTTGACATGTAAACTAATGTACTTTGTATATAAAAAAGAAAAAAAAAATTAGAGAAGAAAACTCTATGCAATGCAATAGAAGAAGAAACGGGGAACGGATAGTTGTCTACATAAATGTGTATAGACGCATGTTTTCAGTCTCATATAAACTTTATTCACATAATCTAAAACACTATTTTATTTGCATGTTTTGGAACACGGGGTATCTCATATGAAAATGAATACATGGTGTAACTATTAGAACAGACATTGGATATACCATGGGCTAACTGTATTTGATATCAAATTCGAGAAAAAGTAAGAGAATGTTTGAGACTGACATAGAAAAGGAAAAAAGGTTTTTTCTGAACAATGATTGATTGAATAATGGTAAACATCTACTCATAGATAGCATACTATATGTGGTTTATTTGGCAGCATCATATCGGAAAGCAGTCCGAAATGGTTTCAGCAATACACATACAATGAGACGACCCCGAGCTCTCAGGTAGACCTTCAGTCTACTGAGAAGGTGTTTTTCCAGAATTAGGCATAAGGTTTCCTTTCTTTAAATTGATATAGACAGTAGGAAATTATTAGCAAAATGTGTATAATTCTTGTATGAAAAATCTAAAGTAATCTTCTAAACGAGGTACTTGTAAATGAAATGCTACCTAATATGTACACAAAAGAAGATCCTTATCTAAGGATCCGCAGAGAGGAAGGTGGGATGTGATAGAAACAAATACATTTTTGCTAGAAGATAAAGACATTTTTTTTTATAATAAAAGTGTGACATAACCATACCTTAGAAAGTACGTATATATTTGGATAGATAGGTTTATTTTTACTCTCTTCAAGCATAAATCCTCATGTGAGGCTCCTACAAAAGAAGGGATGGTATATCCTACAAATATATCTTATCCGTTATACAAACCCAAAAATAGGTATCTGATCCTACATTTTCTAAATATTTTTTCTTAATATCTCTCTCTGTATCCTCTCAGACTATAACTCTATCCGTTTAGAGGATAGGATGTCCAAACCTCACAGATACTTAATAGGAAAGTGTTGTTGTATAGTCGAGTTTTTCCAATTAGTCTTGGAAACAAGCATCTAGAATAGACCACTAATAGACAAGATTTGGTTTCAATAAATGTACTACAGAGCATGATGCTATCTATCGGAAGCCAAAATATGGGGTATATACCATCCTTTGAGAATGAAAACCCAAAAACTTGCAAGAGATGCTACCTACACGTCCCTCCGCCATACGTGATTTTCCGGAAGGATGCAAATCAGCCTTCATCATCAAACCTGAAACAACCAATGTACCAGTGGAAATTATGGTGGAGGAAAGTCTGCCAGACAAAATTATGGTGGAAAATATCGTTAAAAGACGAATCATGCCTACTAGAGAAGCAAATAAAAAACTCCCTCGAAATGAATATAAGGAGAGTGAAGGGGTTTAGGGCTATGTGACAACAATAACAAGCAGAATATATTGTTTGGATACCTGTATTCCCATCAAGGTTGCCCATGTTCTAACTAGCTGCTTATGTTGGATGGTGGTAGGTATAGGTCTATTCCCTCATGGATTCTGGGACTCATTTAGTCTCCTACCAGGATCGGATATACCAGCTTCATTTATAAAAAATTGGATACTATAATTTAGGTCTTGTCTATTCTAGGTCAAGTGTCAATATATGGTTCTATAAGAGCGGATGTCAAATTTAATCTCTCTGTCTCTCTCTTTATTTCCCGAGTTGTCCTTGGTTGGACAACTACCATGTATTGAAGTTTCCTTCATTAATAGCTACTTACAAAGTTATCTCTGGGAACATCCTTCAAGTTGGCTGGATTGTATCCCTCACACAATCTGGATACTCCAACAATAAAAGGTTTCATATCCCTCCTATTGGAACACAATGTTTACTATCATGCTTCAAAGGGACTGACTTTCATAAAAGTCTCCTTGACTATGAGAAGAAAGCAATACAGGAACAAGAGCTTTTTGCCTTAAAAAAACCATTTGTTAATGACTGGTTAAAACTCTTATCCCTTGCCAAAAAAGAACTTACACAACTTACTAACTTACTAAATTCTTTCCTACTATCATTATGCTTTATTGATGCTCATGGATGTTCGGATTTAGAGTTCTATTTTTCATCCCTACCCTCCATAATTAATAAGCTATATTTTATCAATAATCTCCCTATCTTGCCGCTAGCAATTAGACAATCTCAAGAGATTGTGAACCCTCTTTTAGATCTAGATCTCTTGGATCAAGAAGAAAAGGAAGCCCTAGGCCTAACTGAGGACCCTTCTTCTCAAAAATTGAAAAGTTCTATGCCGAGACATTTTTCTGAAGTCATTCCGCTACTTCCTTTCAGACAAATTGAGCTCGACACTATTCACCTTGAAAACAAACTTTGGGATTTTGAGATACCGACTCAATGTGCTCCATTCACAATCGACTCTTTAGCTCTGCTTTGTAGTTTACCACCTGATGTGGTAGAACAATGCAAAACATCTCCACTTCAATCAAAACATCTACTATCGCAGGATAAACCCTTTACACTAAAGTATATAAAATTGTCCAACATTGACAGTAAAAAGTGCTCTATTTCTTCTATGGTAGCCCGTACAAAGGGACTGTCACTCAACGAGAAAGAAAACCACGTTTGGAAGTTCTTGAAAAATTGCTAGAATACATACAGACATTCATCAAGTGTACTTGTAAGAGGAATGCTGATTCTAACTTGCCCAAAAAATTTCATATGGTTTGATCACCTTCTTTGGTTTGTATTTCAAAATCTTCCGAGGTTTTTTCCTTACTCTTCTGGGCCCACACAAGTATATGCTTTCATTGGATGGGTAACATATTTTCCCATTGAGGTTCGACATGTGATAGTAGTCTTTTATGCTCTTCATGAGCATCTGATTGATGTAGCAAAAGGTTTGGTATTATATACACCAGGAACTCCATTACTCTCTCGAGTTCCACTACAAGAGGTTGTGTGCTCTTGTGACGTTTTTAGCGACGGAAATACATTGGGTTTTTATAACCCCCGGCGTCGCTAACAGCGTCGATATGGGAACGTTGCTATGAGCGTCACAATAACAGTCGTTATATGCGTTGCTATAAAAGTCTCTCTATAGCGACGCCTATAGCGACAATTATAGTGACATTTGCAGGCCATCTATAGCGACGTTCATAGCGATGCTGTAGAGCCTTATATAGCGATGCCCGAGAGGAAAAAATTTTGGTGGCAGGAAATTGAATGCCCTACCACCCATCAACCATATTGAATGTTTCATTAATTGATTCACCTTTGGAAAAAAGTGCAAAGGTAGATATAGACCCAAGATTGTCTCCCACAAGACAATATAACCATTAACTTTATCATCCATAGTATGTATTGTTTGCAAAATAAAGATACAAAATTGACAAGCGTGAATTGATGAAAGTAAATCAATGACAATTGTACACATCATAGGCAAAATCACTTGATTGTTAAACTTTGCAGATGTAATAGTTCCAACACCATTGTCATTATTGAAATAATATACATGGTTTTCAAAAAGACGTATAAAAGTCGTCTCATGATACATAAGGTATGACAAAAAAAAACTAATGCTATCTAGCTACTGCTAGACTGGCGTCGTCTAATCAAACGGCTCATCACGTCCAAGCAGCACATCTGTCGGATTCTGCAACAAAAAAAAGATAGCTTTTTGTAAGTATAAATATATAGCGACGTTTATAAAAAAATACAACAAATAGAAAAGAGTAAACCCTAATACTAACCATGCCACTGCGAGAACTCAAAATGTTCATCAGGGCGTTTAAGCCCTTCCTGCCTGCATACTCGTGCTCGTACGGTGTGGGATCATGTCCTATCATCGACCACTGTCAAAACATACAAAGAATCCATTATGTTAGAATGTAAAAACCCATAAACCCTAAACTATCAAACATAAAGAGCAATGCAAAAACACTTACAAAATAGGCCTCAAATGATGCCCACCCGCCGCTCCCCAAGTGGTGTGAGCTCCCTACCTCTACTCGCGCTCTGGCTGCCTTCTTTTGTTGCTTCCACTTGTCAGGATTCTCGTGCGCTGCTTTCTTCGCATTCTTCCAATCTTCTTTGGCCAGCCAATCTGGTCTATTCCACCCATGCTTGATTGATTTTTTGCACTTTGGAACGCTTGTGCTTGCAGTATTCGTGCATTCGAACCTTCATCACGTCTTCATTGAAGTGGTCATCCCGTGTTGGAATGGGAAAATCGTCATGAAGCATGCTGATGACTTTGTCTTTTAAATCATTCGGTACTTCACTCTAGGTGTTTAGTATGTAGTGTCTAAACACCTGAGAGCAAAGACCACGCATGCGCAAAATCACCTTCTTGCCTTCATCATCCAAGATGATGCCGCCACTCAGGTCGACAGAGTAAGGCAATCCCTCTCGCCGCGGACGCGTGAACCTGGGGGTCCCGGCAGGGGTCGCTACTAGCGTGTCGACGGGGGTACGAACATCACGTGTCTCCACTGGAGTCTGAGCCTTGAAGCGAGGAGTGTCCACTGGAGTGACTCCTCGAGGAGTAGCTAGTGGTCTGTAGCCGCTAGGAGGGGAGGTCAGCCGTGCAAAACCTGGTGTCGATGGCTATGTTGTGGCTGGTGTCGGGGCGGGCAAAGAAAGAGGGGAGGGGAAAGGCTTCATCGAGCACGATGGCGGTGTCAAAGCATCGGTGGCGGCATCCCCACAACAACCACCACCGCCACCAGTAGAGCGTCGGTGCCTAGACGAGTGTGAAGATCGTCTCATCCTCGACACCGAAGCTTCGGAGCACGCTGAATGCTCCAAAACAGAGGGAGATGCAGATGGAGTAGGAACGCGCGATGGTGCGCCAGAGCGATGACGCTCCATGTACCACTGTCTCTATTGGGGTGACAAAGAAGAAAGAAACTCCTCATCATCCATACCTGCATTAAACACACAAACATTTAAACTTAATATTGAATGAATGGACTAGAAAACATGGATAAGTACATATAGAGAGAGAGAGAGAGGAGGAGGAGGAGCGTAGTGCTTGTCGTCCCTGTTTGTGAGAACATACCTAAAGCATATGTACCTGGAGTGGACGCAAAGACTATTAAATACAATGACGCAATGATGCATATATATAGAAATGGACAAAAAGCCACGTGAACACAATATATATTATAAAACGGAGCAAATCTATTCAAAATGTAGAATCGTACAAGAATCTTAACTATCTCTTTCTTTTTTGACGTATAACTCGAAGGTGCTTGTGGCTTTGGAATGTTCAAAGGCTAGCATCAACAGAACGCGTTCTTCTTCTATTCAACTTGAGTGATGGAAGAGGCAAGTCGATAACTCATAATTTTCAATCGAGAGAGAGAGAGAGCGCACACACAATCAAATATATCTTACAGTCAAAAAACCAGGTGGTGGAGCTGCATGTGGCCATGGATTGCCCAGGATGTGAGTACAAAACCAAAAGAGCGTTATACAACATGGAAGGTACTTAGAGAGCCAGAGTTTTTACAAAATGGAGAAAAATTGTTCAAATACAATATTTATGGCTTCAAGAGATCTCTCTCTCATCCTTGCATAGCTCAGCATAACTTCCTTATCTATATAGAACTCTCCGTTTAAACAGATATCCTCCATTTCATTTTGTATATCCTCTGCATGCACCCCATAAAGAGTGTCAGCTTGATATTCATCTGGCACCACCTCAACGGCTTTTGGCTGAGCATCTTCTCCGATCTCCTCTATTGATGCCGCTGTGATTGGCACATGGTAGCCTTCATACGTCCGTGCACTACGAGGGGCTACCTCTATGACGTACCACCAGTTTGATGCAGACTTTGTAGGATGAAATATCACCTGCCGGAGCCACATAACTTACATGAGAGCTTCCAAGCACATAAATTCTAAAATGGGATGTTAACTATTTACATACTTACTTGTTCACAATGCTCGGCTAGTACGAAAGTGTCTCTTAGGTCAGTCCATTTCTAAGTTGAATCCACCTTAAGAAAACCACACTCTCCTCTATGCACAGTAGCATTGCAACCCTCCATGATTATCTTGAACCATTGCACATCCAACAAGTCGACAAAAAATCCTCTATAATCAATCCTCAAAATCTCTTGTAGCGTGCCGAAGTAAGTGAGTTCCGACACCACAGGATCTGCATCAGAGGACCTTCATCGACTAGACTGTTCAAATTTTGCCATGATTCCACAATCTTGAGTAAAACTCCTTTTGTCGATCCGCTCCACCCTAAAATGTCGACCTTTACACCATGCTGATGTGTATGACTTATACTACAATAAACAAAGAATATGAGTGGCCGTTCAAACATCTAGAAAGTCACTAGTTGTACATTGCAAACTTACCTTGGTCGCGCAACCCCGAGAGTACTACTCCCACTCCTCAGTCAGTTCTTCACCGCATTGTTGTGCGCTTTTCAATTGGTTGTGCAACCATGTTAAGCTCATGAATGTTGGTAGTCTCTCCAGACCCGTTGGATAGTGCATCGATGGTCGTCTTCCGCCTCTCCACTCGATTTGTGCCATTTGTCGCTCTTGCTTTGCATCCTCATATTGTGAAATCCACTTTTGCATCACTGGATTGTGAGCATGCAAAACCGGTTGATTTTACCCTCTAGATCTTTTGTCATCTTCTTCTCAACACCGAGATTACACATGAAAATCCCAGATATGTGCTCATCATCTATGGTTTGCCATAGCGTGTCCCGGGCTTTATCAAATCCATCTAGCCACTCTCCAATGTACACTAGGGACTCTGATACCAGCCACCTTCTGCCATGCTACCCTGTAGACGTGCCTTCTGACGCACATATTCCTTGAGCATTTTCATGAAACGTTGTAAAAAGAACATCCATCTGGAATGTACTATGCCAGCTATTTCCACCTCATCAACTATGTGAACAAGAAGATGCACATCAATGGTTAGCATCGTAGAAGGAAAATGTTTCTCAAACATGCACACAACCTCCACACTATTTAGTTTGGTGAATGGTATGGAGTCTACGTTGATCTCCTTTTGTGAGATCCATTGCACCAAATTCACAAGTTTGTAGATTGTGTTACGGACGTCAAGAGACAAACATCCCTCAATGGCAACCGGTAAAATAAACTGCAAAACACATGCAGCAATGAGATTAAAGTCCACACACAAATTTGTTACACAATTCCCACTATGATATATTCCTCTATGAACCTAACTGATACATTTTATGCCAGTCGTGTGACTTCAAACCGGTAATCTTTCCTTCTTTAGTAAAACACGTTTGAAGGGAGTGCATTACGCCAATGGGGGTCCGCAAAGATCGAATGGTCTCTTTTACTCTGCGTTCTTGGGCTCCTATGACAATCCATGGTTCTTTAGGGAGTTTTATTGATCCATCGGACGCTGTTTGCGGCCAATATTGCTCCATACGATCCACATTTTTAAGGTCAACCCTGGCTCCCAAAGTATCTTTCTTGCCAGTCAGATGGTCTCATAGTAGATTACCCAGATTCTTCAATATGTGCATTGGATCGAACAAATGATTGATCATGAGTCGGGCCCACTATGGTAACTCATACCATAGAGATAGTCTCTTCATCCCTACGGGCAATCCGTCATCACACATCTCCTTCTACTCTAACCATGCTTGTGCAGACATCCTCGATGGCTCTCTTCCCAAAAAGCCATCGCGTAACACATGATTCTCTGGAAGATACGCTTGATGACCTTCATAGATTTTCTTCTTCAATGAGGGAACCCTACGTGCATTCAGTCTAGGTCTACATGTGACACATGCTCTGTATCAGCTTGTTTGAAGCCCTGCATGTATACACATGATAATAGATCAGCTTGAGAAAAACCAAGATTTACAGTGTCTGAGTGAGGAGTGTAAATAGATAACCTGAACATTCAGTTAGTCCGGGATAGTCATGCAGGGTCCACACTAGAATGCCTCCAATCAAAGCATTTCGTCGACCTGTGTGTCCACTCATATCCACCACTTCTATGCCAATCCAAAATTCTTGTAGCTCTTCCAATAGTGGACGAAGATACACATCCATATTCTTCACTTTATATCACTCCGGCACAATCAAGTTTAGCCATAGGTGCCCCTTCGTAGTCAACCACGGGAGAATGTTGTAGTTGACAACGGGCCATACACTGTAAGATGTTGATCTTTGACCAAATGGATTTATGCCATCCATAGCGAGGCCTAAGCACAAATTTCGATCTTCCTTGGCAAAATCCGACCATGTTCGATCTATATGTTTCCAGGCTGCAGAATCTGAAGGAATCCGTAGCATACCATCCAAAGATTTATTCTCCTCATGCGATGATGCTAGGGCGGCCATGGACTTACATTCAAAGAAATGCTTGATGCCAGGAAGCAGAGGAAAATATCGCAAAACCTTTTGCGGAATTTTTGTTCTGTGGAGATCTACTCGATATCTTTCGGAATCACATTTCGGACACTTCTCCATGTCTATGTATTCCCCTCTGAAAAGAATGCAGTCATTACTAGGACAAGCGTGGATCAAATTGTAATCCATCCCCAAGTTTCGCAAAACCTTTCTTGCTTCCTCTCAGGAATCTGGCATCACATTATTAGCTGGTAGTATGTGCTCTTTGAGAAATCTACACAACATAAAAATACGCTACAATTGTGTAAAAATCTATCAGATCATTATACATTAGAGTTTTATTAAAGTAAACTAATTGTAATAGATCACCTGAAAAGCGGTGTGACACTAGTTTCACTCCATCCAAACTTTGTCTGCATGTTGAGAAGAACCAAGAGTGCTTTCAATCTAGACACACGTGGTCCATTATACAATGGCGTATCGGCTTCACTTTTCATATCATCATAGACAAGCCTTTCTGAATCCATGATCGTCTCGATCATTTCATCAATCTCAGGCTCAAACATTGCCTCTTTGGGAATGTGGTCTGCATGATCATCCCCCGAGCTGTCAAAGGCTACATCTTGTGGCCTCACATATGTTGCTTGACCAAAGCGTCTGCGAACACGTCTATTGGGTTTCGGGATTGCTGCTCGTTGGCAAGCGTCAGAGTTCGACGAGTTATAATTGGCAACAACTCTATCTATAATAGATGGATCGAACTCGCCAAATTTGCGGACGTGTTGGAAAGAAACACGTCTTGTCCGTCGCACAGCGTGCTTGCATTGATTACAAGGACATAAGATCCTCGTGAGAGATAGGTGTTTCGGTTGGACGGCCCCACATCCTCGTCACTACTCATATGAGGGTAAAAATCTTATAACCTAGAGAACAAATTTAATCTTCTATTGATATTCTTCATCTTATCTCTCTCTCTCTCTCTCTCTCTCTCTCTCTCTGTTCACACTGTCAACTACCTCACATTCTCTAGTCATGTCCAATCCCCGCACACCTCGGTCTAGAGGTGCACGAAGATCAGAACCACTTGTTTATAATCTCGTCTTTATTGGTGGGTACAAGAAATGTACACACCCATGTGTACATGATAGTGCATGTCTCTAGCTATAGCATTTCACAGCATCTTAACATCTTTTCACAGTAGATCTTTTCACCGTTCGTCTAACTCTAATTTTTTTACCATAATCTCGATGCTAGACTCTAATATAAAAACTCAATCCAAAATCATATCTTGTATCTAACCTAATTGAACATGTGGTGATTCGCTCCATTGAAGAGTAAAAGACATACCAATGGGGCTACTAGCTATGTAGATGTGAATGGGCCTCACATATACAAATACTTCAATGCAAGAGTTTAATACTCTCACCTCTCCACCTTGTAGATCCATGACCCAGGTGATGGGAGAAAATCCTCCTCGAAGTTGGCCTAGCTACCACTCCCCAGGTGATGGGATAATCCCATCTTGATGCAAACTCTTGCTGCGTCACTTTGTTGCCACCACCTATCTGAATTGGTCATCCTCTCCTCCCTGATCCAAGAATCTCCTCATCCAAGCATCATCAAATGTATTAGGGAGGAGAGGACAACCAATCCAGACAGGTGGTGGTAGCACATGACGCAGCAAGAGTTTGCATCAAGACGGGATTATCCCCGATGCAGCGTCGCAATAAGATAATCCTTAGAGGCTTTATCTTGATCCCTCCAAGAGACCATGACACACTACAATGTGTCAAAAAACCTGTTTACACAACTGTTGTATGCGGCCTATCACTTGCTTCCCCTCAGGGGTCATAATGGTCTCATCGGACATACGATTGATGAGGTAGGTGTATCACTTTGGCATGTCCCTCCCGTGAACTATAGCAACCCTGTCCGATGAATGCTCATCATCCAGGCCTCTAGGTGACCCCGACGCAGTGTTCGAGTCACTCCTAAGCATTTCGACGTAGTGGCCGGGACACCACTCTCAAACGCGTAGGCAGTATAATCCTTCGATGTACTCAAAATAAAGCTAAATTTAATCTAATCTAACTTAAATAAACCTAAATGTAATCTAACGTACAAATCTAAATCTAACCTTATCTTAAACGATAAAAAGAGGAAAATGGTATAACCTTTCTATCACCCAAGTGTGGTAGATTGGTAATGCCATTTCCCTCTTCAATAACAGGTAAATAACGTAAATAAACCTAAATCTGATCTGATATAATGTAAATCTAAATCTAACGTAAATAAACCTAAATAAACCTAGATCTAATCTAATATAACGTAAATCTAAATCTAACGTAAATAAACCTAGATTTAATCAAACGTAAATCTAACTAAAAATAAACTTAAATCTAATCTAATTTAGCTTAAATAAACCTAAATCTAATCTAACGTAAGTCTACATCTAACCTAATCTTTAACGTCTTTTGGGATAGTTTCCTACGATGTTAAAACTCTCTTCTTCTTGTGTGTGTGTGTGTGTGGGTGTGTGGGTTTGGGTGTGTGTGCCAATAAAAAGAGAAAAATGGTATAAGCTTTCCATCACCCAAGTGTGGTAAATTGGTTATGCCATTTCACTCTTGAATATTAGGTCTTGAGTTCAACTCCTCGTCGGCTAGATCTTTAAGGTCTCTTGAATTAGTTTCCTACGACGTTAAATTAAACTCTCTTCTTCTCGGGGGTGTGTGTGTTTGTGGGTGTGTGTGCATGCCAATAAAAGGTGAAAAATGGTATAAATTTTCTATCACCCAAGTGTGATAGATTGGTTATGACATTTCCCTCATGAATAACAGGTCTTCAGTTCAACTCCTTGTCAACTAGATCTTTAAGGTCTCTTGGGATAGTTTCCTACTATATTAAGACTCTCTTCTTCTTCTTCTTCTTCTTCTTCTTCTTCTTCTCTCTCTCTCTCTCTCTCTCTCTCTCTCTCTCTCTCTTTCTCTCTCTCTCTCTTCTCCTCTCTCTCTTTCTCTCTCAATGTATGTGTGCATTCTTAGTTTATGCATGTGTGTGTGCGTTTTTGGTTTATGCATGCTCTCTCTCTCTCTCTCTCTCTCTCTCTCTCTCTCTCTCTCTTCCTCTCTCAATGTGTGTGTGAATTCTTTGTTTATGCATGTGCTCTCTCTCTCTCTCTCTCTCTCAAAAACACAATGTGTGTGTGTGTGTGTGTGTGTGTGTGAGAGAGAGAGAGAGAGAGAGAGAGGAGAGAGAAAGAGGGAAGGGAACATAAGAGTGAGGAGAGGCAAGGAGCATACCTGGCTCTTCTTCCTCTCCTCGTGTGTGTGTGTGTGTGTGTGTGTGTGGTGTGTGTGTGAAGAAGAAAGAGAGAGAGAGAGAGAGAGAGAGAGAGAGAGAGAGAGAGAGTGCGTTACCTTCGCTTGCTTGAGCGTGCACCAAAAACTCAGATCTGAGATCTGAGTTTGCCAACGCTCTCGATTATTTTTTTACCTCTGACGGTGTCACTATAGGCGTCGCTATGAGCGTCACTAAGTTACTTATAATTTAGCGACGTTCATAGCGATGTCGTGGGTTTTCACATTTGAGCATCACACTGCGAGCGTCGCTAATATTAAGTACCTCTTGTAGTGTTCAACACCACCCAATTGGTCTAACCATCGACACAATTTTCAAACCCTCTAGAAGTAGGGAACAACTGAAACGTATTGCTAATACACCAACCAATACAACATCATCATGAAAACAACCTCGACAATTTTGGTGAATCTAAGGACTTGGACGTCGAAACTCCAAGGATGCTTGAATACAATATAGATGACAAGGTACGAATTTTAATTACAGAACTAATGAGTAAAATGGTTTTGGTGAATCTAAGGACTTGGACGTCGAAACTCCAAGGATGCTTGAATACAATATAGATGACAAGGTATGAATTTTAATTACAGAACTAATGAGTTAAAATGGTTTAAACAAGGTAATAAAAGGAAACATCGGTTTATCCATTTGACTTTCATTAATAAATTTATGGAGTTTGTACACCCTCACACTTTTTTGATGAAATGCTAAAAGATATTAGAATCAAAAATAATCTTGAGCATTTTCACATTAAATTTGGATGGAAATACACGAATAATGTTGGCCAATACTTGTATAAACCTTTTGATACATTTGCTAAACCTTTTGATCTTAATGAACCTTGTGTTTGCCAGAGTCAGAAACGGTTTGGAAATTTCCTAAAGAAATTTGAACATCATGGTGAGCACGTTATTACTACTGAACCATCATTCATAAGACACCACACACTAAGGGATAGCATATCCAAAGGCTTTAACCATATCCTGCTTGTCTCTGTACATCTACATTCAATTAAAGCCAAATTCAAGAAGGGATGGGAAAAATTATGCCATTTACTAAACATAAAATGTACACAATCTCACTTTCATTTAATCGAGATAAGACCGGAAAAAAACTTTCACTCTACATTTCCAAATTATAGGCAAACCAAAGTCCATGGTTCATGGAAAAAGATATGCTAGACGAAATTGAATTTATCCAAAAACAAATTTTTATATGTAGTTTGGATAAATCAGCTCAAACTCTTGTGTTTATTTGTAAAAGAATCATTAGACTATACGCAAAGAATAGATTAGATTCTTTAGAATTCATGCCGATAAACGAATGCAATAACACCATCATCGAACTCATTAATACATGATGCAAGGAGTTTAATATTATACCTTCTCATAAGAGAGATCTTCCCTATATTATGGGAAATTACAAAATTCACAAAACAGAGTTCCGATGGATAACAAATACCCATGATTGTGTATTTTCTCCTATGGCTAGTAAGATCACTAAGTTCCTACATGGTTTGTCTAGTGGGCTTATTGAATATACTGAGAATTTTCAAAAAAAGAACTTCAAACAGTTACAAAAGTGAATACAAATGCATACTGGGTCATTAACAACCAATACGATGCTTTGATAAACCTCCCCAAACTAGTTTACAATATTCATACGTAGGATATTAAAGCTTGTTATGAAGCAATTCCTCACCATGGAAAGCATAGCTTGATGGAGTCCTTGAATAACATTAAAAGACTAGTGATTGGGCAAAGCTACAAAGGGTTTAAACCATCTAGGAGTAAAAACACCCTTACAAAAAAAAGAAGTCGGCAGTAAAATGGTCCTTTGAATTTTTTGAAACTTTAAATATTTTTGTGTTAGACAATTGTTTCTCACGGTTAGGATCTAATATTTTACAACAAACTAGAGGAATTCCAATGAGATACTCATGGTGCAATCTATATCTGGCTTGGTTTGAGCTGGAATATGTCATAAAATTATCGAGACTCAAAAGGAATGATATGCTTTTAGCATTCTTACACTCTAATTGGTATATGGATGATCTTCTTTTCATAAATAACACATATATTACAAGATGCATGAATCATAACAAACCCTTGTCCCCTGAGGACCCATTTACAATATATTCATTGGATACTATTTCCTTAAAAATGACTCATACAAGATTTGTCTCTACATATTTAAACACAAAAATAATTCTACAAAGACCCTTTATCGAAGAATACACTACAGAAAAAGCATGGAAGAAAGATGCATTACCAGGATACCAAGTATCATTCATACAAGCGGCCACTAATTGCCCGACACAGTTAGCATACAAAGTATGTGTGTCCCAGATCTTACCCATCATTTATAATGTGTCATGTGTAGTTAAAGCATTCAATGATTTGCAACGTCTGAGCTTTATGTTTGCTTCAAATGGATGCAAAAGAACAAGTATCATAACATTAATCACACAATTTCTAATGAAAGGTAACTTCTGTTTGGTGGATACGAGCGAACAGGCATATGCACACCAAACCCGGTGGATACTCTTTTTTTTCGGCAAAAACCCTGTAATTCTTCCTAAAATGAGTTGTAATCATAGCAAGATTAGACCATACTCCTTTTTATTTTCTCTGAGTCTACCCCTTGTAAGAGGCCGGATGGCCATGGGAAAGGCCCCCTAACTTTTAAAGTCAAAACCCTTAGTTTTGAACAGTGGATTATCATTAGCTTGGAGAAGAAAACGTGCACTGCAAAAGTTTCTTGTGACTAAAATTTGTAATCATCATTTCTCCTGAACGGGTAATCAGAATTCTATTCCGAACAGTACATTGCTTTCCTTGTCTCTTGCTCTTCGATCTAAGTGTAATCATTTCCAATTCTGTTGTGGTTCACGACGAGTCGATTGTGAACTAAATGCATTGATTTGGGAGTCAAAATGGTTGTTTTTTGATGTTCTGACCATGGAGAAGTGTTTCTATGCTTAAGGTGGATCTTTCCAAGTACTTCTGTTTCAGTTTTCTGCACATTTTTTGTGATGGATCGTGATTTATGTACCTTCCTAGATGGTGTCATAACTTGCTAGGATTGAGCCCATAAGTGTTGTGATACCTCTCCTTAAGTTTCATGACATTCTGAATTCGTTTGGATACCAAAACGGCGTGATTATGTTGAGTGTTGAGAATGGACGCATACCGATTGTCTGACTAGGAAGTGGTTGATTTTCTTTTGTTGTAAGAACAAGTAGTCTTTGAGTTCACTTTGGTGAGATTGACACTCTCATTAACTCTCCGTGACCCACCCCGAGTCTCTTCCTTGCATATTGACATTATGTTATTACAAAAGAGCTATGTTGTAGACGCCCTTTGCGACGACCCGCTAACATTGGCGCTGCTATCGGGAAAACCGATCCTTAGGTGGTGAGTGACTCAGTGTACAAAAAAACAAAAGGAGAAATCTCCCTTCAAGCTTTTGATACCTGTTCTGTTTACCCATAGACAGTGAAGCATCTAGACGTAGGTTTAGTGCTTAATAGCGACTGGAGTCCCAGACTAGCCAGTGCTATTCCTTAAGAGCAAAGAAAGTTGTGAGTGAGATACAAGATAGTATTTCGTTCTTTGATTTTTCACATGCTTGGAAAGGGTTGTTCCACCACACACATTGTTGTTATTTTAGTACTGTTAAGTTCAGATATGTTTGCACATTCGTTTCAGTTGTAGGAGTTAGGTAACAAATTACACCATCATTTGTGGCCAAAAGGATCGAGGGAAAAACTGTCAAAAACCTTATTTTGGTGTTGAAGACCATAACTCGGGAAAATTGAAGAAGTGATGGTCAGAGCTTCAAAACTGGACCAAACCCAGTAAAACTTTCAAGAAGGGGATAAAAATACTTGTTGAAAAAGACTGTGAAAAAACCTGTCAAAAATCTTGCCCAACATGGATCGTGATCCTTATACCTTTTTGGAAAAATGTGCTAAAATTATTTCCTCTGCTTAGAACAGGCTCTCAGGCATCAGAACATTGAGTTTGGTGAGAAGAAGAGGACCAGAAGATCATAAAAATCAAGATTGGGGCGATCAGACCAAAAACCTGGGAAAAAGGAAAAAAAGAAAACAAGGAAAAATTGAACTTTTAATTGCCCAAATCCAAAAAGAGATGAGAATTGGAACCAACTAGAACCAAGGAATCCACTAAACCAAACTTCGCGCCCAGGTGCTTCCCAACATGGATCACGATCCATGTTCCAGGTAGACATCTGACATCAAGATTTGACCAGTGTACTCCTGATTATTAGTTGAACAACTTTCCCAAAAGGAGCCATAGACAAAAAGTGAAAAAAGATGGTCAAAATACCAGAAAGAGAGTGGTTTGCAAAAAATCGCAAAACAGACACAAAACTTTGCTTCTCACTTGGAAAAAAGTAACCAAATCAAAAAATACTTGGGGAATAGCATCATCATACCTTGTGTGATCATCTCACAAAGTGTCAGTCCAAAATCATGCCAAACATGGATTGCGATCCATGTACCTTTTTAGAAGTTTGAGCTGATAAAAGACTAGCAGGGAACTGATAACAATTGGAGCACTTTCTCCTAAAGGATCCTTATCAGGAAATCTCAAAAAAGAGGAAAAAAGGTGGCAAAAATCAGGTCAAGGGAGAAAACCAATGACATAAACCTTAAAACTGACTTTTTCTGTCCTAAAAAGCTTTAAAGCATTCAAAAACCATATAGGCAGCATCACTAGGCCAAGGACTAGCCGTGGGACAAAATTCAGAGTATTTTGACACAAAGAAACATGGATCGCGATCCATGTTCCTTTGACACAAATTGACACCAAACTAGTACCATAGCTAGAGAGTATCACAGAGAGTCTAGTGGCTCCGTGTTGTAAAAGCTCTGGCTCTCTAAGTACCTTCCATGGTGTATAACGCTCTTTTCTACTCGCGCTCACATCTTTTGATTGAAAATTCTGAGTTTTCGACTTGCCTCTTCTATCACTCAATTCATTGCGTCATTGTATTTATATGCGTCATTACGTCATTGTATTTAATGGTCTTTGCGTCATTGTCTACTCTATTCATTCAATATTAAGTTTAAATATTCGTGTGTTTAATGCAGGTATGGATGATGAGGAGTTTCTTTCTTCTTTGTCACCGCAGCAAAGACAGTGGTACGTGGAGAGTCATCGCTCTGGCGCATCATCGCGCACTCCTACTCCATCCGCATCTCCCTCTCTTTCGGAGCATTCAGCGCGCTCCGAAGCTTCGGTGTCGACGAGACAATCTTCACACTCGTCTAGACACCGACGCTCTAGTGGTGGCGGTGGCGGTTGTTGTGGGGATTCCGCCGCCGATGCCTCCACACCGCCTCGTGTTCGACGAGGCTCTTTACCCTCCCCTTGTTTGCCCGCCCCCACACCAGCCACAGCATCGCCATCTACGCCAGGTTTTGCGCGGCTGACTGTTCCTAGCAGCTACACACCTCTACCTACTCCGCCAGGAGCCACCCCACTCGACACTCCTCCCTTCGGGGCCCAGACGCCGATGGAGACACCTGACGTCCGTACCCCCATCGCCACGCAGTTAGAGACCCCTGCCGGGACACCCAGGTTCACGCGTCACAGGCCAGATGGCTTGCCTTACTCCGTCGACTTCAGCGGCCGCATCATCATGGATGATGATGGCAAGAAGGTGATCTCGCGCATGCGTGGTGTTTGCTCTCAGCTGTTTAGACACTACATACTAAACAAATGGAGTGAAGTACCAAGTGATTTAAAAGCGAGAGTCATCAGCATACTTCATGATGAGTTTCCCGTTCCAACACGGGATCAGCGCTTCAATGAAGACCTGATGAAGATTCGAATGCGCGAATACTCCAAACACAAGCGTTTCGAAGTGCAAAAAGCAATCAAGCATGGGTGGAACAGGACAGATTGGCTGGCCAAAGAAGATTGGAAGAATGCAAAGAAAGAAGCACGCGAGAATCCTGACAAGTGGAACCAACAAAAGGATGCAGCCAGAGCGTGTGTAGAGGCAGGGAGCTCGCACCACTTGGGGAGCGGTGGATGGGCATCATTTGAGGTCGATTTTGTAAGTGTTTTCGCATTGCTCTTTATGTTTGATAGTTTAGGGTTTATGAGTTTTTTAATTCTAACATAATGAAATCTTTGTATGTTTTGACAGTGGTCGATGACAGGACGTGATTCCACACCGTACGAGCGCGAGTACGCAGGCAGGAAGGGCTTAAATGCCCTGATGGACATTCTCAGTTCTTGCAGCGGCATGGTTAGTATTAGGGTTTACTCTTTTCTATTTTTTGTATTGTTTTATAAATGTCGTTATATGTTTATACTTACTGAAAGCTGTCTTATTGTCTTTTTTTGCAGAATCCGACAGATACGCCGCTTGGACGCGATAAGATGTCTGACTAGACGACGTCAGTTTAGCCGTAGCTAGATAGCATTAGTTTAGGGTTTCTCATAGCTTATGTATCATGAGACGGATTATATACGTCTTTTTGAACCATGTATATTATTACATTTGTCACCGCAGTTCATTTTGCCAATCAATTCTTTATGCCTATGATGTTGTACAATTGTCATTATTACATTTGCCAATCAATTCATTTTGCCTATGATGTGTACAATTGTCAATTTTACGCTTGTCAATTTTGCAAACAATGCGTCTTGTGGGTGACTATTTTGGGTCTATTATCTACCCTTGCACTTTTTTTGAAAAGTGAATCAAGTACAATATGGTTGATGGGTGGCAGGGCATTCAATGCCCTGTCACCAAAAAAAATTTCTCTCGGGCGTCGCTATAACCGTCGCTATTTATGGCTCTGGAGCATCGCTATAGACTTCTGTGTAAACGTCGCTATAACCGTCGCTATGACTGTCGCTATGAGCGTCTCTATATAGCGACGGTTTTAGCGACGCCAGGGGTTATAAAAACCCAGTGTATTTCTGTCGCTAACAGCGTCACAAGAGCACACAACCTCTTGTAGTGTGGTCCTTTCAAAGTTGAAATTGGGTACAAGAAACCCTTCCAAAAGCTCAGAACTGACAGGAGCTCAGGCAAAGTGACAAAATCAACTTAGCTTCCAATCCAGAGATTCATTTCTAAAAATTTTGATACCATAAGATCCCTTAACCATGTTGAAGCTGAGGGTATCAACAAAAGTTCAAACATGGATCGCGATCCATGTACCTCTGAGACAAAACAGAGACAGAAATTTACCACACAAGGAGCTAGGCCATAGCAACCAGGTGCTTCTTTCGAAATTGAAATTGGATCAAAATTGTTGAGATTGTGTAGGGAATTTTGTGCCAATTTTTGTCGAACAAAAGCAAGAACTGACAAGAATAGCTGTAAGCTTACAACTATCAAGCACATTCTTGACAGGTTACAGGTACTAGAAGATATTTCCAGCAAGCAAGAACAAACGGGAGATTCAAACTATTTCATGAGATAACTCAGTTTGGATTTTTCTTGTTACCCATTATTCATGAATTTACGATCAGGAAGATTGTACCAGAATAGGAACCACAACATCTTTCATCAAGGGAGTAATCACTCAACAGAAGAAAGTGTGAATCAGAGACCACTACCGCCTTTGGAACCTATTTTAGAGGAGAGTTTCTCTGACACTTCGTCTAAGAGATCATACGGCCTCATGACTGAAGATTCTAACAAGTCAAACCCTAAGGGAATAGATTCGATGGGTGCAGATCCTTCACAACCCACATCTGATGTGAAGTTGTTGTATCTGAAGTTTCAATTTGAAAATGTGCTTAAAGCCAAAGTCTATAAGGATGGAATGGATTGCTAGTGTGTTAAGTTCGAAAATAGGCCAAGCGAGTTGAGAGACCTTGTAGATGTTTATTATGATGGGGATAGGTATTTCGACCGAGAGGGAATGATGTACTTAGTGGTTCATAACCCATATATTGTGGATAAATGGGGAATGACCGGCACCAAGGACAAAGTAGATAATGAACCGGTCGATGCACCACCCAAAATGGAGAAACAAAATGCGATACTCAAACGCACCAATGAGATTGAGTGTCTTAACATAGACAACACATATGTGGGGCTTTATAAGTTCAATAATGGAGACCAAACACTCTATTAATGTGACGAGCCTCGCATCAAAGAATTAACCAACCAAAAAAACTTGTATGTTTACACTTACACGGAGGGTAGAAGTATTCAGGTGGTCATAATAGACAAGTATGGCCAAGAGTACTCCGCAATAGACCAGAAGCATTTAGAGAGATATACATATTTTGGAGGACCACTCCACCAATACTATGTAAATCCGGAAGCTGAAAAAACCACGACTACTCACATCACACCTGAGACTGTACTTGAGAGTCCCTTGAGAACAAGAGTGGAGGATTCTTATGGACATGAACGAGTGCCGATAACGGAACCCTTAGGGTCAACAGCAACTAGGGCTTCCATGAAAACACACAGGGGCAGCTTTGTTCCTGAATTCACTTACACCACTGGAATCCCTTCGACTATCACAAAAGATCGAATTGATGAACGTAGGGCGGATAGGATACACCAATGTTAGTACCAAGACGAGTTTACAAACCAAGAGAAGCCATTCCAGGGGGACTAGGAGTTGTCAGAATGGTTGCAGAGGCCAGGCGTATGCGACCATCCCCAGTGGCAAAATTCTTACCCAAAAAGTGTAATGGATATGGCGATCCGTATGCCCATGTTTCAACCTTCAAACAAGTATTGAGAGCGGAACAGGTGATTGATTTCCACACCCAGTATGAAGGATTTGGGTTGACATTGGAAGGTAATGCCCTGACTTGGTTTCAACCATTAAACAACTTAGAATTCCCAAGTATTGAGCAACTTCTTCGAAGTTTGCTGAGGAATGGGTTGACATTGGAAGGTAATGCCCTGACTTGGTTTCAACCAATAAACAACTTAGAATTCCCAAGTATTGAGCAACTTCTCCAAAGTTCGCTAAGGAATTCTCAAAAAGAGGGATCAAGCATAACCATGTCTCCCAGATTTATGCATTTAGGCAAAAGGAAAAGGAAAGGTGAAAGAAGCATCGCTTCGTTTCAGGCAGTACATTGAAAGATACCCGGCTCGAGAACTACCTCACGATGAAAGACTATCAGTCCTCTTCATAGAGGAATTGCGAAATGACACGCTCAAGAAGGACTTGCCCCTGAAAGCCTGTGTCACCTTTGAGCAAGTCATGAAAGAGGCATTGTATCTTGTAGATAACTGCAGAGCATATGGGGAGGTGACTGAAGACACAGATCAGGGGACTAGTAGCACCTCTTCAACTACGACTGAGTCCATAACAAAATCGGGAGGGCAAAACCCAACTTTACCGGGCGTTGATCGAGTGATCGAGGAAGTGATCAAGAGGATGAACCAAGGAAACAGGACATACCCAAACACACGACAACCGCCCACCCAAAAAAGGGATACTTGTGGAGGTGACCATCCAACCCAGTGGTGCAACCATCAACAAAGGCCAGGAGCTAATGCACAGTGGATATTGAAATGGTGTGCTACAGAATAAAAATGGGAAAACCATGAAACTCACGAATGTTTCTACAATCGGAACTATGTTAGAGAGAGACAATACGGACCACCTAGAGGACAACAACTTCCACCCCCTCCAAGGTACCAAGTGGAGCCAAATAACGCAATCTTGGGTCAGGAAAAAGCTCAACCGGTGTTGGGACATCAACCTCCTTTACCCTAGGAAAATAGGGCTATGGTAAGGATTTCTCAACCCATAGACCCCACCACTTGATGAGAGTATGATCCAAGTAATCTCACACCTAGTAAGATTCAGAGAGTGACTTATGAAATGGAAAGTGAGTTAGGAATGCATATGTTCCAGAGGGATATAATCCATGGATAATTCCAGAAGAAATGCCCGAGCCCTCATATATAGCACAACCAACCAAAAATCTGTACCTGGTTGATGAGAATATGCTAATGTTTATGGAAAATCAGGGCTACAAACCTAGAGGCTACCCCCTAGAACAGGACAACCCATGGGAGCTCCTCAAGCTTCTCCACCACCTGTAGGACCATGCTATGAATGCAGTGGGCATCACTGGGCTAGAGTGTGTCCAAACAAGGAGAGTAGGTGAAATTTTTTGGATTGTGCAACGGATGCATGACGCACCATTTTTATTCCACACTGCCCAAAAAACCCCAAAAATAAAGGAAAAGAAACCATGAAAAAAATAGGGATTGTGCCAAGCTCAAGTGGATCAAAAACAGAATGGAACATTCCAATAAAAGAAGTCACTAGAGCTCAAGCACATGAGGTAGCAAAGAGTGTCCCGGCCAGCCAAACAGAGATAGACAACTTATCTGTCCGAACCCGTAGAAAATCTTGGAAGGAAAAACAAAACAAGATCAAAGGCAAAAGAGAAAAGGAAAAAACGGCATTGGAAACCAAATTGCAGAAAACGAAGGAGCAACTTCAAAGGGAAAGAGGCCTTAATGGTAACAACGAGACAAAGAAACTGTCGGAAGTGCCATCCGGGGGTCAATCCTAGTAAACAAGGTGGTTGAACCCTTGGATGTAATTTTGAAAGCTTACGAAGCAAGGCTAAAGCCTAACCAAACCCAAGAGGATTGATGGTTAACGTACCCTCATCCAGGCTATGAGAAAGTGAGGCTAAAGATGTGCAAAGAGCTCATTCAAGCTGCTCAAGCGCTTATGGAACCATCAGTTCCTACGACTCCAAAAATTGAGGTACTCATACGAGAAAAGATTTGTGGGAGTTAGATGAGAGGGAAATTGAAGTGAATAACCTACCCAATATGGTCCACAATACACCTTTGGACACGAGGGTGGTAGCCAGTACAAACAAATGGAACGCATTCTCAGGTACCACTACCAATTCCGGAGGTAGAAGAACAATGGCCTCAAGAGCTATGGGAACATATCAGGAATAGGAAGGACGGGAGTGCCACACTTGTGTCAGATCCTATCCTGGAAATCCACCTAAAGCATGAGCTCTACCCAAATGACATCCAATCATTATATGGAGATGCAGGCACATCGATATCGAACGACAGTAAACCATAAACATTGAAGACATCCAATCATTGTATGGAGATGCAGGCACATCGATATCGAAAGACAGTAAACCATAGTCGTTGAAGACTTTACCTTCATTTATTGGTAACCCTGAAACTCGATCAGAGGGAAGGAAGGTTCCATCTCAATGGAAAGCCAATATTAAGATGATGGACACTAAAACTTCACAGAGCTGATGTCATCACCTATCCATTGTACACTGACTTTGTTAGAGTTGCTGAACATTAGACCGCATCTTTGGGAAGAGGTCGCAAAAAATTGAAAAAGTAGGGCTTGTAATTCCTTCAACTGAGGTTTCTCAAAAAACGTAAAAAACACAACCCTCGAAGTAGACTAAACATGATCCAGTGCCAGTCAACAAGTTAGAGGACTATTGTGAAGGTGAAGAAGGAATTACTACCCTACCTGTAGAGTACAAGGATGTAAAATCGATAGCGATATTGGATAGTGGAGCCGGAATTGCCATAGCCACCAAAGCAATGTGGAAAAAACCTGCTCTAGGAAAACAAGAATGAAACTTCAACTAGCAGATGGGTACCTAGAGAGACCTATTGGCATCTTGGAGCAGATTGTAGTAAGCTCTTGTGGAATTTCATACAAACATACCTTTGCTATCATGAATTTTGATGAGAACAAAAATTTTGACATCATTCTAGGCAGACCATTCATGCGTCAGCTCAAAATGGTCCAAGATTGGGTTACGACTCTATCTATCTGAGGAACAAGGATGTCACTACGAAAAATTAGTGTCACCGATCATAGCTATAAGACGTAGACAGAGCCCCAGGAGAAGACCTGCATTCCACAACTTACCCGAAAGGAGGAATACCAGCCTAGCTCCAGAACAAAGCTTACCAATGGAAAGGAGAAGCTTCGGATTCTGGAAGTCTAAAAAAGGAAGACTGCATTCTTGATAGGATTGCACAGGATAAAGCATACATGCTAGAGCCTTTTCCATAGGAGATGTTCGAACCGTTTGGATGGCAACAAATACTAGCTACTCTTGATGTTTGTGTCAACGAAGTGACCCTCACCAAATTTTGTGAAGAGGAAGGGTATGATATCATTCCATTCCAAATGATGAATGTTCGCCTAACTCCAAAGACTGAGGAAGGCGTACCTGACAAAGAAAGGGTGGCCGAGTGCCGACGCATAGTGGACGAAATCATTGTAAGGGACCTTTTCCAAACAAATGACGATGAAGAGTTTCAAGACTCGGATGATAAGACGCTAGAGGAGAACGTGGACAATGAGCTGTCCAGTAGCTCGAGCCAGAGCATCAAATGGAAGGATCGTCGAGTGATCTACTATGATTTTCCAAACCAAAACCGTCCAAGACAACGCAGGTATCGAGATAAATGCAGAAACAACCACAACAAGCACCACAAGGACTCAGCACCTCTTGTTAACCGACAAAACGCAATACTTGAGATTAGTTGAAGCGACTGGCTGCCTCAAGGACAGGATATCAAATCGATACATGAGACATGACTCAACCAAAACATCATCAAAACATAAACCAAAAAAGGAGAAACATACCGAAAAACCGTTTAAATTGTCCAAAATGGAACGTAAAGTCAAATACAATGATTTAAAATAAGTTGTTTACATGATTAGGTAGGGAATCAAACTTGCACTCACACACACACAGTACAACTTGCATCACACTAGTACAATTTATCATGTGCTAGTGCATATTTATTTAACTATATATATTTAGTGCATAATTATTTAAATCTTGCCTCAATCTTCTACCACATTAGAGCCAGAGATGTCGACCAGGTTGATTGTGCGTTTGCAGACAAGCAAATGGTCAATCTCCACCTGTAAAGCGGCCCTTCGAGAGCTGTCTATGTACCCCCATGTCTCCCACTTGTCAAGAGATTCTTGCATTGTCTCAAAGACATGATTGAGTTCCTGGTCTCCGGTGTTGCGAGCGCGATTAAGGTGGTTGAACATCCGGATCTCGTTGTTTGTGTCACGATCTCTCTGTGTAAACGTCTTCTTTTCTTCAAGGGTGCGTTGGGGGGGAGTTTGTGAATCTCTTCATGGATTTTTGCAACTACCTCATTACCAGTAGTTTCATATCCTATAGGCATTGTATAAGTACAGGGAAAATGAAAAAATCTCTCTTGATTAGCACTCTCCGATTCACTTGTGCAGCATATGCTGCTTGCCTTGTAACATTTATATAGGCTAAAGCAGCATGCTCTCAAAAAGCATTGATAGTGATGGAAGAGTGGCATGTGTTAGTGACATGAGGGGTCCCACGCAACATATGCTAACTGCTAAATTGGAGCGTGCAATAATATATGCATGATTTGTCAATATGAATATTATGCTCCTATGAATATTATAATCGTCTACTAGTCCACCACTAACTTTTAAAGTGGGGCGTGCAATAAAATATGCATGATTTGTCACTACGATTATTATTCCCCTATAAAATTTATAAGCATCTAATAGTGCAATGAGTAGACACCACTAACTGCCTCTCTAAGGGCTCGGGAAACACTATGATTATTTTCCCCTATGAATACTATAAGCATATAATAGTGCAATGAGTAACCACCACTAACTGCCTCTCTAAGGGCGCGGAAAACATTATTTGTGGACCCGGCTTTGGAACCTTTTCACATGCATATGAACAAGCAAACTCTCTCTCTCTCTCTCTCTCTCTCTCTCTCTCTCACACACACACACACACACACACACACACACGTGAGTAGAAAACGTGCACACAACCTTCTTCTTCACAAAAAAACTCCAGTTTTACTTAACTCCACTTTTATCACAATGAAAATGTGGGATATTTATAAAATATATACATTAAACCAACACATAAACAATTCTATACCAAGTTACTAAATGAAATAATTTGAACCGGCTTGAGAACCTTCTTGCCCAAACTTGAGCTGGACTTTTTTCATTCTGAACCTATCTTTCCTCTCTCTTCTCTCCTCTCTCTCTCTCTCTTCTCTCTCTCTCTCTCTCTCTCTCTCTCTCTCTCTCTCTCTCTCTCTCTTTGTCGGTACTCTCACACCCCGATCCTATCTCTATTTCATAAGTATGTTTTTCTCTCTCCGTCTAATCCTTCTTCTCTCTCCTTCCCTCGGTACTTATTTAACATACCACAACGCCAACTTAGAGAGCATACATATGAGTGAAATCCATGCTTCTATAAACTCGAAAAAAGCATCACCTTTAGCAAAAAAACACGAATTGATTAACTCGCAAATAAAATTAAGCCAATCTGAAGCACCCCCAACAAACCGAGAGGAATCGTCACGTACGCAATCCTTAGAGGATGCAGGTAAATTACAAAGGATGCTCTCAAATGAGTTAACCACCGATGAAGAAAGGAAGAAATATGTCTCCATGCTGGGAATTTCACTACACTGTTCATTGATGGCTATGATAAGATCACAGGAATCACATTAGTACAACACCACATAAAACTCAAGGAAGGCAGTAAACCCGTGGTGCAAAAGCTCAGAAGACTTGGAGTAATTCAACAAGAGGCACAATTTAAAGAAGTGAGGAGTTTGCGACAGGAAGGTTTCATCTACCCTGTCGAAGACTCAAAATGGGTCTCCCCTGTAGTAGTCACATCAAAGAAGAATGGCAAGTGGGGAGTCTATGTGGACTATAAACCTCTCAATGCAGCCACAAAGAGGGATCACTTTCCTCTCCCATTCCAGGATGAAATTCTCAATGAAGTGGCGGGTCACGAGCGATACACAGTGTGTGATGGCTACTCATGATACTTTCAGATTAGCATTGTGGAAGAAGATCAGAAGAAGACAACCTTCATCACACCTTGGGGATGCTTTGCTTACAGAGTGATGCCTTTTGGCCTCACCAACACTCCGGCCACATTTCAGCGCTATGTGACCTTTGTTTTCCAACCCTACTTTGGAACGTCAATACGGGTTTTCATAGATGATTTTTGCATCTATAGTTCATGATACCTCCATTTAAGCAAGTTTTATGATGGCTTAACCGGGCTGCAAACCTTGGGTGGTCAGCTCAACGTGGATAAGTGTCACATTGGTGAAAGAAAAGTCACTCTCCTTGGCCATGTAATTTCAGCAAAAGGGATTGAGGCTGACCCTAGAAAGATTCAAGCTCTGGTATCTTTGTCATCACCCACCACCGATAAGTAGTTGGTTTCTTTCCTTTAGAAGGTAAGATACTTAAGCAGGTTCATTCACTTGCTATCTCAAGTCGTTCTCCCTCTACAACAAGTCACCTGGAGGGATGTCTTCTCATGGAGTGAATAAAATGAGTAGAAATTTACCGAGGTGAGACAAATCCTAGCCACGCTTCCCACCATTTCACCCCCCAAGTGGGACGAGCCATTTTATGTGAACCCCAGTGTAGGAGGTGATACACTCGGAGTGTACTAATGCAAAAGGACCCAAACTTCTTTCAGGCGTCCTATTTACTTCTCTAGTCGTGTCATGACCCCATCAGAAAAGGGATTCACCGAAGTAGAACACATGGTTCTTGCACTAATGTTTGCTACCACAAAGTTCCGCTCCTATCTTTTGCCTAGACCCTTTGTAATTCTCACAATGGAGGAGGTCTTTCCATATGTAATGCGACACATGGATGTCTCATCTAGGATCTGTAAATGGATGGTTAGATTACAAGAGTTTGACTACACCCAGGCAAGTGGAAAACCACCGGGCTAGTCTAGCGGTATTCTTACTCATCGCCATTATGAGAAGAATCTGAAGGTCAACAAGGAATCAAAAAGAGAAACACCAATGGTAGAATGTCCTAAGCTAGAAGGAGCTCACTCTCTTTTCTTTGATGGAGCATACAAGAGAATAGTGGACCAGTCTACAACTGGCATAGTCATTTTTAATGAGCAACAGGAAAGGGTATTCTCCATCCGAAGTTATTACACTCCCACTCCAACAATGAAGCAGAGTATGCAGCTTTAATTCTTGGGTTGGAACAGTGTATTTCACAAGGAATTCAGTGCCTAAATGTGTTTGGCGATGCTTTGATTTTGATAAGACAGATTAATGGCACTTGGGATTGTAAACATCAGTTTTACTTGGTCAACTATGTCAAGTTAAGGATCTTTTAAGGAAGTTTAAATCAGTGAAATTATTTCATGTCCCTAGGACAGAAAATCAGGAGGCAGCTCTAGCCAAAGAAAGAATACAAGACGTTCACATAGGAGCAATCAAGCTGAAACTACCCCTCTTTCAGGTAGTGATGCTATGCCTGATATCATTAACTTTCTAGATACAGGAGAATGTCTCAAAGGGTACACTAAAGGCCAAAACAGAGGCTGGTAAGGAAGGCCACCAAATACGGCCTTGTAAACGACCACTTGTGTTGCAAGGGCAAGGATGAGATTCTCAGGCGAGTGCCAACCTCTAGTGAGATCAGAGAGGTAATTTCAATGTCCATGATGGCGTCTGCGGTGGTCATTTTGCTCTAGATATCACCAGTAGGAAGATTCTACAAGCATGATACTCTTGGCCTAGTTTGAACAGGGTGTACACCATTGGTGTAAAACATGCAAGGCTTGTCAAGTGGCCAGTGATTTCACATTAACCTATGAGCCACATACTCCTATCATCTCATATGGTTCGTTTGAAAAGTGGAGAATAGATGCAATCGGTCCTTTACCAAGGGCCCAATGAGGTAAACTGTACATCATAGTGGGTGTAGATTACATGACCTGATGGGCAGAAGCAATAGCCACCACCCGCATCACAGCCCAAGAGGTAGCAAAGTTTGTATTTGAGCACATCTGTTGCCATTTTGGCACTCCTCTTGGATAATATCAGATAGGGGACCAGGTTTCAGAGGCGATCTGGTGGGAGAACTGATGGAAACGTTAGGCATCACACGCCGACATTCTACTATCCATAGTGTAATGGCCTAGAGAAAAGGTAAACGGAATGATCTGCAAAATCATCACAAAGCAGGTGAACAATCACACAGGAGACTGGGATAAACATCTCATGGACTCTCTATGGGCCTACTGAACGACGTTCCAAACATCATTAGGTTTCACCCCTTTCCATCTAGTTTATGGAAAGGAGGCAATTTTTACCCATTGAGATACATATACCTAGCTTACGAGTCTTTGCTAGCCAAATACAACGCCCAATTGTAAATCTCTGCAACCACATCCTGGATCTCAAAAGGCTCCAACTAGATAGGGAAGAAGCAATCAATCACTATGCAGTGCAGGCAGAACGACGCCACCTCACCTTCAATCTAGGGCTTAAGGAAAAGGGCCTGAAAAAAGGCATGTTGGTGTTGAGATACGATAACAGATTTGACACTAGGAAGGACAAGAAATTTCAACCCAGATGGGAGGGACCATTCATTGTCAAAAGGCGCTATGACAACGGTAGCTATAAATTGATGAAAGGAGATGGGAGAATTCACAAGACTAGAGTCAATGGGGAGGCTGAAAAGGTATTTCCTTAGATTTGATCCAGAGTTCATGCTAGAAATTCAAGAAGAGGGAGAACCCTCTAATTCCACATCTAACAATGCAGAGGAAAGGCTAGAAGCATGAATGCCTCTAGCCAGATGGGAGGGCTAATGACAGCAGGGTTTTGAAACCTCGACCGCGAGAACCACACCCTAAGGAAGGGAAGCCATATTACCAAAGAGAAAAAAAAAACATAAAGAACTCTTTACCATTCACCATCCCCCCCCCTCTAAGCCTAACCACTAGCGGGGAGCCACCAGTTTGGCCACACTTCTCCATTATCGCTAGAAGATGGATGCTCTCTCTCCTACTACTCGGATTTGCTAATATTCTCTCTCTCTCTCTCTCTCCCACTCTACCGCTGCATCACCCGGCCTAGTGGGCGCATAAGACACTGATGCCTCTGTCACACCCTCTAGTTGGCTGCCACAAAATATCTGGGCCGCCACAAATATTCTCCCTCTCTCTCTTTCAAATATTCTCTTCTCTCTCTCCCTTTTCTCGTCCACACCCCAGCCCCGGTGGGCCGCTACATTATGTCCTCTCCCCTCTCTTGTCCACATTCCCCTCGGTCTTATACCCCCCCCCCCTATCTTTCTTCCCAACCCTGGCGGACCATCTCTTCCCCCCCTTATTTTCACCTAGCTCTAGCTCTAGCTCCCTCCCTCTCTCTCTCTCTCTCTCTCTCTCTCTCTCTCTCTCTCTTCTCTCTCTCTCTCTCTCTTCTCTTCTCTCTCTCTCTCCTCTCTCTCGAGAGCGATCTCGCAGGCCTTAGAGGATTCCCTCTCTCTCTCTCTCTCTCTCTCTCTCTCTCTCTCTCTCTCTCTCTACTCTTCCCCCTCTCTCTATATTCTCTCTCTCCCACCCCTATCCTCTCATCCCCCCTCACCACCTCACACTTCTCTCTCACTCTCCTTATCCCTTGGTGGGAACCACCGCTAGGCATTATACTCTCTCTCCCCTCGTTGACTAATCTTCCCCCCCCCCCCAATCGTTTTTTCGGCCTCTATCGACGCTACTCACGCTCGCCCTCAACCCCCCGGACCCATGCCCTTGCGGGTGCAACACAACCACACGCACCTCTCTACCCCCCCCCCCCCCCCTCTCTCTCCACACCCTGTCCCTCTCTCCTTCACGCTGTGCACACGCCCTGTAGGAAGCCGCCATCTCCACGCTCTCTCTCTCCTTAGCCCGTGCAGGCACCGTTTTCACACACACACACACACACATGCTCCCACACACACCGTTTTTTTGGCCTCTATCGACGCCGCTCACACTCGGCCTCAACCCCCCCGGACCCATGCCCTTGCGGGTGTAACACAACCACCCACCACTCTTACCCCCCCCCCCCCCCCCCCCGCCCCTCTCTCTCTCCACACTTTCTCCCTCTCTCCTTCGCGATGTGCACGCGCCTTGCAGGCAGCCGCCATCTCCGCGCTCTCTCTCTCCTTAGCCCGTGCAGGCACCGTTTTCACACACACACACACACACACACACACATGCTCCCACACACACGCACATACCTCTCTTACCCCATCTCCCCCCCTCCGCCTCTGCATTGCAAATCTGAAATTTACAAAAATATATATATATATTTATATATATAATACCCACCCCCCCGTTCCCACGCACGCATGCACACTCACATACACACACACACACACACACACACTTATATACACATATACATATACATACTCACACATGCACCCATACATACACCCACACGCATAAACACACACAGATAAAAATTACAAAAGATGAGGATTCGATGATTACGACGACATCAACAAGGAAGAAGACCCGGATCACGCGACACCGACAAACAAAGAGAAAAATGCTCTGAAGGCATGCCCCGGCTGATCCAGAAGAGACGTACGCACTACACGGACGCATTGGTAAGCGGCCATTCACTGGCATCACGCGACCACGACAACCTTTTCAGTAAACCGTAGGTTATTATCATCATTTTTTCAGTTTTCACCCAAGCCTTGTAAAAAGATCCCAACTTGTAAATTTTCCTCTCTCTAAGTGATGGTTACAAAGGCCCACCTAGAAGTTTTAATTTTAAAAAACCGCCTTGCTTTTTCTCCCCGATTATCTTACCCTAATCAAAATCGGATTACCCTAATCCAAGCAGCCAACACCTATAAAAGGGCACTGAGAGGTCACTATCGGCGGGGGTGGCAGCTCATGAGAGGTCAGCACTTGTTTTAGCGGGAGGAATTGACACTATTGGCATCACAAGAGGGGGATTTAGTGTAATGGTTTGTTTTGAGAAATGCATCATGTGAAGGGAGCTACGTCCACCTCTCAACCCTAATTGTCGATGCGCACACACACACCTTCTTGGTAGCAAGTTTCACATCATCGAGTTGTCTCTAGAGAACGCACCAAGTAGGTTCACTATCTTCCCCTCTATTTCTCTATCACCACGGTGTACTACCTCGTCGAAAAGAAGATCATTTGTAAATACAGTGATAGCCGTTTTTTAGGCTCTCTGTGATTGTCATAGTGAGTTACTCTACCCTACCAAATTCACCCAAACGCTATGGTTACCCTCACCCTTTCACTGTATATAGGTGCGTGTGAGTTAGGGGACTTTTCCCATATCTCCTTACTGAAATAAAAACCCTCAATTAGCTAGGCATTGGGCTAGTTGAGCCAAAAATAAAAAAATATAAAAAAATAAGTATATTATGGCCCATGCGTATGTAAATATTTCTTTGTATATAGGGCCTAAATAAAAGATTTTTTCATAATTATTTTGGTATTTATTTAAATATTTCTACCTAGGTGTGTGTTATTTATGCTCTGTACATTGCCTCACCATTACCACAATTTTTCTTACCATTTTTCATACTCTTTATTCCATATAGAAATATTTTCATGTAAGCTTCTCTTATAGTTGGTGTAACTCCACCCCAACAAAAATCCAAAAAAACTAGTTTTATTTATGTGTATATTTTTTCACTATTGTGATTTTTCCCTTCCTACATCTATTTTGTTTTTTATTTCTAAAAAATTAGAACACCAAAAATATTTATCTTTTTATGGTAGCCTCATAATGAGAGAGATTTCTTTTGACCCCTTTATATTTTTTTTCCACTTATATTATTTATATTTGACATGTACATATTTTTTAGACCCCTCGATATTTGATTTTCTTAGTTGTACTATTCACTTATATCATAATCTCAACAATATATTCAATTATAGACCTACCAAATAAGGTCAAGGGTAGGTGGCATGCATACATGCACTATGGAGGGCTCACTCTTGGAGGTATTCAAAAGAATCATCCAAAGAAGGACCCACAAGGACCTTGTGCAGTGGAAAAAAACGGTCAGTTTTGCTGAATGTTTAAAGTTCACTTTCTCTCCGAATTTGAAAAGGTGATACAAACACAAGTTGTAGCTCGTGGGCTGAACTTTTGCCTCAAATGTTTTCATATTTTTTTGAGCTACGAGCTGTGAGCTATGATTTTATTAGTGGATCCCAGTTTTCCCATGCTATGCAGCCACACTCTCTCTTCCACTTTATCATTTTCCTCTTTCACACACACTTCTCCACTCATCATCCCCACCTCTCTCGCCACTCCTCTCTGCACCCTACTCACCTTCTCCTCAACCTTGAAGAATAAGAGAAACCATGGTGAACTCATACCTCCCACACACAATTTCATTCCAAAATTGACCACCTAGTCTCATTTTTCCTCCTCCAAATTACCCATATCTATCAAAAAACCACAAAATTCAGCCTCTTCTCTTAAAAGACAGCATCATGGTGGTTGATTACTCAGCTTCAATTACCTTGTCTCTCAAGGAAGGTCAAGAGTGGAGAAAAAATGTACCGTCAAAGCGAGTGGACCGTCAACAAGCGTCAAAATTGGCCCTACTCAAGACACTTGGAGCATCAACCTTGTAAGAAATCCACCTTTTCTTACCTCTTAAGAGTTTTTCTTCCTTATTTGTATCCTACATGGATACTCCCATTGTAAATATCCAATTCCATTTGTAAATTAATACTAACTCTACTAACACTAACCCACTATGAAAAGTCCTATCACCTCCATTTCTCTCCTCTCTCTTTCCCCACCAACTTCTTGATAATTCCAAGCAAAAGAAATTAGATAAATTGCTGAAAATCTAACCAACCATGGTTAGAGGAGTAACCCTAGCCTTCAAAATTGCTATAAAAGGAGGGTGTAGCTAGCACAAAAGGGGGGAGCCATAAGCAAGAGCACTATGCTATAGCTTGAGAAGCCAAGCTCAACCTCTCTAGAAGGAGCTCTTGAGTGGAATCTCATTGTCTTATGCATGTGCATGTGTTGTAATAGGGGATTAGCAAGGGAACTCTATGCCATTGTAAGAGAGAGAGTGATCATTCAATTGAGAGTAGGAAATCTATCATTTCTCCTACTAGTGTAAGCCCAACATTTGCTGAATCAAGGAGGGTGGATTTGGACTAAGCTTGGATACTTTGTCTCCTTTCCAACGTGAAGTAATGGACAACAATGATGCATAAGTGTCTTGGTGTTTTTTGTTAAGTTCTTGATAGCTTGTCTCTGGTGTTGTCATCAATCTAGCCATAAATACCACATACTGTAAGAGGGCGACAGGGTGGAGAGGACTCCCCTGGCCTTAAGACAGTGATTGGGGTGGCGTTTCTTGTGATGTGTTGTGGTGAAATTTACGCAAGCTATGTTGAAAAAATACTAATCTCACTTTGATTTGTCATGACAGATTTGTAAGGAGGTATTAATGCAACAAGCACCCCCTCCCCCTTTCTCTCTCTTTCTTACATATATAATTGTGTTTGCTTGATCATTTCTGATATGTTTCAAAGCAGCCCGAGCACTCTCTCTCTCTCTCTCTCTCTCTACTTGTCCTAGTTCGCATCCAAAACTAGGTGGTGCCCCAAATTTGTGTAGGGTTAGGTTGCGGGTTTGTGTGTGTGTTTGTTGTTTTTTCCAACCCCAACCCAATTGAGCAGCACGGGAGCCTTGAAGGGTGTCTAGAGGTTGCTCTTCTTGTTGCCCGCCCCGGACCGCCTCAAATTGGTGCCCCCACTGAGGACGGCTTGTGTATTTTTGTGTAGAATCAACTTTAGGATAGTCAAGTAGTTTGCATGAATCACGAAAATTTGTATGATCCCTTCATTCCCATTGCAAGGCAAAAGGTACACATAATTGTGAGTACTAAGTTGCAATTTCAACGTGTCATTCGTAGAATTTTAGGTCCTCTTAGGTTGGCCGAGATAAACGCTTCAGTAAATCCTTTTATTTTGCCTCTCATTAGGTACGACCTTAGTTTGGACGTCTATATTTTTGTTTTGTTTTAAGCATTAGGTCATGCATAGACCATGGATAATGGCCCAAGAATAGAGGTTTTCCCCTTCCATTTCACTCCACACATTAGAATAAACATTGCAATTAGTAGGAAAATCCATTTTCAACAACGTATGGTATTCATGTTTGGTGCCCAAAGAGTAGGAGAATTTCTCGCATCACCAAACCCTGTCATCCTACCTCTTATTGATTATCATAGGTCGTTTGATGTGAATATCTTTATTTTGTTGTAGAATAGATTGCAAGCTAGAAAACATAAATCTTTTTAAGAAAGAAAAACAAAAATGGGTGCAAATCTTTTATAGAAAAGAAAAACAAAAACGGTCTCGTCACTTTGAAATCAATTCAATGGAGAGCCAACGTCAAATGTCTGGATATCCTCTTTTCTTTGGAGAGCCTGGAGAGGATGCAGAATTATTTTTAGCAAATTTCAAGATGTCTTGCCGTATCAAGAGGATAATAATGATCAAGAACGTGTAGAAATGTTTGAGGTGGTCCTTAGGAAAGATGCTAGTACTTGGTTTGACTCTTTGCCTGAGGAAGTTAAGGGAATTACACAGAAGTTTTGAATCGTTTCAAGAAATACTTCTTTGATCCCCAAAACACTCAAAAATTATGGCAAGACATTGTTTCTCATAAGCAAAAAGACTTAGATGACTACTACTTGTACAAGCAAGAGTTTCTACGTCTTTGGGCTCTATGGATACGAAATGTTGCTAACCCTGGTGATGGTGCAAAATTTCTAAGAAGGAGAGGTTCATAGCCGGACTCTTTCCTGAACTTAAGGTAAAAGTTGAGGCGGGTGCACCTGCTACCTTTGATGCAGCTGAAACTAGGGCTGCTAAGAAATATAGAAAACTCAAGTGCTTAAGGGGGGAGGTTCCAATAGAAGGTCTTAGACCCAAAGGTAAGTCACAGGCATCAACATGTAAGGAGCTTCCTGAGGTAACGGCGGAAGTGATTGAGAAGTTAAATGAATCTTTAAGCAGCTTGTCAATTCACCTTGCACAAGCCGTAGGTCCAAAGGGGACAAGCAAAGAAGTCTGAAGAGCGAGACCCACGACCTAGGAGAGTCTTGCAATGTTGGAATTGCGGTGAGTCTGGACATGGGATGTATAATTGTCCTTGGCCCCGTGGGGAGCCAGGGAGACCTAACTTGAATTACCCAGTGATGAATGCAGGTGAAGGAACTGGTCAACAACCAAGGCTTCTACAAAGGCCAAATGGACCAAGACCACCTCCACAAGGGGTAGAAGGAGTTCCACTTTTGCCAGATCCAAATGTGCATGTGGTAGAGGTGACAAACTCAAATGAGGTTGACATGGAAGCAAATGGCATTAAGCATGGCCGAGGAAAAGGTAAAGAGAAAGAGGGTGTCCCATCACAGAGTGACCATGGACAAGGCAAAAGGCAAAGGAGACCAAGTAAGCTAAGAGGACTCGACGTCGTATCAATCTCCAAGACTTCCCTCTTGGACATGGTATGGCTCCATACAACCTGTTGGAAGACATGCGAGGTAAGGGTCCTGATATCTCATGGCCTCAGTTTCTTGAATTATGCCCACAAGTTAGGAGGGATTTAACAAAGGCAGTTAGCACTAGGGAAAGGTAAAAGAGAGTTTTCCTGTTGTAAAAATTGCACATGCTGAAATGAACGAGGATATTACACCTGTGCTAGATTGTTACATAAAAGGAAGATTGGTTAGGAAAGGTCTAGTGGATGGGGGTGCACAAATTTGCATCATGACAGAAGGGCTCATGCAAAGACTAGGCATGCACATCCATGAGACACCTGAAATCAAAGTGAAAATAGCAAACAATAGCAAGCTAGGTGCGTAGGCATTTGTAAAGATGTTTTTGTGGAGGCCTTTGGCATTAAGAAGGCAGTGGATTTCTATGTCATGTCTACCAAGGGAAATGGTTACCCATTTATCCTAGGAAGACCATGGCTAATGAAAATGCGAGCTTTGCAGGATTGGGAGAGTGGAAAGCTAATTTGCAGGAATGACAATCACAAGAAGGTTGTCTTTGACATGAAGGAGCAACACCAAGAGGAGCTCCATGAAGAATCATCTCGAAGTGAGACGGAAGAAGATTGGACTGAAAACACTTCAAAAGAAGAAAGTAGCGGCAGCATTACTGAAGAGGAGTCCTCCATTGAAGTCATGGGGGTAAGGTTTAAGCCAAACAACCAGGAGACCTCTTCTCGAGGCTTGGAGGAGGTAGGTCCTCAAGAGAACGAAGGTGTTCAAGATGAAGGGATGCTGGAAGGTATGCTATCAACAACACTTACAAAGGATGAAAGAGAGGAGTTCAAATGTGTGCTAAGGAAGTTTCCTAGGCTTTTTGCTAAAGACTACACCGACGTGCGTGGGATAGATGTTGTTCAACACAAGATTGAGTTAAAGCCTGAGGCCACACCTAAAGCTCAGAAGCTACGAAGGCTAGGAGTTTTAAAGGAACAGGCTCTACTCAAGGAGGTAAGAAAGCTTCTAGCAGCAGGTTTCATTTATCCAGTGGAGAATTCAGAGTGGGTCTCTCCCATTGTTGTCACTCCTAAGAAAAACGGAAAGTGGAGGGAGGGTGTGTGTGGATTACCGTCCACTCAATGAGGCAACAAAAAGAGATCACTTTTTCCTCCCATTTCAGGATGAGATACTAAATGAGGTAGCTGGTCATGAGAAGTACACTGTGTGTGATGGCTACTTAGGCTACTTTCAAATAGGTATCGCATTGGAGATCAATTGAAAACAACCTTTATCACTCCTTGGGGTTGTTATGCTTTTAGAGTCATGCCATTTGGTCTGACAAATGCTCCTGCAACATTCCAACGTTTCATGAATATGGTGTTTCAAGCATTCTTTGGAAAGTCAATTAGGGTGTTCTGATGATTTCTGTATTTATAGCTCAAAATCATTGCATCTACAAAGGGTAGAATAAGGTTTAAAGAAGCTCTACGACATGGGAGGTCAACTCAACCCCGACAAGTGCCATATAGGTGAGGATGAAGTAATCTTGCTTGGTCATAAAGTTTCTTACAAAGGCATTGAAGTGGATCCTTCAAAGGCAAAGGCTCTTATTGAGCTACCATCACCCAAGAGTCTTAAGGAGGTCATCTCATTCATTCAAAAGGTGAAGTATATGTCACGCTTCATTCACTTAGCCTCGGAGTTACTTCACCCTTTGCAAAAGTTGACACAACAAGTAGAATTTGCATGGTCTGATGAGATTGAAGAGTACTTTTGTTACATTAAAGCCATTTTGTCAGAGCTACCAACACTCATGCCTCCTTGTTGGGAGTACACATTCTTTGTTAGCTCTAGTGTTGGGAAGGAAACAATTGGTGCAGTTTTATTACAACAAGATCCCCACAGTACAAGGATGCGACCCATCTACTTTGCTAGTAGGGTCATGAATGCTTTGGAGAGAGACTACACAGAAGAGAACTCATGATGCTTTCTCTCATGTTTGCGATAAGGAAGTTTAGATCCTACTTGCTCCCAAAACCTTTTGTTATTCTCACGCAGAGAATTTGTTCCCTTGGGTGTCATCTCAATGAATCTTAGTACTAGGATCTCAAAGTGGATTATGGAGTTGCAAGAGTTTCAATACTCTTTCAAGGTAGAAGATAGTGTGCGTGCACAATTGGCAGGGATTCTCACTTATAAGGTACATGAGAAGGAAATTAAGGTGCCTCAAGTAAAGACCCTATCATTGCCACCACCAAAAAGTATTCCCAATGCTTTTACCTTGTTCTTTGATGGAGCTTTTCGTCGAGCCACAGAAAAAGCAGGGGGAGGGCTAGTAGTTTGCTCAACCCAAAGAGAAGTCAAGTCATGAAAGATCAATCTACCAGGTTCAACTAGCTAACAATGAATAGAATACGACACACTACTTCATGGTTTGAAGATGTGCATTGGCAATTAATAAACTCTCATGGTAAAGGAGATGCACACCTCATTGTTTAAACAGATTTTAGGCATTTGGGCATGCAAGAATGAAATCTTAAGGACAAAAGTTCATGCCATTCGTAGGATGTTTAATCAGTTTGAAGAAGTGCAACTATATCATATTCCGAGGAAACAAAATGAAGATGCCGATTTACTTGCACAACAAGTAGTTACATGTGTTGAGAGAGAAGTGCAGGTCATCATGGTGGCAGCAGCTGTCAAGCAACCGAGATACCAGGGATTGGAGTCATTGGCTCCCATTATTGGCTACATTTTGGAGGGTGAGTTTCCACAAGACTTCACGAAGGCTCAGAATAGGAGACTCATGAAAAAGGCAAGAACATATCTCTTCCTAGAAGGCTCCCTCTATCAAAGAGGGAGGGATCAAGTGTGCAGAAGAGTATCAACTATTGAGGAAATTCCTGCCATTCTAAAAGGTTTGCATGAAGAAGCATGTGGTGGTCATTTTGCCCAAGAATCAACTGTGAAGAAGATTTTTCTTGCGGGGTATGTTTGGCCAAGATTGCATGTGGATGTTCAACATTGGTGTAAAAGCTGTCACAATTGTCAGATAAATGGAAATAGAAGGTTGGTGCATGGCCTGAGGCAAATAGTGCTTGCAAATGGACCCTTTGAAAAGTGGGGCATTGATGCTATGGGTCCTCTGCCTAGGACAAAAAATGGTAAACTCTACATTCTAGTGGCTGTAGACTATATGACCAGGTGGGTGGAAGCACAAAGTGTGGCAAAGGTAAATGAGAGGACAGTGAGCAAATTCGTCTACACTCACATTTGTTGTAGATTTGGCACACCTTTGGAGATTGTTTCTAATAATGGTCCATGGTTTAGAAAGGGATTGCTCACAGAAGTCTGTGAAGAACTTCACATTCTACATCGTCACAGTACACCCTACTATCCACAGTCAAATGGTTTGGTGGAGAAGGCTAATGGTGTCATTGCAGGAATCATTAGAAAGATGGTGCAAAAATGGACAAAATTATGGGATGACTTCTTGGATGGTGCCTTGTGGGCATATCGAACCACATATAGGGAAGCCACGGAGTTCACACCATTTCACTTGGTCTATGGTCAAGAGGCTTTGCAGCCTATCGAGCTCAACATTCCAACAATGCGACTTCATGGCAAAGGAGCACAAGATGATCAAGAGGTATGGATGGATCGACTTCTTACGTTAGTGGAGCTTGAGTGGAAAAGAGAAGCAGCATATGAGTGCTACAAGAGGAAAGCCACACAAGCGAAAGAAACGCACGACAAGAAACTGAAGGACAAAGGCATCAAGGAAGGAGAGCTTGTGCTAAGGTATGACAATTGACTTGACAATGTTTTGATGCCACGTTTGAAACTAGATGGCAAGGGCCATACATAGTCAAGAAGGCTTTCAATTCTAGTTACTATCAGCTTATGGACTTGAATGGTAAAGAGCACTCCAGGAAGGTAAACGGGTATCGCTTGAAGCCTTACTTGAGTCGCCTTCTACCAAAGGATCTACCAGAGCAAAAGGCAACTATCCCATGTAAGTATTGTTCCATGAAGCATGAGTGTAACTCTAGCCAAAATTCTGAGCGGCCAAACAATGAAAATCTCGTCAAGGACTCTGAAGCACTCTCTTTGAAAAAGATGCTCTATGATGGTACATGAATATACCATCATTCTGGGGGAGGGCTAATGATAGCCGTTTTTTAGGCTCTCTGTGATTGTCATAGTGAGTTACTCTACCCTACCAAATTCACCCAAACGCTATGGTTACCCTCACCCTTTCACTGTATATAGGTGCGTGTGAGTTAGGGGACTTTCCCATATCTCCTTACTGAAATAAAAAACCCTCAATTAGCTAGGCATTGGGCTAGTTGAGCCAAAAAATAAAAAAAATAAAAATATAAGTATATTATGGCCCATGCGTATGTAAATATTTCTTTGTATATAGGGCCTAAATAAAAGATTTTTTCATAATTATGTTGGTATTTATTTAAATATTTCTACCTAGGTGTGTGTTATTTATGCTCTGTACATTGCCTCACCATTACCACAATTTTTCTTACCATTTTTCATACTCTTTATTCCATATAGAAATATTTTCATGTAAGCTTCTCTTATATTTGGTGTAACTCCACCCCAACAAAATCCAAAAAAACTAGTTTTATTTATGTGTATATTTTTTCACTATTGTGATTTTCCCCTTCCTACATCTATTTTGTTTTTTTTTCTAAAAAATTAGAACACCAAAAATATTTATCTTTTTATGTTAGCCTCATAATGAGAGAGATTTCTTTTGACCCCTTTATATTTTTTTTCCACTTATATTATTTATATTTGACATGTACATATTTTTTAGACCCCTCAATATTTGATTTTCTTAGTTGTACTATTCACTTATATCATAATCTCAACAATATCTTCAATTATAGACCTACCAAATAAGGTCAAGGGTAGGTGGCATGCATACATGCACTATGGAGGGCTCACTCTTGGAGGTATTCAAAAGAATCATCCAAAGAAGGACCCCACAAGGACCTTGTGCAGTGGAAAAAAACGCTCAGTTTTGCTGAAGTTTTAAAGTTCACTTGCTCTCCGAATTTGAAAAGGTGATACAAACAAAAGTTGTAGCTCGTGGGCTGAACTTTTGCCTCAAATTTTTTCATATTTTTTTGAGCTACGAGCTGTGAGCTATGATTTTATTAGTGGACCCCAGTTTTCCCATGCTATGCAGCCACACTCTCTCTTCCACTTTATCATTTTCCTCTTTCACACACACTTCTCCACTCATCATCCCCACCTCTCTCGCCACTCCTCTCTGCACCCTACTCACCTTCTCCTCAACCTTGAAGAATAAGAGAAACCATGGTGAACTCATACCTCCCACACACAATTTCATTCCAAAATTGACCACCTAGTCTCATTTTTCCTCCTCCAAATTACCCATATCTATCAAAAAAACCACAAAATTCAGCCTCTTCTCTTAAAAGACAGCATCATGGTGGTTGATTACTCAGCTTCAACCCAACTTTTACCTTGTCTCTCAAGGTCAAGAGTGGAGAAAAAAATGTACCGTCCAAAGCGAGTTGGGGACCGTCAACAAGCGTCAAAATTGGCCCTACTCAAGACACTTGGAGCATCAACTTGTAAGAATTCCACCTTTTCTTACCTCTTAAGAGTTTTTTTTCCTTATTTGTATCCTACATGGATACTCCCATTGTAAATATCCCAATTCCATTTGTAAATTAATACTAACTCTCAACACTAACCCACTATGAAAAGTCCTATCACCTCCATTTCTCTCCTCTCTCTTTCCCACCAACTTCTTGATAATTCCAAGCAAAAGAAATTAGATAAATTGCTGAAAATCTAACCCAACCATGGTTAGAGGAGTAACCCTAGCCTTCAAAATTGCTATAAAAGGAGGGTGTAGCTAGCACAAAAGGGGGAGCCATAAGCAAGAGCACTATGCTATAGCTTGAGAAGCCAAGCTCAACCTCTCTAGAAGGAGCTCTTGAGTGGAATCTCATTGTCTTATGCATGTGCATGTGTTGTAATAGGGGATTAGCAAGGGAACTCTATGCCATTGTAAGAGAGAGAGTGATCATTCAATTGAGAGTAGGAAATCTATCATTTCTCCTACTAGTGTAAGCCCAACATTTGCTGAATCAAGGAGGGTGGATTTGGACTAAGCTTGGATACTTTGTCTCCTTTCCAACGTGAAGTAATGGACAACAATGATGCGTAAGTGTCTTGGTGTTTTTTGTTAAGTTCTTGATAGCTTGTCTCTGGTGTTGTCATCAATCTAGCCATAAATCCCACATACTGTAAGAGGGCGACAGGGTGGAGAGGACTCCCCTGGCCTTAAGACAGTGATTGGGGTGGCTTTTCTTGTGATGTGTTGTGGTGAAATTTACGCAAGCTATGTTGAAAAAATACTAATCTCACTTTGATTTGTCATGACAGATTTGTAAGGAGGTATTAATGCAACAAGCACCCCCTCCCCCTTTCTCTCTCTTTCTTACATATATAATTGTGTTTGCTTGATCATTTCTGATACGTTTCAAAGCAGCCCGAGCACTATCTCTCTCTCTCTCTCTCTCTCTCTCTCTCTCTCTCTCTCTCTCTCTCTCTCTCTCTCTCTCTCTCTCTCTCTCTCTCTCTCTCTCTCTCTCTCTCTCTTTACGCGTCCTAGTTCGCATCCAAAACTAGGTGGTGCCCCAAATTTGTGTAGGGTTAGGTTGCGGGTTTGTGTGTGTGTTTGTTTTTTTTTCCAACCCCAACCCAATTGAGCAGCACGGGAGCCTTGAAGGGTGTCTAGAGGTTGCTCTTCTTGTTGCCCACCCCGGACCGCCTCAACGGCAAGAAGTAATTCTCCCTCACACCCCCGAGGGCTTTCATCATTTGTTCATTCTCTCTCTCTCTCTCTCTCTCTCTCTCTCTCTCTCTCTCTCTCTCTCTCTCTCGCTCCCTGTGTGTAGGTTCGTGATATCTCACATCACCATTGTGTGCATCCTAGCTGCGCAAAGCTAGGTGGTGCCCCTTGTTCGCTTTACCGTGACCGGCTTGCGGCGTGCATCGACTCCTGACGTTTTAGAGGCCGTCGGGGTCCGTGTCTCGCTTTGCTCCTATCAACACAAAAGACACAACCCTCAAAACAAACTAAACATGAGCCAGGACCAGTAAACAAGGTAGGGGATTATTGTGAAGGTGAAGAAGGAAATACTACCCTACCGATGGAGTACAAAGAGATTAAGTCGATAGCAATCTTGGATAACGGGGCTGGAATAGCCATAGCTACCAAAGCCGTGTGAAAAAAATGGGGGAAAACCTGCTCTCAGAAAGATGATAATGAAACTTCAATTGGCAGATGGGTATCTGGAAAGACCCATAGGCATCTTGGAGCAGATTGTAGTAACCTGTTGTGGAATTGCATATGAACACACATTCTCTATTATGAATTTTGATGAGAGCAGCAATTTTGACATCATATTGGGCAGACCATTCATGCGTCACCTCAAAATGGTGCAAGATTGGGGCCATGACTATATCTATCTCTGGAACAAGGATGTCACTACGAAAATTAGTGTCACAGATCATAGTTATAGAGACGTAGAAAGAACCCAAGGAGAAGACTTGCATTCCACAATTGACAAGGGAGGAATAAAGCTCGCCAGTGGACAGGAGAAGCTTTGGAATGTGGAAGTCTAAAAACGGAAAACTGCATTCTTGATAGGACTACACAAGACAGGGCATACATACTAGAGCCTTTTCTAGAAGAGATGTTCGAACCTTTTGGATGGCAACAATACTAGATACTCTTGATGTTTGTGTAAACGAGGTGACCCTCACCAAATTCTTGATGAGGAAGGGTATGATATCATTCCATTCCAGAAGATGGGTGTCAGCCTAAGTCTGAAGACAAAGGGGGAAGTCCCTGACAAGGACGAGTGGCCGAGTGCCTACGCACAGTGGACGTAATCTGTGTAAGAGACCTTGACCAAATGGATGAAGAAGATTTCCCAGACTTGACTGATAAGATGCTAGAGGATAACACGGACGACGAGCTGTCTAGTAGCTCAAGTCAGAGAATCAAATGGAAGGATCGACGGGTGACCTACTATGATTTCCCAAACTAGAACCCTCGAAGACAACATAGATATCCAGATAAACACAGAAACAATCAAAACAAGCACAACAAGGACTCAATACCTCTATTAATTGACAAAACATAGTACTTAAGATTAGTGGAAGACACTGACTGCCTTAGGGACATGATATCAAAGAAATACATGAAACCTGACCCAACCAAAACCAAATAATAAAAAAACACACACAAAAACCAGAAAAGGAGAAAAATACCAAAAAATCAATTAAGTTGTCCAAAAAGTAGCGCAAAGTCAAATACAATGAATTGAAGCGAGCCTTGGAGGAAGTTTGAGCAAAAGAATTGGAAACTAATGAGTAATCAAATGATGATAAATTTGATGCACCTTTCCACTATAAGAAGTATATCATTCAAGATAGGAAGATCATGGTGAAAAAACCCAAACGAGATCCCAAGGAACCAGGAATTTCATATGATGGGCCTGGAAACACCAAAAGCATCAACTTAGCAGAACCAGGTGAGGAGCCTAAACCGGCATACATTTCCACGGACCTTACTGAAGAGGAAGAGCAACTTCTAGTCTATACGCTCAAACGATATAAAGATGTCTTTGCATGGTCATACAAAGATCTAAACGGGATAGATCTTGAGATCTGTCAGCACATGATTCCCCTTAAGAGTGATGCCAGACCACGCAGACAATGTCCTTACACGTACAATGAAACTTTTTCCAAGAAAATTAAGGAGGAGATAGACAAAATAAAGGATGTTGAGTTTATCTACGAGATTGAACACACCGATTGGGTGTCCCCGATTGTGGTGGTACCCAAAAAGAATGGCAAACTGCATGCCTTTGTAAACCTCAAACAGGTAAATGCAGTCACCATCAGGGATAACTATCCACTACCAATAACTGATCATGCTATTGAGAGGGTAGCAGGGAAAGAGGCCTATAGTTTCTTGGATGGGTTCTCAGGCTACAACTAGTTGACGATTAAAGTGGAAGATCAACATAAGACAACATTTGCAATAGAGTGGGGTATATTTGCCTACAGGGTAATGCCTTTCGGCTTGACCAATGCCCCAGCTACATTTCAAAGACTAATGAGCCACGTATTCAAAGAAAATCTCAGACAATTTTTGGAGATCTACATGGATGATCTTTGTGTTCATTCCCATCAACGAAGTCACCACATCACTCATCTGGGAAAGGTCTTTGAAAAATGCAGAACGTATCATATTTGCTTAAACCCAGAGAAATGTGTCTTCATGGTAAGACAAGGTAGAATTTTGGGGCCACAATGTGTCCAAAAATGGAATTTCAACTGATCAAGAAAAGGTATAAATAATTGCTGCACTGCCGAGACCAACAAGGATTAAAGAAGTGCAAGCATTTATGGGGCATTGCGGGTACTACAAGAATTTCATATATATGTATATTGTAATAGCTAAACCATTGTACACCCTCATAACTAAGTTCGAATGGACGGAGGAATGTGAGCAGGCTTTCCTAAAATTGAAGCAGAAAACTAATTTTGGATCCAATTTTGCAAGCCCCTGACTGGAGCAAAATCTTTCATGTCCATGTGGATGCATTAGCCTATGCCATTGGGTGCATATTAGCCCAGCCAGGAGAGAGAAAATGGATTTTTCCATTTGCTACTCTAGTCGGCAACTAAACAACGCAGAGAGAAATTATACCACAACAGAAAGAGAAGGTTTGGGAATGATCTATGCTGTCAAGAAATTTAGACACTACCTTCTAGCAAACAAGTTTTTCTTCTTTGTGGATCATCAAGCACTGCTTGTCTAGTAACAAACCTTGCAGCAGTGAAAGAATTGTTCGCTGGTTTATACTGGTGCTTGAGTTTGACTTCATAGTGGTAGTAAAAAAGGGGACCACACACCAAAGAGCATATCATCTTTGATGACTATTTCATGGGGAAGCACCTGAGGGTGTCGATGATGACCTTCCTGATTCATATTTGTTTAACATTGAAATGGTGCCGAGATGGAGCGAAGAGGTCATTCTTCTACTCACAATTGGCTCATTGCAGATAGAAAGACAACCATCAATTATCCATCAAACACAAAATCTCCAGCTTTTAGCAAGACGACTGTACAAACATGGTAAGGATGGGATACTAAGACTATGTGTACAGTCCGAAGATACCCCCTACTACCTCAAACAAGCTCATATACAAAATACGAGATTTCACATTGGTGAAACATAGAGAGGCCAATCGCTACAGAGACTGGGCATCTAATGGCCAAACATGGAACACAGTGTCCATATATATGTAAAATCCTGTGATAGTTGTATAATTCAACCCCTAGTGGAACATGCCACCATGTTTCCCATAGTACAAGCACCTAAATGGAGTGCTCACATAGTTGAGTACTTAAAAAACCAAACCTTTCTAGAGGAATGGGGCAAAGAAAGAATGAAAACTATCGAAGAAGACACCAAACACTATCTGCTCATTTCCAACCAACTGTATAGGCGGGGAAAGGACAAACAACTATGGCTATGTGCTACAGTAAGTGAATATTATGTTGTCCTAGATTAAGCACACTTAGGACAACCATGGGGACACTTCTTTGATGATAAAACGGCAAGGCTCATGCTACACTCAGGCATATGGTTGCCAACCCTGTTTATGGATGCAAAGACCCAAGCTCAGAATATTAAAACGCAAAGAACAAGCAAACCTCCAGAGGAAAGCACAACAGGAAGTTGCTATTGAGAATGCTCCGATAGCATCTATACAAATGGCAACTACATGGTTAGGAGGAATGGATCTACGTATTCATTTACAACTTGCCAATGGCACCATCAAAAGATCCTTAGTGGACACAGGGGCCAGAGCTAATGTGGTTAACTACTCCACTTTCTGAAAATTACGTAGGAACCTCTAATGCCCACCACTATGGGGTTCAAAGTAACTATGGATAGCTTGAGCCACATAAATTTACCAATCACCATTGTTGGAACCGTTTATCCGCATCAATTTCATGTGGTCAAAGATCAACATCTTAACAAAGCAGTTATTCTAGGAGTGCCATGGACGGACACTTATCAAGCCACACCAAACTAGCAGGACAACACCTTACTCCTCGAACATGAGGGCCAATCTTTCGCCACGCCATTCGTACAAACGGACCATGTATGGGGACCTCTACCATCTGCACATGCACCAACTCAGCAATACTCCACCACCATGGTCAAGAAAATATGGGTCAAAAAATCAAGCAAGGAAACCAAGCCTAGGCAATTGTGAATACCTAAACGACAAACCAATACAAGTGAGCCTAGATTGCCTACACAGAAATTCAACCACCACAAATTTTCCACCGCTGTTGTCACACGTCCTAACCCAATGGACCACTATCTTTGACATCTAAACACTGTCAAGTGGGTATGGCAACCAAAACAACCTCACTTTGATGATGCCTCTTCTAGCAAATCCAAACCTAAGCAATTTTGGTGGAAACCCAAACAAAGCCAAAAAGCCACCCAACCATTAACATCAAAACTTTTTCCGGTCACAGTCAAACACAGAGCGCGTCTTCTCCAATTACTATTGTTCGGACCACGCAGCTTCTAGGAGACCTCGCCTCCAATATCCACTGAACGTATTGTTCAACACCTCTCTCTTGCACAACATTTTGTTTCCCCCATGCATATCCTCCATCAGCATCATATAGCCACACTATACGGCTATGCATAGACACGCGCTTTGCTCCCAAGCACTTTGACACATGTTCGTCGGGGATGACTCACTCTAGGAAGGGGGGAAATGCGGCAGGATTATCATTTGTATATATTATTATTATCATATTACTTATTTTCTTTTTGCTTCCTTTTCTTTCTTTTTCTTTAAAAAACACATAATAAGTTTTTTAGAGCCTGACATACTCTTAGTTGGCATAATCATGAGCCATACCGTCACCATCTAATATCATGATAAGAGTATGTATATAAGGGAGGCGACACTAATTTTGGCTAATTTTTGGTCGACTAATAATCATTGTAGATAATTTTCTTTTACAAAAAAGCAAAAACCGATAGATAATCAACAAAAAATTGATAAGTAAAGCTAGGAAAGTCCGAATTGACTTTTGAAAGCAAACATCGAAACTTCAAAGCAAGAAATTCGAACATGGAAAATATGGAAAGATTCAACACAAGATGAATTTTGAGCCAACTTTTACAGGATCAAAACTGCATATCGAACGCCATTTGTAAATCGAGTGTCAGAATGACGAACGGTTTGAAGTGCAGGTGATATGAACAACAAGACATGATCAATGGAGGTAAGTATAAATGGGGCATTCCAGGTAGACTAGGAACATATATTCAAATGGGGCAACATAAGCTCATTTGCATTCACAGAGAGAGAGAGAGAGAGAGAGAGAGAGAGAGAGAGAGAGAGAGAGAGAGAGAGAGAGAGAGAGAGAGAGCATAGAGTTTCCAGAGTTTCTTCTACCCACTGCGACCACCTCAGTGGATCTTACTACACGAGATTTGACAGGTATGATCATTAACCTTGCAAGAGCTTGTGTGTGTGTCCCATACAATATAAATAGTGCCGAAACAACAGATCAAAGCAGTACAAGGTCACAAAATCGGCAAACTAATAGAGCGAATGGGGAAGTCCAAAACCCATCAAAAACCAGAAATATTTCATCAGTAGACCCCAACTAACTGACAGGCTCAGACAAGATAAAAACAACAAAAAAAGTGGTGAAACATGGATCGCGATCCATGTTCCCCAAACCCTAAAATCATGGAAATTTCTACACGAGCAAAAATAGAGGGTCAGGAACAAACTCCTATGACTGGATTTTCAAAATGCATCCCAACATGGATCGCGATCTATGTCCCTTTTTGCCAAAATCAAGATAAGAGTGGCTCACTAGCTCGACAATGTGCAAATAGTACTAGTGTTGCAAAATGATCACAAAAAGTGCTTTAAATATCATCAAACCCTCTTGGATTGCTACTTTTAGTCTGCAAATGGTCTTTTGGTCATTTTCACATGAAAAAAAGGTGGAATCCCAAGAAAAAATGCAGGAGAGGACAGATACTGGGATGCCAGCAAGACCTATAAAGAATGGCTAAAGATAAAGTCCTGAAAATTTTTCAAATTACTACTAAGGTCAATTGCGAGACTTCACTGTCTTCTCGAAGCCTATCAACAAGCTATTGTAACCTAAGGATGGTGGTAGGATTAAAACTAAGCAAAAGTTTACTTGCAAAATGGTAAAAATTGTAGGATTCAGTTTGTCTTCTCAGAAGAATTCAATGTCTGGTGGAATTTGCCAAGGAACCAGGCAAAGCTATGAACTACATACCTAAATCATCAGAAATCAAAACAATGATAGATCTCAAGCAAAACACGAGTCCAAAAAGTGGTTGCTAGAAACAGATATGGTCAAAACAGAAAAAACATGGCCATAAATTGAAAAATGGGGCAAACTAAGGAAAAACATGTCCAACGTTGAAAAAATTTCACCAGTGTACTAGGAAAACCTATGGGAAAAAATGTGCACAAGAACTGTATCAAAATTCTGTTCACAACATGGATCGTGATCCATGTACTTTTTTGCCCAATGTAAGTAAAAACCATGCCATCTGATTTAGTATGTTCAATAAAGCCAAGCCTTGGAGTTTCAAACCATTTGAATCTCGAAATCCACTTCAAAAAGCCAAAAATCTCTAAATCTGCACATGGTCTCCAAAATTTAGCCCAAGTGTCAAACCATTGATCCAAATCCCAAAAATTTTGGACCAAGGCATAATCTAGATGAACCCTACCATATGGTATCATCAAATTTCCAAAATATTGCCCAACATGGATCGCGATCCATGTACCTTCAACCCTAAATCCAGAGAAAATTGGTCAATAGCATCTCCATATACCCAGGAATAACTTCCAAAACTTAGAATTTCCAAATGCATCCCAACATGGATCGTGATCCATGTTCCTTTTTGCCAAAATTCAATTGTTACATTACATTCGTGTGTCTATAGTAATCCTAGATGCACTCGTGAAATTTGGTCAAATTTGGAGTAGTTTTGATAAAGTTATGCTCATTTTTTCATTCTATGGTCAAGTTTACACTTTTCGATAATTTTGATCAATGGTTAAAACCTATTTTCACATGCTAAAATTGGCAACAAGATGCCTAAAAGGAAAGCAAAAAGGGAGTGGAATGCGGCACCTTATGAGATAACCGATATCTCATCAAATGAGAAAACTCACCTCACCGAACAAGTACTTGAAGCAATTTCGGCGAGCATCTTCATCGGAAGGTTTCAATCAGCACACGGAGAAATTGTAAAGCCCACAATATTTCCATTGGAAATGTGGACTTTGCACCAAAAACAAGAAGTGCAAGCAGGGGGCAGGTGCCTACAACTAGACAACTTCTTATGACTGCCTCCTTGAGGAACGGACAATGGGGAAGCAACTCTGACAGACAAGGATGGTGCAGTCGTCCAGGTAAAGATCACAGCAGAAATCTATCAATAAGCCCTCCACCTGCCCAAGGGACGCACAATCTATTGCAAAAGACGAAGGTGATAGACAATGATAAAGCCTTTGTGAAGCAGCAAGGCCACAAGATGACGTATCAAGACCTGACCTACTCAGAAACCGAATTTCCATTGCGCCTTATATTGCAACATTAGGTGCAAAAGCCGCCTAGATATACCAAACCTTTGTTGCACATGGCCGTGGTAATGGCAATGGGTTGGTTGAAGGCAGGGTGGTCAGTTGCGACTTTGGAAACTATCTTCTTGACACTATTGTGGAAGAAAACCTGAAGGGGAGTCAAAGAAGTAAAGATTACATGAACGGGGGACCAATGCTCACACGTATAGCCTATAAAGAACTAGAAATTATTGAGGATCTACCACCTACCAAAGCTCACATAGATCTCATCCACAGATCCAAAAGAGTTGTAAGATGAGTGGCAGGACCTTCTACAAGGCCGAAACCAGAACTCAAACAGACAAGGAGAAATGCACCACTTAAGGATTCTGACAGCGAGAAGACCGAGTCAGATGCTCGGAGTAGCCAGGAAGAAGGGTCCCAACCAAGAGACACTCCTTCGGAGTACCAGTCTTTGGAGGAGGAGCAGGAGAGCCCATACATACTTGGATATACCGGTTGAAAAAAAGGCTGCGCACTTGGCAGAGGCTATCCCCATTACTCATTCCAGAGGACAATGGAAGAAGCTTAGGCATTGAGGGAAAAGCTCCGCGAACAAAAGCAAGATCAACATCAAACCCAAGGAACAGAAGCGGATGATGAAAAAGAAGAGGATGAAGCCAAAAATATGCCGCTGCTACGCAGGTAAATAGAGGCTTTGGAAAGGATCAAGCAACAAAAGAGGCAGGAAGCTGAAGAAAAACGGGAGATTTTCAGCGCCATGTGGCAGCGCATTCACAATGAGCTCATGCAAAAGATGGAGCAAAGGCAAAGAGAAGAATCAAAGAAGCCATGGGTCCATGATCTCGAATCATGTGACGAATCTAGTCAAAGAAAAAAAGAGGAAAGTCACACGCAAGGAGAGGAACAACAGTGACACACAGGACCAACAAGGTCAAGACCTTGGTTCTCCCAAGGATGCTGAGCCACTTCCAGAGACTTCTGAAAAAGAGGAAGGAGAAAGTACAGGACTGTCAGAGCAAGGGACGGAGGAAAAGCAAACGAAACACAAAACGGATCAGGAAATGGAGTCTGCACAAACAAAGCCTGCCACAACCTCTGATGCACTAAAAGATTCAAAACAAAGAGAAAAGAAAGCTGAGGTGGCTGAGCAATCGATCAGGGCCAAAAAGACCAGCATAGGCCAAGATCGCCACACTCACAAGTGGCCATGGAGGAAGAAGCGGAGATAGTCAAATCCTTTGACATTGATGCTCACTTAGAGCACATCAAGCTACAATTCCAATGTCAAAGGGCTCTGTACAATCTAAGAGCCCTGGAGTTAGAAGATAACAAGAAGGAAGCTTCTAGAACAGCGGCAGAATCCTTGCAGTTAAATCAACAAATCAAAGCACTAAAGAAGAAACCAACTCCAGGCACAATCGGAGTTGCAGAGAGAACAGGAGAATGCAGCCTACTATTACAAGGAAGTGAAAAAATTCAATGAGGCAAACTCCGCATTGCAGATCGAGCAGCAACGTCTCGAGGAGGAGCTAACCAGAGAAAGAGAACAAAATGAGAAGCTACAAGGCTCTTATGCGGTGGTTAGCAGATCTCTAACTTAGCTTCTGGCCATACAAGAGACCCCCTCCTCCTCAACGACGACTGCAGGATCTACTTCCTTGAGCCAGGAAATCAAAGAGTTGAAAGAAGCCCTAAAACAAGATAAATATGACAAATAGATCATGACCACAGGTCATAGCGCCCTACAACAGGCCAAGGATGAGGAAATCAAAGAGTTGAAAGAAGCCCTAAAACAAGAGAAATATGACAAATAGATCATGACCGCAGGTCATAGGGCCCTACAATAGGCCAAGGATGAGGAAATTAAAGAATTAAAAAGGAAACTGGCTGAGGCAAGAGGGAAATTAGTAGCTCTGAGAGCAGATGAACCAAAATATTAGTAGACCCAAGGGGAATTTGAGCAGGGAGGAGGAAACAATCCACGTTTGAAGCTCATCAAATAGAGGTGCCCACTACCAGCATTGTAAGAGGCACACAAAAATCTGCAGATCCAGCCATGACATCCACTTTGGAGTCGACAAGGGATGAAATTCAGTGCTGGATCTCAGAAGTAAAGGACCCTTTACACAAGGCTTATATGCAATATGAATTGAAGGTGTTGGAATCGGCTGCCCTCCTCATGATCACTCCAGATGAGGTAGTAAAGAATCATGGCCATGAGATGATCGCACTGCCATTGATGCGACAAGAAGTTAAGTTATGGCAGCAAAAAATTCTCCCCAAACTTGAACCAAACAGCAGAGGGGACTACAGAGAGGTTCCTATTATGGCCCTTCAGATTCAAGCCATCATAGACAATCAACCCCTCTGGCAGAAAAATGGTTCGATCAGCACCCAACAGATGAAACCTATTACAAGAACGCTCCCCAGAATCTCAAGATCGACCCCACTTACTGTCCCATCAACAGACGGCAATCTCAAGACATTTTTTATATTTGGAAACGCAAAAGACCGACAATGCTAAACTACTGGTAATTACAAAGCCTCTCAATAACAACCCACCATCTGAGCATTACATGAATCAACCTCTAAAAGGGGTAATCAACATGATGAAGGAGATCCTAGATCTTTCCTGTCAGATGCTTCTAAAGATTTTCAAAACGCTTATCACATGCATTGCAACTTTTCGTGATATCGAAGCAGTAGAGCATCCCTGGCAAGTTTTTGTCGAAGGTACGCAGGGCATTTGTTGGAATGGAGACATAAATCCCAAGCAAGAATGTCATCATGGGATTGTATGCAAGAGTCATGTTTCTGCCCTCTCATTACATGCAGAACTTCGAAGAGGCTTTCATGACAGGCTTCTTTGAAGTGGACTCTTCCATATTCAACCCAATGAGACAAAAAATCTGCCAGCACGCCACATCGCCTACCAAAGTACCCTCAGTAATAATCCCTTCAGAGAGCTAGCCACCATAGGCGAGATTGAAGCATGTCAGGACAAGGGTCCTGTACCCTAAGAACTCAGATGGTCATGGACTACGGCTAAGTGTCGGGCTAGACAGTGTGGACAGGGGATCCGTCTAGGGCAAGGGCTAGGAGCCCACCTATATAAAGGGAGGTTGGAGGAGGATCTTCAGTCTAGTTTCCCCTAGTTCTTACACTGGTATCAAATCTTAGGTCTCTCTTCCACTATGTCTCTAGGCGTGGTCACTTTTGGACCTAAAAATAGGGCCTTTAGGTGAGAACCGTGGCCTTTGTGAGGCTGTTTCAAAAATAGATTTTTTTTTTCTAATTTGGGATGTATTTCTTGTTTTGGAAACCACTGTGTGGTGCATGATTTCGAGAGGGCTTGGGCTTGAAGGAAGCGCCCTCGGAAGAAGAAGGGGAATCCAAGACCTCACTGCCTCTACTGACCTGAGCAAGCCGCTGAGGCGGTCAGGGGCGAGCAACAAGAAGAGTGGCCTCTAAGCACTCTTCTAGGCTCCCGTACTGCTCAATTGGGTTGGGGTTGGAAAAAAACAACAAACACACACACAAACCCACAACCTAACCCTACACAAATTTGGGGCACCACCTAGTTTGGATGCGAACCAGGACGCGTAGAGAGAGAGAGAGAGAGAGAGAGAGAGAGAGAGAGAGAGAGAGAAGAGAGAGAGAGAGAGAGAGAGAGAGAGAGAGAGAGAGAGAGAGATAATGCTCGGGCTGCTTTGAAATGTATCGGGAGTAATCAAGCAAACACAATTATATATGTAAGAAAGAGAGAGAAGGGGGAGGGGGTGCTTGTTGCATTAATACCTTCTTACAAATCTGTCATGACCAATCAAAGTGAGATTAGTATTTTTTCAACATAGATTGAGTAAATTACACCACAACACATCACAAAAAAAACCACCCCAATCACTGTCTTAAGGCCAGGGAAGTCCTCTCCACCCTGTCGCCCTCTTACAGTATGTGGAATTTATAGCTAAATTGATGACAACACCCAGAGACAAGCTATCAAGAACTTTAAAAAAAACACCAAGACACTTAAACATCATTGTTGTCCATTACTTCATGTTGGAAGAGAGACAAATTATCCAAGCTTGGTCCAAATCCACCCTCCTTCATTCAACAAATCTTGGGTTTACACTAGTAGGAGAAATGATAGATTTCCTACTCTCAATTGAATGATCACTCTCTCTTACAATGGCATAGAGTTCCCTTGCTAATCACCCCTAATACAACACATGCAGATGCATAAGACAATGAGGTTCCACTCTAGAGCTCCTTCTAGAGAGGTTGAGCTTGGCTTCTCAAGCTATAGCATAGTGCTCTTGCTTATGGCTCCCCCCTTTTATGCTAGCTACACCCTCCTTTTATAGCAATTTTGAGGGCTAGGGTTACTCCTCTAACCATGGTTGGGTTAGATTAATTTCAACACTTATCTAATTTCTTTTTCTTGGAATTATCAAGAAGTTGGTGGGGATAGATGAAGAAAAGAGAGAGGAGAGAAGTGGAGGTGATATGACTTTTCATACTAGGTTAGTGTTAGTGAATTAGTAGAGTTAGTATTTTTATTGATTTACAAATGGAATTGGATATTTACAATGGGAGTATCCATGTAGGATACAATAAGGAAGAAAAAACTCTTAATAGGTAAGAAAACATGGATTTCTTACAATGTTGATGCTCCAAGTGTCTTGAGTAGGGTCAATTTTGACGCTGGTTCACGGTCCACTAGCTTTGACGTTACATTTTTTCTCCACTCTTGACCTTCCTTGAGAGCCAAGGTAATTGAATATGATTAATCAATCAACACGGTGCTGTCTTTCAAGAGAAGAGGCTGAATTTTGTGGTTTTTTTGATAGATATGGGCAATATGGAAGAGGAAAAATAAGACTAGGTGGTCAATTTTGGAATGGAAGTGTGTGTAGGAGACATGAGTTCACCATGGTTTCTCTTATTCTTCAAGGTTGAGAAGGAGGTTAGTAGGGTGCAGAGAGGAGTGGTGAGAGAGGTGGGGATGATGAGTGGAGAAGTGTGTGTGAAAGAGGAAAATGATAAAGTGGAAGAGGGAGTGTGGCTGCATGGCATGGGCAAACTGGGGTCCACCAATAAAATCATAGCTCATAGCTCGTAGCTCAAAAAAATATGAAACATTTGAGGCAAAAGTTCAGCCCACAAGCTACAACTTTTCTTGTATTACCTTTTCAAATTCGGAGAGCAAGTGACCTTTAAAAATTCAGAAAATCCGACTGTCTTTTTCCACTGCACAAAGTCCTTGTGGGGTCCTTCTTTGGATGATTCTTTTGAATACCTCCAAGAGTGAGCCCTCCATAATGCATGCATGCATGCCACATACCCTTGACCTTATTTGGCAGGTCTATAATTGAAGATATTGTTGAGATCATGATATAAATGAATAGTACAACTTAGGAAATCAAATATTGAGGGGTCTAAAAATATATGTACATGTCAAATATAAATAATATAGGTGGGAAAAAAATAAAGGGGTCAAAATAAATCTCTCTCATTATAAGTCTACCATAAAAAGATTAATATTTTGAATGTTCTAATTTATAAGAGTAATAGAGAATAGATGTAGGAAGGAAAAAAATTACAATAGTGAAAAAATATACACATAAATAAAACTAGTTTTTTTGGATTTTTGTTGGGATGGAGTTACACCAAAAATAAGAGAAGCTTGCATGAAATTATATCTTTATGGAATAAAAAGTATGAAAAATGGTAAGAAAAATGGTGGTAATGGTGAGTCAATGTACATAGCATAAATAACACACACCTAAGTATAAATATTTAAATAAATACCAAAATAATTATGAAAAATCCTTATATTTAGGCCCTATATACAATGAAATATTTACACACAAAGAGGCCATAATATACCTTTTTAAAAATTTTTAAATTTTTTTTTGGCTCAACTAGCGCAGTGACTAGCTAATTGAGGGTTTTTAAAGAAAATATGGGGAAAGTCCCCTAACTCACACACGCCTATGTACAGTGAAATGGTAGGGATAGCCACAGTGTTTGGATGATTTTGGTAGGGTGAGGTAGCTCACTATGGAAATTTAGATAGCCAAAAAATGGCTATCACCGCCATAAGCCTCTCTCTCTCTCCTCACGCTGTCGACTGCGTTGCCTGTGTATTTTTTCATATTCACATGGCAAGGCCATTTGGCCATTGTTAGTGGCCCTTCCCACAAGCAAGGCGGCAAGTCAAGGCAACGACCTTGTAGAAAATTTTAGGTGACTCTTTCACAATTTTATTACAGATAATTGAAAGTTTCATGTGAAAAAAAAATGACTTTGGAGTATATAAAATAATGGAAATTTCCATGTGCTTGATATGGTTATTTCAAGCATATCGTTGTAAACAAAGAAAAATATGTTTTTGATGTATTTGTGAGTTTTAAAAAGTGACACACTGCTTGCCCTTTCCATTGAGCACTCAAGGTGGCAAGTAGAAGGGATTTGGTATGAAAAATTATTGGATCATTTTAAATATTCAAAACTGCATAAGAGAAAACTTTCATATTTTCATTCTTGAGACATAAGCATTCAAAACCTCAAACAATATCAAACTTTCCATGTAAATCAACTAAATGTATCAAATTACGTGGTACATAAACAATTGTGGTGCCTAAAACCTTGGTTTCAATGTTATTATGGAGAACTCCAGATTTTCAATAGTTTTTGCACGATAAAAAATTTAAGATAGAGTTCAAGCAACGAGATTTAATTGAGTTAGGGAGCCCAAAAAATACATAGTTTCTTGGTTTAAACATATAAAGTCATTTGTAGCTGTCAAATTGCACTAGAATAGTACCAATTTCATGAGGGGACCTTTGGAACACCAAAATTATGCTCTTATTCAACACGTGCTCAAGTACGAAATTATGTCTATAGCTTGCATGTGACTTGAAAAATTATCTTTGAAGTGCATCCCATTGTTTTGTAACACTAAGTGCTAACACTTGGCTTTTATAAACATAAAAAAGGCCATCTCTACAAAAACATATAATAATTTCATGATTTTTTTGGCAAAACAGCTTGAAATTTTACTAAAATTTATGTCTTAGAACATACCGAAATTCTCTCCATACAGATTGTATTTTGATATGGAGAGAAATCCAGTGTTTTCTTTTCCCTCATAACCAATCTATGGTGGTAGAAGCAAGGTGTAAAAAACTTCTTTCTAGCTTCACAAATAAATTGCCAAAACTAGGTAGAAAAATAGGACACTTTAGTGTCTCAATACACTTAAGTGTCCAATTACCGAACTAGTGTTAACTATAACCGCATTTAAACCCCGTAGTCTACGCACATGCGCATACTATCGTCCTTTTTCTTCACCAAAAGGATAGGTGAAGCACATGGTCAAGAATTGGGTTGTATAAACCCTCTGCTAAGGTAGTCAACAAGCTGACGTTCCACCTCAACAGCTTCTGAGTAACTCATACGGTAAGGTGGGTTACTAACAGGTTTACAGTCTGCAGTCACGTCACAGCCTGCAGTCACGTCAATGCCATGTTGCACTGAGCGTGTCGGCGCTAAACCTGATGAAAAATCATTAGGAAAGACATCTTGAAATTCTTTTGACAATTTTTGTAACTGATTAGCAACATTTGCTTGTGTAGAATTAGAAATTGGTGGAATAGAGGAGAGAGAAGCATGCGGCGTTGAGGAATGTTCAACACACTCAATGTTAGAAAGAAAATGAGACAGTGAGTAACACAAGAAACAAACCTGTTCTATTTCATTATCAGAAACGAGCTGATAAGCTCGGCAGTACAAATCAGTGTTGATGATGGTATATCTTTTGTCCTAACAACAACACATGTGTGCCATGGGAATCAAACATCAAACTGTTGTGCTCATAGCTACGCATCAGTGATGGTCCTAGGCTATGCAACCACTCCCTACCAAGAACCACATCAGCCCTTTCCATGTTCATAACTTGAAAATCCAAGCAAGTAGAGTACCCTTGTACTTCCAATGGAACAACTCGGCATTGAGTATCCCATATTTCAGTATCATGTCCATTCATCATTGCTACCTTGTAGCGGTGGGTACGCGGAGTTTGCGGCAGTTTGAGCTTTTTCACCAATCCATAATTGATGCAATTGTGAGTAGCGCCATCATCTACCAAGATGCACACCTTGTGCCCTTACAGATATCCGTGCATACGTACTAACTCATGTGGTCCAAAGGTTTGTTGCCACATGGAAGCTGTGAGACAGCATTCATGCACCACCTCAGTGTGTGTTACTTCCACTATGGAGAATTTTGAGGAAGACTTGAGAGGCAATAGTTGCACCATGTGCACTAATTTCTCTTTTCCCTGAGCAGCAAATTTCCCCTTGGGTCTTCCTCCTAATTGAAAACATAGCTTCTCTTTCTTGGCTTTATCAAAATCCTTAGGAGAGAGAGGACCCCTGAACCCCTTGGGTTTTTTAGATGCATCTGAATTAGAAACTATAATTTTTCTTTTATTGTGCCCATACTGACTGCGTGTATTACCATGTATACTAGCAGGCACATTACTATTATGTGTTTTCTTATCATCAGGGTCATCATGAATATGTGCTTTCACTATGGCTTCCTCAAGTGTTTTAGGGTCCTGGGACTTGACATACTTCTTAAGTTCTGGAGTCAGACCTCGTATGAACCCTCGTACTTGTTGAAAGGTATCCAAGCCTTCCAAATTGAGGATGACGTCCCTATAGTCAGAGATATATTCAAGGAGTGATGGATATTGGCGCATGGAACACGTGTCCCAAGCGGTCCAATTCCGATCGACCTCGTTTGTAGGAAACAATTCCTTGCTAAACATTGATTCAAAGGTTGCCCAACTCTGTGGTATGATGTTCTTCTCCTTGAGAGACATCCACCATTTGTAGGTCTTTCCTTCCAGAGTTAAGCTCGTTTGCAGAGCTCTAACTCCATCTGGAGTACGCCCTAAGGCGTGAATTCCATCCCATTTACTGAGAAAGATGTTCACTGCATCCTTATTGCGGTCCCGGTCTTCGTCCTTGAAAACTGGTGGTTTAAAATTCTTTAACAAGTCATCTACCTCTTTGCCAGTGAGAGTATGCAGTGGTTCATTAATTGGACCTTGCCCTTGTGTTCCAACATGCTCACGCATGTGGGTGTCAGCAGGACTCTTAGTGTGATGTTGCATTAATTGAATGACTAATGTGGAAATTTTAGTAACATTTCATTTAAAGCCTTAAAATTTTCATCCATGACTATCATCGTGTCTGAAGTGCATGAAAATTATTGAATATCGAGCAATTCATAAGTATCTTCTGCTGCCGTAGCATCGCGCGTACTCTCCTTGAGAGGATTCGGCCGTGAGCCATCATTGGTAGGATCGGGAGTACTTTGCTCAAAATCGAATGTCATGTTGATATCCAATCCATGGCTACACAGTGCAGTGAAAGAAGTACTCAGAAAAAAATACCTGATTTTGGTAGCACTTGCCAAGTATAGCTAACTCCCCTTGTGCGTCGTAGCACCTGACCATCGAATAAAGAAGAATTTGCACTAGCGGCGTATAAATCGAGCTCCACACAATCGCCCGTGGTTCAAAAGATGATTAATCAGCGGAAGATTATGTTGTATAAACGCCAACTGAAAGTGTCGTAACTGTAAAAATATGCAAGTTTCTGGAATTCTCTTCAATAAGTGAGCGTAGTCATACGTCGTGAGACTCGATGGAAAGCCGAGTGCTCTTGTTGCTTGCTCTGCCTGGCTAGTTCTTGATCATGATAGATTCTAAAATGCAAGGTTATATTTTTAAAAGACCCTCTAGCTAACATATTTAAGCATATCAAGAGGGTTTTTTTAAATAAAACCGTCTAATGCAAGTAGAATTTAATTTAAATTTGTTAATAAAGGACACTTAAAGTGTCTTGTTTCGGTACCAAACTAGTGTTAAGAACAAATACCCATTGCCAAGGGTAAATGAGTTATTTGATAAGCTAACACATACTCAAATTTTTACGAGAATCAACTTGCGGTCAGGATATCACCAAGTCCGTATTCGGCTTGCCGATATACCTAAGACTACATTCTGAACACTGTTTGGACATTACGAGTTTTTGGTGATGCCCTTTGGGTTAACCAATGCGCCCGCGAAATTCATGACACTTATGGATAGTGTCTTGAAGCGTTTTTGGAAAATTTTTCATTGAGTTCCTCGATGACATTCTAGTTTATAGTGCTTCTGAAGAAGAACACTTACAACATCTCAGACAGGTGTTTGAGTTGTTATGCACAAAAAAGTTATATGCCAAGCAATCTAATTGTGATTTTCTCAAGGAGAAAATTCATTATTTAGGGCATGTTATTTTAGCTAATGGCCTATACATGGATCAATCCAAAGTGGATACCATCCGGAAATGGCCACCTCCTAAAATTCTGGAAGAATTACATATCTTTTTAGGCTTTGCAGGAGGTTCGTTAAAAAACTATGCTCACATTGCTGTACCTATGACGTACCAACTAAAAGGCAAAGGGAAAAGTATCTCCATGGATTTCAATGTAGGTTACCAAGCAATATACGAGGTCATGACTCAGTATGGGTGGTCATAGACAGGTTGACTAAACTATGCAAGTTTATCCCAACCAAATCCACGGTTAAGACACTAGAACTAGCAAAGTTATTTGTGGACAATCTATACAAGTTGTATGGGTTGCCAAGTAACATTGTTAGTGACCGTGATCCCAAGTTTAATAGCCACTTCTAGAGAGCTGTATTTAAATGATTGGGTACACAACTCAACCTCAGTATAGCTGATCATCCAAAAACGGATGGTCAAACGGAACGGGTTAACCAGGTGCTAGAGGATATGCATACGTCAACAGAAAACAGATAGACTGGGAAGAATAATTACCTATTCTTGAGTTTGCCTACAACAGTTCTAAGCATGTCACAACAGGTTTAGTCCTTTAATGCTCATGTACGGGTTTCAACCTAGGTCACTAGTTACGGTTGGGTTGGCAACCAAAAAACTCCAACAAGTTAAGGATTTTCTCCAAGATCACATGGATATGTTGAAACTTGCTCGTCAGACTGTCTGACAAGCACAGGATCGGTATAAGAAATACGCTGATGAGAAACCTCGGCAAGTTACCTTCGAAGAAGGGGAGGAAGTATTTTTACGTGTGCGAGAACATTCAAAAAGTATGAAAAATGGACCGACACCTAAAGTATCTCCTCGATATTGTGGGCCTTTCTAAATACTCAAGCGAGTCGGTGATCGTGCCTACTAACTATTACTACCATCACATTCTCGCATTCATCCGGACAACATTCTCACATTCATCCGGTGTTTCATATAAGCCGTCTCTTCGAAAGCAGTAGTTACATGGGAACGACAACGTCATTGACCAACAGGTTTTGGTCGATTACATTGAACCTCCTACTTTACCGCATGAACCTGAACGTGTTATGGATTATCATGAGTTGCGTACACGACATCACGTACGACAACAAGCCTTAATCAAGTGGAAAGACCGACATGAAGAAGGTGCCACTTGAGAAAACATTAGTGTTCTTAAGAGTTTCCCACTTTTGGTTTTGAGGACGAAAAATCTTCTTTAAGGGGAGTAAAGTGTAATGTCAGACAAGGGTCTTGTACCCTAAGAACTAGGATGGTCATGGACTACGGCCAAGGGTCGGGCTAGACAGTGTGGACAGGGGATCCGTCGGGGCTAGGAGCCCGCCTATATAAAGGGAGGCTGGGAGGAGGATCTTTAGTTTACTTTCCCCTAGTTCTTACAAAGCAAGAGCTCAAAAATTTAGAAATCTCACTGCAATGCTCGAAAGAAGGCAATAGACTCGCTCAGAGACAGCTTGCACAAGGATGTGCAATGAATAGGAAGGGGGGAATGTTTGGTGGATACATGCATATACAGTTGTATGCACACCAAACCCTCTAAACAGTCTATTGTTTCGAAGAAAGCCATGTAATTTAGCCTAGGATGAGTTGTAACCATGATGTAATTAGACAATACCCTCTTTACTTCTCTGAGTATACACCCTTGTAAGAGGTTGGCTGGTCGTGGGAACGCCCCCTTAACTTTTAAAGTAAAAACCCTTATTTTTGAGGGGATATTTATCATTAGTTGGAAGAATAAAAACCTGCACTGTGAAGGCCTCTTGCTGCTACAACTTGTAGTCTTCTTTTCTCCTAAGCTAGTAATCAAATTTTGTTTCCGAATAGCACATTGTGTTTCTTGTCTCTTGCTCTACAATCTAAGCGTGATCATTTCCAATTTTGCCGTGGTTCGTGATGCATTGTTTGTGAGCTAAATGCATTGATTTGGAGGTTGAAATGGTTGTTTTTTGATGTTTTGACCATGGATAAGTGTTTCTATGCTTAAGGACGACCTTTCCAAGTACTTCTGTTTCAGTTTTTTGCACATTTTTTGTGATGGATCCTGATTTATGTACCTTCCCAAATGATGATAGAACTTGATAGGATTGAGCCCTTAAGTGTTGTGATACCTCTCCTTAAGTTTCCTGGTGCTTCAGATGTGTTTGGATGACAAAAAGGCGTGATGACCTAGAGTGGTGAGATTGGACGCATACTGATTGTCTGACTAGGAAGTGGTTGATTCGCTTTTGTCATAGAAGTAGTAGCCCATGAGTTCACTTTGGTGAGATTGACACTCTCATTAATTCTCCGTGCCCCCGAGTCGCTTCCTTACATATTGACATTATGTTAGTACAAAAGAGCTATGCTGCACACGTCCGTCTTGGTGACCCGCTAATAGAGACATGGAGAGAAGGTAATATCCACCATTCTTCCAAGCTTGGATCAACTGAAACATGGAGAGAATCAAGCTCCACGAGATGTCCAAACTGTGCTCCATTGAACCATGGAAAACCCTAGTTGTTTTTAATATCAAGGATTTCAGATTTTTTAGCCTAGCTCCGTTGGAACATGGGGATAAGAAAAGTTCCACCACTTGTCTAAACCAACCTCCATTTAAATACAAAGAGAAGCAAGTTTAATCATTTGTCTAAGTAAAGCTCCATTAAAGCGTGAAAACCTGATGGTGGTTTTATTCTACATGGGATTTTGGTTCTAGGGTCCACTACTTGTGTTGGGGGTCAGTATAGCATCACCTAATCACAACCCAAGACCAACAAAATTATCAATCTGTGGGTCAGCAACCCGCCTAGATCTTGGAGGCATGAGCATCATTGGATGTATTGAATGAGAGGATTCAAGAGAATCCTTCTCCATTGCAATAGGGATTAGCCATACATCACTAACTCTAATCACACCATAGTCATCAATCAAGCATCACCTTAAGTCCAACTTGCCATAGACTTGAATCTCAAAGAACTCTCTTGAAAAGCACACACTAATTGCATTGGTGTTGTCCTCTCCAATCACCCCATGCCAATCAAGGTACTTAATCAAAAGCTACACACACAAGGGTGAATGGTGCTTGAGTATCATTAAACCCATCCACACATGAGCAAACAATAGGGCACATACTCTAATCACAAGATTAAGAACCCACTTAATCAACCTAATTAGAGATGTTAAATATTACAAATTGAGTACTCATTGAATGATAGGAGGGGTCAATAAGCAAGAAGTCATCACCACACACTCAAATCTTGAATAATGAGAAGGTGAAACTACTTCATGACATAATGGAATATAGAAGAATTACGACTAATGAAGAAAGTAGAGATTAGATTAATCAAAAAGTGCTTCTCTAATTACAAGCAATTAGACTTAGCCTTCTAAGCATGGGTATTAAGCTCAAGGCTAGGCCATCCATAAAGTGAACACATGCACAAGAGTGAGCTCTGAAGAGTGATTACTCAAGAATGGATCCTCAAGCATGGAGCCTCTTTGCATAAAAGACTTTCTTACAAAGGCATGCACCACAAGCCTTCCTACTATGGGATTAAGTTGAGCCCTCTAGAATATACAATTTGGAACTTCTAAATGAGCCCAAGACCTTATGCAATGTGAATAGGAAATATTTTGCACATCCCTAGCTTGGTGCATAATCGGTGTAGCATGTGTTAGCCGCTGCTAACATTCCTCCCCTCCTAATTTGGCACACGTCCTTGTGTGCCACTGAAGCAAATCATAGTGACATGGTATAAAAGCACATCCATGGAGGATTTTTGAGTTGTAAAACATAAAACAAGTCATGAGTACAAAAGGCTAGCATGTATGAATAAAACATGAAGTTCAAAGAACAATCATGCAAAGTGAATTTTTGCTTCTAAAAGATGGGTCAATAATAACCAAAAACTAAACAACATAAAGCAAAAACACACATAAACTATCATGAAGATTAAACCACTTGAAATTTCAGTTTTATGCATGAAACACAAGTAGTCAATTATGACCCTAGGCTAATTGTTGAAAGGTCAACCTTTCAAAAATTCTTCCACAAAGATTCCATAAAGATTCCATAAAGATTCCTCAAAGATTCTCTAAAGATTTCAAATAAAGATGTTGATGAAGTGATGAAGACGAAGATGGATGCTGTAATGTGAAGATACAAGCTCATGGACATCATCGAATATCCCGTTATTATTATTTTGAGCCATTACGGCCACTTTTGTAATGTTTACGAGAACTTTATATTTTAAGTCAGCAATTGTATTGAGGCCATGGATGCTTGTTGGATGAGCAAAGCCAGCTCACGGTGTTGTAATTAAGCTCTATAGAATCCTAGGGACAAATAAGGTATTTTGGTCGGACATTAGGTTTTCTAAGGCTTAGTATATAAGCCAAAACCTGAAGCTTTGTAAGGAGACTTCTAATAAATCTGATCTTCTGTGTCGTTGGGAGACTCTGAGAGAGTGAGAGAGTGTGTGTGTGTGCTACAGGAGATACGGTGGTTGGAATCACAAACAGAGAGAAGTAGTGTGTTGCCCACGAGGAGAGCTACGCGTTGATACTTACATCACGCTTGTTCGTCTGTGTTTTGGCAGATTCACCCGCGAGCTACTTTTGGAGTTTCGGTGAGTAACTGTTGTCCGTTTTTGCATTTCAGCATATCCACGCGATCAAAGTGAGTAGAGCTACACATTAGGAACTTTAGTTTTTGGAAACGTCGACTTGCAAAAACTGGCCAGACATCCTACGCGTTTTATGCACGGAGGGTATTGAGTAGGTTTTTTTGGTCACGGACCTTGGGGAGAGTGGCCTATTGGTGTTGATAGGATATCCCTCAAGTTTCGTAACATTTCGAGAACGTCTAATGGGCTTTTGGCTTGCAGTAGCATCATAGGAGACTCTCACATTCACAGAACCGATGGCATGTAGAGTTGATACCTCTGTAGGAAGTAGTCATTAGTCGGTCGAGTAGAGGTTGACACCCTTTGCTTGCTTCCACACGCCTGCGGGTCGAGCTTCGTCCTCAGTTTGACATTATATGTTAGGTGAGTTCTCGCTATGCTGACGTCCATCGCGGCGTACCCATCCAACACTAATGCAATTTCATAAACCTACTAGCCTGAAAACTATATGACCAATCTTAATAAAGCATCCAAGTCTATCATGTCTATGGGCTATAAAAAAGCTCCTAACCTATAAGTACATGATCACAGCTTTTTGAAGCTCATGGAAGTTTGTTTTAACATTTCATAAAAAAAAATAAAGCACATCACAAGGGTACCACTCCAAGGCAAGTCTAGCTACGACTCTCGCTCCTTGGACCCTCAAGGAGGTGTTCCCAGAATCTAATGTCCTACCAAGGCAATGGCTAACCCCTATCAGCCCAGGGCATTGGTTTAGGGCCTTGACCAAGCAAGCCAAGGTGATTCCCGTTCCCTACCAAGTGCCAATAAGGCGTGATGCCTCTCATAGAACACAACACAAAATAGAAATTTCATTTTCATGTGTCTAGTAGCATTTGTGCTACTCTTTTTGGACACCTTTTTGCTCATTGTTTCATTTTTTTAGCGCTTTTTTATTGCTTCCATCATGAGATGGTAATGGCAAATGGACTAAGGGACTAAAATCCTAATCATAACCATAGGTCAGGCTAGAAGTGAATTGAGTATTAAGACAATCACTAAGAGCCTAAGTATAACAAGAAATGGTCCTACATTAACCTAAGGTCAATGCCAATTACCCATGATTAGCAAACATAAAACCAAAAATTTAATGAGTTTAATATTCAAAAAGCAAAGTGTTTAAAACTTTCATGTATGCCTAGATTTTTAAAATGAAAGGACCATAGCTTAGAAGCAAAATCACTTAATCCAAGCATAGAGATTTGAGAGATAAACGAAAGAGAAATATCATGGAAGGATTTCACCTATTCATGCTCTTTTGAGTATCCTTGAGAAAGCATCCACTTTGTATAGAGGCCCCTTGGTTCTTTTTTGTTTACAAGCTAAGCTTCTTGAAGCTAAGTGTTAAAAAACACAAGCTCCAAAAGGCATTTATTGAAAGCCAATAAAATCACACAAAAAAAGCGTTATTGAAACACCTAAAGCTAGGGTCTCAAATACCCAAATATGCCAAAGGGAAAAAACCCAAGGGAAAAAGTTCCTTTGGTTATGCACATGATGCTCTTTAGTAGCAAGTGTATGCATACACAAAAAAATGAGAGAGATAATGCTTCTACATAAGCACATTTTGCAATTTTTACAATCTCTCATGCATGATCCAAGTTGATTAATTGCTAGCTCAAAGAAAATGTGCAATTTAAAAGCAAAACAAAGTGAATTGGCTCTTGATAGCTAAATTGTACAATTGAAAAGCTCTCAAAGTTGGATAAACATTAGCTCAAATGAACTTTAGCATTTTTAGTGTAAGGTGGTGAGCTAGTGATTATAGAATTTCTATCAAAAGAATTGGAATGGCTCTAAATAGCCAAATCTTTCAGTATGTTGCAATGTCGATTCCCCTTGGATCATTGAAAGCACATATCTTCCCACAACCCTTCAAAAACAACTCAATTGTTAGTGCTCTTAAGCATACTCAACACAAGCAAACAACAATCAACCATAATCCCAAAAGTTAAATGCTCTCTTTTGGCCATCAAACAAGCTCAATTTTTAGTGCTTTGCAATGATTTTTCACTCAATTCAAGCACTAAAATGTACAAACAATGTCAAAACCAAATTTTAATGAACACTCTCCATCATGAATGAACACTCTCCATCAAGAATGAATGCATCATCAATGTAGTTCTCAAATGAAGCTTGTATGCTTGCCAAAAGAATTGTTCATGTAGTGCAATGAAAATGCCAATGAATTTGAGCATTAAACCATGCACAAGTCAAAAAATTTATGGAATGAGAGTTCATTTATGCATGAAAATGATTACACAGTGCCCCTTAATAGGCATTTCAATCCTCAATTTTCTCTCAACCTGCCAATCACCCCCCTTCACAAAACCTCATTCGTTAGTGTTGGGAAGCTGTTTACATTCAAACTAACCATAAAAAATCATTGCACACATGCACTCATCTAGAAAATCATTTCATCCACGGCAAGAAAATAGGGTGTCTACATCGTGGATAAAGCAAATTTTCTCATTATTGGAACGTGTTGACCAAACACAAGTAGGAGCACCACACAATTGAGGGACAAGCAAGGAGGTTCAACTTCAATAGTTGATTTGCAATTTTTTATTTTCATTTTTTAATTTGTGAGGACCTCGAACTACCTGCAATCACTCCATAGTGCCCAAAAAATTTAAAATCGTTATTAATTTTGGTATCCTAAATTCCTTTGAGCCAATTTGAAGTTAGTACATATGTGCTCGTTTTGTACATCTCTGTTCAAGGCTCATTCAAGATGAGAAAGGGGAGATAATCTAATCCAGGAGAAGTTTTGTTTCTAGTCAGGGCTGGAGTTGCAGTCCATAGGGTGAGGATGAGAGTGAGAATCACTTCTTGATAATGGGAGTCACCCCTTTTCTTTTCCAAATTTTTTTAAAATTTTATATATTTTTTAAAATTTGTGGTTTTATTCTTCCCTGGTGGTGGCGGCCCAACTATGATGAATCAAAGAAAGACTGGGTTGAGTGAGGGTCCGATAGCCAGAGGCCCAAAGGGTGTATGTATGTGTGCCTATATGTGTTCCAAACCTGGCGGGCAAAGTCAACAAAAGCCTTAACAGATGAGACCCAAGTTTGACTCTTAGTGAAAAAGGGATGTGTGCTTTTCTACAGTGGTCATAAGGCTTGCTGAATCATTCAGCGCGCGCGAGAGAGAGAGAGGTGTAGGAGGTAGCGACTCGCGAGATAATGTGGGGCCGCAACACCTACTACCCCATTTTGGGTGTGTGTATATGGCCAGGGCGAGTTAGGAAGTGTGTAGGTCTTAGCGATGGTAAAAGTAGGTCGCCTGAGAGAGCGGGTGTCTGTGAGCTACAGGCTGGAGCAATTGACGATGTGGCCTCTTCACGAGCATCCAAGGCAAGCACATGAGGGTCGGGTACTGAGCATGGACGATATTGACGAGTGTGTTGAATGTTAATTAGCAGCACCAAAAAGGCAGCACGACTCACCTACTTTGCCTCCGAGAAGATAGGGGTTTGGTATTGACAACATCTCCACGTTCAAAACTAACTGGTTCCAAGTGGGCCCAAGGAAGCAGTGCAAGAAATGTTTTTTTTTTTTTGGGAAATTTCCCTTTGGGAGAGGGTTCTCGCGGCTTTAGGAGCCTAGAAGAGGAGTGAGTGTGTTTGGCTCACGTAGATCTAGGCGAGCCAGGTTAAGCAGGATGGAAGAGTGAGAAGAAAGGAAAATTCTCAAGAATCTTGTATCCAAAAAACAAGGGAGAGAACATATATCTCGACTCTTGAAAGAATGTCATACATAAATACGTAGTCAGAAAGAAATTTTAACAATGTGATATTTGACTTTACAATTGATCAGGCAATGATACAATTTCACTCATATCTAATTGAACATTTTGACATTTTATGATGAGTATGCTCCCCAACCTTAGATCCTTTTTTAAAAAAATCAACAAGAGCGCATAGAGCATGCATTCCATAATGATTCTATCTATCTTATCTTTTTTTTTGGCATCATTCTAGCTTTCAAAATCCATGTTTATTTGTTTTAATAGTGTAGATACATTTTCGAAAAAAGAATTCATGCAAAACATCATTCAATATTTCCTTTTGTTTACTTCATCTTTTTTTACTCATGAGACCGGAGGTCATACATGCATCAATTCAATTTTCCAATTGGACATTGATGCATCTTACATTCGATTGGGCCATGCATATAAGAAATTTAATTGAACTTGTCATCTCATTTGCACAACTAAATCAATCATTGCAACTCAAGTTTCATATCTAATACCAAAATCATCCAACCTAATTAGGCTTGTCATTTATGGTTTGCATGGCTACGCATGAGTGACTTTTGGGTACTATTACACACACAATTGAATGCAACATTGCCATGTTCATCACATTGATCCATCATTCGCATAGCAATGTGCTAAAATTCTACATATTTGCGCACCAATTGAGCGATCTTTCTCAATCTTTAATGCCGATTTGTGATCAAGTATTTGGCCAATTCATCATCATAATTGGTAAAAAATACCAATTATTCAATGATTGATTGGCATATGCCATTGATTGGCATACACACCCAAATTTAGGCCAAAATTATATTCAAATAATCCATCAATCTCTCATTGCAATGCTAAATTTTCACACTTGATCAAGCATAAATGAATGTATGCTTGCTCAATTTCTAAAAAATTAACACTATTTTGACCCAATCAAGCAATGCACACACTAAAAAATTAAGCACAAAAGTTCAAATTTGGTTCAGTTGGAAATGCATTTAGGCTTACATCTAATGATTGCACACACTTTTCATGAACATTTCACAATCCAAAAGCATTTGGGTACAATCATTAAATCAAGTGGTCTTCAATTAGGCACGTACACATACTCAAGTTTTGCTCAATTTTTGGCAATTAGACATATCCAATGACTGAAATTGCCTAACATTCACTTCACTTACATGATTGCATAGGCATATATCATCAATTTTCTCAATTTCTATGCATGCACACACTCAAAATTAGGTGCACACATACTTGAATTTTATGGCAGTTTCTTCCCTCTTTGGTGCATTACACGAACATTGATTTTTATGCACACACATGAAATCTTTTGCAAATCAAGCTTAATCATGACACACACATCATTCATCAGTCAAATCTGACCATAAATTAGGATCTCAAAGTATGCCAATTGATTTACACACCTAATTTTAGCACTAAATTAGCAACACATTGGAATCAAATAAATCACCCAAAAATTTAATGGAGTAGGAAAATGCACTTACAATCAATTGCATCCAAGCTAATCCTTGCTCCATGCGATGATTCCACCATGCACACACATGTTGGAGATGGCGGCTATGGCGGGTGGACTCTCAGGGGTGCCATGACAAGGGAGAGAGTGGCAACACACACACACACACACACACACACACACACACACACACACACACAGGGAAGAGCTCGCCACAAATGAGAAACAACACTATTCTCTTATTTTTTGATTGACATATATATAGGGAAAAATTATCATGCAAACTGCTTCTTCTTAATTGCATGTCGGGGAAGATGTTCCCACAGGCTTGGAAACCCAAAAATCCCCCCCTCAAGCCCGAACTAGATAGGCCGTTTCATGATATCTCGGGTTTTTGGTATACTCGGCAACTGTGAGTTTTAGGTTCTCTCACAACCAAGGATTTCTAGTGTATCCATAACCTACTGCTAGGTGAGTAACCCCCCCTTGAACAGATAGGGTGTAGGTCAAAAATTTAGCTACTACCAAAAAGGAGTTTTGGCTCACTTCCAAACCTTGGGTTTCAGGTGTACCCAGTAACCTCATAAGAAGCGGGACAAAATGGGACTTGAGAACAAAAAAATATAAATTGGGAGGTCTTACCACTCAGAGGTGGCAGTGTTTATAACCCGTACAAAAGTTTGGCATGACAATAACTGACAATAGACAAGCTAAAAGAAGGCTTTGACTGAAAAGTATATGATTGTGGTGACAGATAGACTGAAAACATCTATGACATTGAATAGTTTTTAAAAAAATTGTGAAATTTTGTACCGCAATCTTGAAGCAGATCTTATTGTTCAGCATCTGTTGTGATGTATCAAATGCTTGAAGCAAAGTGTTGAAAAAGTCATGGGTGGCTTGCTTATCACGTGAGCTATGATTTTTGGATGCACCTTTTTACTCTTCTTCAGCAACACTATCCATACCAAGTTGTTGACCAACACAAGATTTATTGTAGCGCTTTGAGAAGCTTTTATTTGATTTGCATGCAATACATGTGACATTTGAAGATGCCTCACTTGCTACTGCAGCCTTTTCGATGCTAAGTGTGCATAGTACCAAGCTTTGCATTTTGAAATCCTAGCGATAGCATTCAAGAAAAAAACACCAATTCCTTGTTATACTATTGTCAACAAATTCTTAGACAGCTTGTTAGAACGCCTTGCATAAAATTGCCAAAGGTAGCACGCTTTGATACGCCTTTGTAGTAGGCGTTTTGAGATGTTGTCTGCAGAGAGTGTATCAGCACCACCAATAGCTACAACTTAGAGTGTTTTGATATGTTGTATTCTCAGAGAACCTTGTTGGATTTGCAATCTTGATCGATTGGGTGTGAAGGCCCTCTAGCCAAGGCTCAAAGAAGATGGCCGCTTTTTATAAATAGTGTGAAAAGGGAAAAATGGAAAATTCTGTATCTGAGGCAATAGCGCCGATGGCAAGAGTTTCTCAGAGCGAGTTGTGGAGGGAGATTTAGCAAACGAGCATGCATCGAAGTTTCATCATCATTCCAAGGCGACCTGTTTGATGGTGGTCATTATGGAAATTATGCAGGTCAATGAAGGCCCGGTCTCCACTGCAAGCAACGGTTCTCTCGTTTGAGCACAGGCCCTCGAGGTTGAACCAACACTCTGATACCAGCTGTTGGAGATGGCAAGCTATGGTGGGTGAAGTCTCAGGGGTGGAGAGAGCTGCAACACACACACACACACACACACACACACACACACACACACACACATAGAGGAAAGCTCGCCACAGTTGAAAAACAACGCTATTCTCTTCTTTTTTGATTGATGTATATGTAGGAAAAATTATCATGCAAACTGCTTCTTCTTAATTGCATGCCGGGGAAGATGTTCCCACGGGCTTGCAAACCCAACAACACATGTGTGGCTCTTCCAATTTGGCCCAAAAATTGACCATTGTAGGCTAAAAATCAACCACTCAAATCAATAGATTAGGCATGGATTAGCACAAAGAAACTTGATAAAAGTGTTGATTACACCTCTTATAAGGGGATTGAACATACATTACACATCTATGTTAGCGGTTAGGTTAGTGAAGTTAGTCAAAAATTAGTAAGAATAAGCGTGTATTTAGTACAATTAGCATGGAGAGGAAGCAAAATTAGTAATGATTAGTGAGAAGTTAGTGAAATTGGGGGTGGGATTGGGGATTTGGGGTATTCATAACTCAAAAATTAGCGTCCAATTACTTGCTCACACAATAAAATCAAACTAAAATTGAGTTACACACACTCAAAACCGATGAAATTAGTAGTGAAATTACTCTATTCTAAACACCCTCTACTCACTAGCTTGGATTATCGATCCCCGGAAACGGTGCCAAATCTTCGGGGTCATTGTTAGCATCACCTAATCACAATCCAAGACCAACAAAATTATCAATACGTGGACCGGCAACCCGCCTAGAGCTTGGATGCATGAGCATCATTAAATGTATTGAATGAGAGGGTTCAAGAGAATGCTTCTCCAATGCAATAGGGATTAGCCATAAATCACGAACTCTAATCACATCATAGTCATCAATCAAGCATCACCTTCACACATTAAGCCCACCAAAGTCTAACTTTCCATAGACTCAAATCTCAAAGCACTTTCTTGACAAGCACACACTAATTGCATTTGTGTTGGCCTCTCTAATCACCGCATGCCAATCAAGGTACTTAATCAAAAGCTACACACACAAGGGTGAATGGTGCTTGAGTCTCATTAAACCCATCCACACATGAGCAAACAATAGGGCACATACTCTAATCACAAGATTAAGAACCCACTTAAACAACCTAATTAGAGATGTTAAATATCACAAATTGAGTAGTCATAGGGCAATAGGAGTGTTCAATAAGCAAGAAGTCATCACCACACACTCAAATCTAGAATAATGAGAAGTTGAAACTACTTCATGACACAATGGAATATAGAATAATTAAGACTAATGAAGAAAGTAGAGATTAGATTAATCAAAATGCTTCTCTAATTACAAAGGATTAGCACTAGCCTTCTGAGCATAAAGTGAACACACAAGAGTGAGCTCTCAAGAGTGATTACTCAAGAATGGATCCTCAAGAATGAAGCTTCTTTGTATAAAAGGATTTCTTATAAAGGCATGCACCACAAGGCTTCCTACTATGGGATTAAGTTGAGCCCTCTACCATATACAATTTGGAACTCCCAAATGAGCCCAAGACGTTATACAATGTGAATAAGAAACATTGTGCACATCTATAGCACATCCCTAGCTTGGTGCATAATTGATGTAGCATGTGTTAGTCTCGCTGATAACAGCTTGTCTAAGCTGGGCTCCATTAAAAATGGAGAGCATCTAAGATCCACCACTCGTCCAAGCTAGAATTTTGAAACATTGACAACAAAATGCTCCACTACTTCTCAAATCTAAGTTTTATTGCAACATGGAAAAACCATATATATATATATGTTGTACATGAGGAGTTTTGTTTCAAGGTCCACCACTTGCCCAAGCTAGGCTCTATTGAAACATGGAAAAACTAGATATACATTGTACATGGAGAGTTTTGTTTCAAGGTTCAGTACTTTTCTAAGCTAGGATCTATTGAAACATGGAAAAATGGCAAAATATGTTGTACATGGGGAGTTTTTTTTAAAGATCCACCACTTGTATAAGATAATATCTATTGAAACATGGTGTGAAGAAAAGCTCCACCACTTGTCCAACCTAAGCTTGATAGATAGTAGTTTGTTAAGTTAAAAGATTCAACACTTTCTTAACCTCTAGAGAGAGGTGGAAGAAAAGCTAGTTATCTAAGGTAGGAATAGGGAAGTTCGGTCTTTAGAATCATTATGACATGGAGAGAAGATAATATCCACCAATTTTCCAAGCATAGATAAATTGAAACATGGAGAGATATAAGCTCCAGCTAACCATGGAAAACCCCAATTGTTTTCAATACCAAGGATTTTCTTTTCTTTATTTTAACTTGGCTCCAGTGGAACATGGGGAGAAGCAAAGGTCCTCCACTTATCTAAGCCAAACTCTATATTTGAAAGACAAAGAGAAGTAGGTTTAACCATTTGTCCAAGCTAATACCCATGATGGTTTTATTCTAAATGAGAATTTGGTTTCAAGGTCCACCACTTGTCCAAGCTAGGATCCATTGGATCATGGAGAGAAGCAACCTAAGTTGCATTATTCGTTATTTGGGAGACATATAATACGCGAATAATGGGCGTATTATTCATTTATCTAAATTATAAGGCCGTATTATACAGTGCCACATCAAGCATAAATGGCCAAGCGTATAACTTCTTGGTTTTTTGATCGAAAAACTTTTGGAATGAAATTATTTTCGATCAAAATATTATAACGATCAATATGTTAGTATATATAGCAACACGCGACATGCCTCACACCATCTTTCACAGTCAGTGTTTTCCATGTGAGTACTCTCACCGAACGATCAAAAAAGTAATTTGTAAAAAAATAAAACAATTTGAAGTAAATAAAAATTAAAATTCAATAGAATTTAAGTTTTGTGATTCAAATTTATGAATTTGTTTTGAAAAAATTAGTTTAAATAGTTGAAAGTTTGTATTTTGTGAAGAGTTTAATCTCTCACGTGATACAAACTGTAATTATAAGAATCATTTGTCAATGTGTTCAATTAATTGACACTTGAAAGTGACTAAAAAAAAAATTAGGATATTATCGTTGTGTGTAGAGTGTACTCTCACATGAGATAATTAGTTTAAAAATATAATTACATAAAAATTAATTTTATGTAATTTAAAGTTCGATTTTGATGTGTAGAGATTTCCTCCCACTTCAAAATGAATGTAATGAAACAAAATTATATTTTTACGTTTTGTGTAGAGCTATTCACACTGCTATGCTCTCAGTGGAGTAAAAATTTAGGAAAAACATGTCCAAAAATATTGATATTCTCTTATCTTTATTTGGACTGCAAAATCTATCGTACTGTGTGAGAGCATAATCGCTTAAAAATCTATGGTAAAGTGTAAGAACTTTTTGTTCGCTGTTAAAGCTACAAGCTTGCACTTTAGATAAATCGATGCAATTTATATGTAATCCAATGGTATTGTTTTTTATTATTGTATTTTTGTTCAATCATTATTTTTAAATATTTTAATTTCATTCAATCATTTTTAGTTAAATTAATTTAATGTTTTAATTGATTTGATTATGAAAATGATCATTGACTTTGTTTTTACTAGCAAATTACTTTTGTGCATCATGGTGAAAGGACAAGAGTGGAGTTATGTGCATGAGTTGAAATTTGGGAGAAATACATCTCGACTTAAATGTAAATCTTGTGACCACAAGTTCAGTGGTAATGCCACCAAATTAAAGAGCGTTTATTTAAAGTCCCTGACAATGTTGAAAAGTGCGGGGCACCACCAAAAGAAATTCATGAAAAATTTGCCATGTATTCTTGCAAAGTAAAGTTGATTCTTGTAGCTAAACATAAAGGTGTCGTTTCTAAAGATATTCATGCGAATATTGAACCATCTGTATGCAATGAGGCAATAGAAGAGGTGTGTACCACTCAAGTAAACGATCAAAGTTCTCAATTGAACCCTCTTCATGGACATGCTTCTACATCAAGAGGAGTTCCTAGCACAAGAAAATCCGGCAGAGCGTCATCCAATGGACTGACAATGCCTGAAGCATTAGGTAAACAATGGTTGCTTGAGTTGCATTTAAAATGGACACAAGCATTTTTTGCGTGTGGCATATCGTTCAATTCTATGCGCAATCCAATATTTCAAGATGCTTTGATGAGTACAACCAAAAAAGGATTTGTGCTTCCTGACTATAACAAGATGCGAACTGAATATCTTGATAAAGTCAAAGACAGTACTGAAGCCATTTTCAAACGCACAGTTCTAGAGTTTGTTCCAGCATATGGATGCCGGTGAAAGCATGTATAGGTGGACCGCTTTTGCCACTATATAGTACATGGTTTTTGGGGTTGAGAAAATGGGTGGTTTAGGCGTTTGAAATAGTGGGATTAAATTCAAAATTTATGAAAAAAAAGGGTTAAAATTTGACATGTACTAAGTGAAAGCGCTTACTCGTTAATGATCACCTCAAGGTACGTTCAAGCACTTAATGCAAATATTCTCTCGAGTCTCGTCCCTCCCACTCTGTCTCGCTCATTCCTCCCCCCTCTCTCTGTCTCACCAACGCCATTCAGGTTTCTGATTCCCTCTTTCCTCCCTCCTTTACGTTTCTCTGCTAGCCGAAGCAACAAGCAGCAACATCACAACAACAGCAAGCAAATTCAGGAGGAGTACTTTTTGCTAGGTTGGTCATCAACTTCAGTAAAAATCCCCTGCAGCAGCAACATGTATGTGTCATCATGTAGCTTGAATAATTCTATCTCGAATGTTGGTTGAATTTGAATGTGGCTGGTTTTCCTAGGTAGCATTTCCAGCTAGCATTGATCCATGTTTTAACATGCTTCATGCAGATGTAGAAGCTTTGTATGCTTGTCTCTGAATGTGTGGCAAGATAACCAAAGGGGGCTTGGCCTAGTGGTTAAAGTGAATGGGTGGGTGCGTAAGGACCCAGGTTCAACCCCTTGCGATATGGTATGTCCTCTATTGGGGAGGGTATTGCAAAAAAAAAAAAAACAAGTGTGGCAAGATAATCATGGATTGTAACTATTAATGATGCATGTGTAAGTTTAGAATTTATTTCTAGAATGTATATGCATTGCGCACATCGAATTGATCACCCTTGTGAATGCTTTACAAAAATGAATCATGCATCTTGAAGCATGAATGCAGATTTTATCAACTGTGTGTGCATGCTTATACGAATGCATCATGCAGGTTCAAGCATGAATGCATTTAATTATTGATCTTGTATCTATGTGGCATTTGTGATTTTTTCAGGATGAAGAACCAAGCTACAAAAGGACCTTTAGACTCTGACAAGGGTACACCTAGGAAGGAAAGAGCTCTACGCAGGAGTTGCCTATCAAAACAGGTTAGATGCATCATGCATGCATTTCTAAAATTGGTTTTGTCTTGTAAAATTTATGAATTTTTTGCACATGCATGCTACAAAAAGAACTTCCGAGTCCCCCAAGAGTACACCTAAGAAGCAAAATATTCAGCAGGCTAGATGCAGGTATTTCCCCCATGGATTCAGTTAAAGTGTTGCTTTATTAGAAAAAAGTAGTGTGCACACCACTAGTAAATATCAAGTGGGTGAACCCCACTTTTTATGGGTAGAGCACCACTGATAGGCTGTGTTGAAGTGGTGCACCTGCAGCACCCTTTAAAGTTAGGCAGAAACCATGGTTGCATCACTACATAGTTATGCTGATATGGTGAACCATCTCTTAAAAGTGATACTGGACCACTTTAAAGTACTGGGCAACACTAAAAAGAGGTAAGGTTCTAGTAAAAACTGGCGATACAATGGGTGCATCACTTTCCAGTGGAAAACCCTAACTATTTTGTGGTGAAACATCACTTTTAAGCAAAGCATCACGATGGTGCACCACTTTTCAGTGGTTCTAAACACTTTTAAGGTACAAAATAACGTTCTAGTTAAAAACACAACTTTCTAGTGGTCTTCACCACTAGAACGTGGTCAACATCACTATAAAGTGGTAAACAAAACTATAAAGTGGTGCTTCTTAACTAGAACGTTATTCGGTACCTTAAAAGTGTGTAAAACCACTAAAAAGTGGTGCTTTTTAACCTGAACGTTATTTGGTTTAGAGTGGTAAACACCAATAAAGTGATGTTCACCACTTTTTGTGGTTCAAATCACATTTAAGTGGTGTTTATAGTGGTGAAGACCACTATAAAGTGGTGAACATCACTATAAAGTGGTGCTTCTTAACTAGAACGTTATTCGGTACCTTAAAAGTGTGTAGGACCACTGAAAAAAAGTGGTGCTTCTTAACCTGAACGTTATTTGGTTATTCAGTGGTAAACGACCATAAAGTGGTGGACACCACATTTTGTGGTTCAAGTCCACATTTAAGTGGTGGCGAGATGGTCAACCACTTTCAGTGCTGTAGAACCACTTTTTAGTGATGCTTTACAAAAGTGCAAAAATCGTTAGTTCTGCATCTTTGCTAAAAGTGGTGGTTAAGTGCTTTTAAGTGATGAAGCATTACAAGGAGATACCACATTCTATTGGTGTAGCACCACTTTTTAGGAGTGTAGCACCAGTTTTAAGTTGTGTACAACAATGCACATTGGTGTAGCACAACTGAACAGTGGTTCAACCCACTTTTATGTGCTGGAGCACCACTTTAAAGTGGTGAAGAAACACCAAAAGGTGATGTATTACCAGAAAATAGTGGTGTAGCAGGACTCTTTAGTGTTGCCTAACCAGTTTTAAGTGGTTGAGAACCATTTAGTAGTACACACCACCACTTAAAAATTTTGCAGTACCATTGAGAATAGTGCAGAAATTATTTCAACCACTTCTTATTATTGATAAAACAAGTTTAATTATGGCTCATTACATACTAACATGCATTCTTATATGTTTTTACAGGGAGGTGGACAGTACCACGAGTGGCCTTACCCACTCAAACAAAATTTTGCTTCACCAAGGAAGATTTTCATACCGAATATGGGCTATGCTTGGTTGGCCAGGATCCGAAGCTCCTATGTGATGATGATTTCTAAGATGAGGAGTGGCTTAGTGTATGGCTTTCCAAGCGCCACCAAGAGGAGAAGATGCATTTAAAGGGGCTGAGGCTTGAAATGTATGAAGAATGTCTCCTGCTATACCACAAAGTATATGAGGGAGCTCCCCCAAACAACGAGGTAGGCGTGCATTTTGCACATGGATTTACTTGGCAGAAGTGCAAGGCCGTTGAAGATTCTGAAGGTTTAGTTGCATGGGCTGTGTATGCTGAAGGTGTTATCAAAATGTTACGCCAATAGAAAACTTTAAATAGGAAATTGGAGAAATGGAGGTCCACAAACGGTCCATGTCTTGGAAGCGAGTGGAAATTTAATGCAAAAAATATGCCTAATTACATTGACAGTACTGGCACAGGATTTGACTGGCAGACATACTCAGGTGGACATCAATTTTCAGGGCACGCTAAGGAGGAATTTCTAAAGAAGCGGCCTTTGGCTCGATGGGAACATTTGGAATGTCAAATGTTTCCTCGACTACATTTTTTGCGTCAATGGCTGATGTAGCAGCTATTTCTAACATGAAGGCTAATGCTGCTAAAAAGTTAAAAGAGAAGCAGCAATGTCTTGAAGCAATAAAAATTGCTTTAGATCAGTCAAATACAAAGAGAGATGAGTAGGTTGGTTTGATGCGAGGCGCCGCCAAGATCGTAGAGAGACTGAACAAGGATATGGAGGAACTCAAGTTGCATAAGGCTGGGCTTGTACCAAACGAGGAAGCAATGGCAAAGCTTGAGACCTTGATTAAAATCAGAAAGGAGGCCCTGAAAGACATGGGACTTGATATTGAAGTGCACAATCTTGATAACCTAGGTGAAGAGGCAGCACAGTTACATGTATGTAAGTTTGATTGATTCACCTAGTAGTAGTTGATATTACTTAAAAGTGGTTAAACTCTAAATAGAAAAAAATGGTTAGAGACCATTTTATATGGTAAAAGACCACTTAAATGTGTTTATATAACACTCTTAAGTGGTACCACATAAAGTGATGAAGACTCTTGAAAGTAATGCACAAACACTTATACTGTTTTATAAAGTACGCAGTGCTATTTTTTTCAGGGTCAGCATGACACTTTGTTATGGGAAGTAGAAGTGGTGACAGGGAATCTTCGATTTGTGGAAACGATTATTAATTTGTTGAAGTCAAGAATGCCCATCCTTCTTGTCAGGCCTCCTATTCATTTGGGATTGGACAATAGCTGTGTGCAGCTAGGTGATTGTGTTGCTTGTGGGATGTCTATCATGCAGACTGATGTTACTGGTGTCTACATGCTTCGGTGTCAACATCCGTATCACCCACTTTGTTTTGTAACTGCCTATAAGTCTGCCGCTAGTGTCTATTTCATGGATGTGAGGAACCTTTAAAAGATGCTTTGAAGCTGCTTGTAGATTCATTTCTTGACCATTTTGTTTCTTTTCTCCATGTAATTGCAGAGAAAGATCCAATGGAAGGCATCTTTGGATCTCCTATTGATGGAATTGGTAATATTCTATGGAACATTCTTCTCTTTGAATGTTCACATAACTTAATATTGAGTATTATTACATTGTCTTTTATAGCACACTCCCAAGCTGGGTCATCACGCAAGCCCAATATTGATAGCATGCGTGGTGGGTGCGGGGATAAGAATGCATCCCAGAAACAAGCAGGTGAAGACACTCCGGACCAACAAAAGGCAGAAAAAAGGGATGAAAAAAGAGCAGATGTAGTGGGAGCTCAAGGTGACTCATCCAAGGAGTCAGCCGAGGTGCCTCTGAAGCTAGAACCTAAAATGAACAAGGACGTAGAGGACACTGAAAAATCATCTGAGAAGCCAATTGAAAAGGATACAACAGTGAACTTGTCTGATGAGGACTCGGTTCTTCTTATTTCAGATGTTTGTGCACAGATTTTGGGGTGTAGGAAAAAGAGGAGCAACACTGAAGAGCGCACCACACCCAAAGAAAAAAACTAAGGTTGCATCCGAGCCTCCAGAGCCTACTCCAGGAGGTAAAAAATCCAAGGAGCCTTCATCTGATCGGAAAAATACTAACCTCCCCAACCTTAAACCTCCCAAACCAAAGTCCCGCAACAAAATTCTATAGCCCCTATTAATCTTTTGTGCTTTGTAGCCTCTTTGTAATTTTGTCTTTGTACCCTCATTTTGATGTTAATGAAACAACGGCTTTATTTTTCATTCACTAGTTATTTATTGCTCATTGATTGTCTATTTATTGTACTCATATTGTTCATTGAATGTCTATTTATTGTACTCGTATTGTTCTTTCCGACATCATCATGAGCATCTTCAAGTAGAGCTTATTTTTTCTCCAGTATGTCCTGCCAAGTGGACTATTGCCATAGAAGTTCAGGAAATTAATGAAATGGAAATCAATAGCCTGGAAGGTATACTTTTCAAGTGTATTTTGAAAAGGTTAATATGTCAGTTTGATTGAGGTTTTTAAGGCATGGTACTTGTCTATGAAAAAACTTAGTTGGATTGGAGATGTTCAGAACCAGATGAGAAGGTTGAAGACATAGCAGCTAAGCAGAATGGAGAGCAGGATGCAAATGTAACAGCAGATAAAGTAGAGGAAGACCAGCACCAGCAATTTGCCCCAAAATTGAGGAGATTTCACCAAATTGCCCTGGATGGGGATATCTTGTTTCGAATTTCTGCAGGATCAAAAAGCTCATCATCCTTGATCTCAATGGACTATTCATGAAACGAGATGTAGCCAAAGATTGGACAACTTAAACACCCTCCACGTCCAGCTTCCGACAGAGTTAAACTAAAAAGAGTGGACGAGAAGTTGTGGATCTATTACAGTAGAGATGTTGAGCAATTTGTTTGGGATTTGAAGCAAATAGCAGATGCAATGATTTGGAGCACTTGTACTACTGTTAACATTGATCATATCCTCAGTACATGTTGGCTAGACATATGGGAACATAGGACTTATTACTTTAGGGATCTCTTCTCAAACTGGCAATGTGAAAAGTGGTCGTATTTTGAAGAGATTGCTGGAGCTCCAAGAGACCTTGCAGGTGAACTTGTGTCTTTCAAGCCCCTTTACCATGTTTAGAACAAGTTTCCATAATATGACTCCTCTCGGACATTGCTGGTAGATGACTCCAGGTATAAAAATCTGCGCAATGTCTGGGACAACTGTATATGTCCACCCACCTTTGATCCTCTTTATGAAGAACAAGACCCTGATTACCTCACGCGCACACTTTTGCCATGGCTGTGCAGATGGGCACTAACCCCTAATACCCTGGAGTATACAAAGACAAACCCCATCAGCAATCCCAAAGATGAACTTTCCAGTCTCGTCTTTGAGCACTTTTTTATAAATGGAGACGAATGAGATTGTACATCCAGAAGTGCCATAAACGTTATATATTGTACATTCTTGGTGGATATATAGACGTTTCTGGATAATTTTTGTAATATACTTTTTGTAATATACAGAAGTTCTGGCACTTTACTGTCTCTGCACTATACATGTCTACACTTCTGAATGTCTCAGAACCACTTTTTAGTGGTGCTAAACCCCTAAAACGTGGTTAAAGTTTTATTATGTTATTGCAATAGTTTTTCTAGAACTGCAACAACATTTAATGGTGATGTTTGGGGGGAGTGGTGAAAAATTATTAACCACTTTTTAGTGGTGCTAAACCACTTTAGTACTACTAAAAAGTGGTAAATTTTTATTGAGTTTTTATGAAACTGCAACACTTTTTAGTGGTGATGTTTGGGGGGGGAGGGGGGGAGTGGTGAAGCATTCTCGAAAACCAACATGTCAATTCCATCGTATGTTTACACCAATTCCATCTTTTTCAATCTTTCACTAGATGATATAAAATCAGATTTGATTTACAATTCAAAGGGCATGCTATTGTATATTGCCTCATGGTTTTCATTGGAAAGTTCAAACACTTCTCCTATGCCATCGAACACTACAGGCTCCATAGGGAACTTTATTGCCCTTATCAAGTGGGAATATATGAAAACTACTAGCTTGTTATCCCACAGCTCATACAAGTTTGCTTGTAGGGATTTATACTAATGGCCCGTGACCATATAAGTATGCTTCTCTATCTTGTTGCCCCATGCATCAATTTGCTCGTTAGTTGTTAGGCCCTTAGCTACTACACACTTCAAAATGTAGAAGTCAACAACCTCCTCATTATTGTCACGGGAACCGAATAATAGAGATAGACAGCAAAACAGAGGAAGAAATCTTTGTATTGATAGTGTTTGATACAACAAAGGAGCAATTGAATATATATATGGGCGCACTCCGTTGTACGGAGCTCGAACCTCCCGACCACCCCCGAGCTTCAATTTGCTTGCATGCAGCGTCTCACTCGCACTCTCGCACTCACTCTCACTCTCACTCTCACTCGCACTCGCACTCGCACTCGCACTCGCAGAAGAGAGAATGGTGAATGATCCCCAAACGCACCACCCGTCGTGCTTTTATCCTTCTTTTCCTCGAAAAGCCTGCACGATTTTCGTACCAAGTATACCTGCGAGAATAATATAGGAACGTGATCGCTAAGCGATCCGTAAAGGTTAGATTTCTATCATGACACTTTGCACAGATCCTGTTTCACACATTGATTTCTGCATCGCCTACAAAATAGCCAAAAGAACATACTCGTGCAACCAATTCAACATGATAATCAAAGTAAAAAAACATAATTATATACCTTCATAATCTCAATTGCCATACTCTACCATGAAGAAACAATCCACTTCTTGGTTGATAGCAGGGAGAACTGTATGATGTTGTATGTCTGTCTGTCCCTGTGTACACTACACTGCTACTGCCTTCTATTTGTTTTCATCATAACTTTTACAAACAAACTCAGAACAGAGCAATCCAGGTACTCAAAACGACGGGAATAGGTCTGGTCTACAAGGCAGCGTGGACAGAATTGCGAAAAACATCTCTGTTTGGCTAAAAACGCAACTTTTAGGTCGCGACTCATAAAACCTCTATTTTTGGGTCTCCACTACTTTTACAACTTATTTTAAGCCTACTCATGCATTTTAAGCTAAAACACATAAATATAAAACATTGATATTAATAAAAATCTCAATTTTACTCTTCATAGACAGACTATCTGTTATTCATTAATCTTTATCAAATCCATCTTTAGTGTAAAAAAAAATATGTTCTCTCTTAATATCTCAACTCATTCGTATAAGCTCTATTTAATAGACTATTCAACAATCTTTCAAATCGTACTAACGAAAGATATGCCCTGCTACATTCTTTTCGACTTTAAGAACTTCAAAGACTAGTCCTATTACATTCTCCCCTTATCAAAATTAACTCTGTCCTCATAGTTGGTCTAAAGAGAGAAAAATTCTGTTTGCAAAACACTAAGATCAATCCATGATGCATCCTCTACTGGATAGTTCTGCCACTTAACCAAACTTCCACAATGTCTCTATTTCTCAGATGTTTAAAACGCCTATCTAGTACTAAGTTTGGTTCTATAGTCAATGGTCCGTCATCTTTTAACTTAGAGTTGTCCTCTAAAACATGATGCACATTAGGAACATACTTTTTCAATAAACTCACATAGAATACATGATGCACTTTAACATGAGAAGGCAATTCCAATTTGTAACCTAATGAACCAATGCGCTTCAAAATTTTAAATGGACCAACAAATCGTGGAGACAATCTTCTATCATTTCCAAGAATCAAACGAGACTTCTCAGGAATAACCTTTAAAAAACCATATCACCAGTTTCATACTCCACAACACGATGTTTCTTGTCATAATATAGTTTATGTCTCTTTTGAGATTCTCTAATATTCCCCCTGATTTTGGCCAACTCACTATCCATTTTCTCAAGCATCTCACGTGACAGTTCTACCTTATTCCTCGAATTAAGAAAATGAATAGGTGTAGGATAGTTATAGCCATACATTGTCTCAAACGGAGTCATCCTAATAGATGAATGATATGAACTGTTATATGCAAATTCAACCACCAAAGGCAGATATTCATTCCAATTAGATTGGTTTTCATTGACATACATTTGTAACATATCTTCTAGAATACGATTCAAAGCATAAACATGCGTAACTGGGTACCTATAGAGTCAAAAGTCGCTCTCCAGAAATGAGAAGTGAACTTAGAATCTCTGTTAGACACTATGCTCTTGGGCATGCCATGCAAACGAAATATCTCTTTCATAAACAAGTATACAATGGTCAATGCAGTATAAGTTATTTTTACAGGAAAGAAGTGAGCTTGTGTTGTGAGTCTATCTACCACCAGAAAGATCGAATCATACCCTCCACGAGTAGTAGGAAGTCTAATGATAAAGTCCATGGATATACACTCCCACTTCTGTAAAGGAATGTCTAAGGGTTGAAGATCACCAAGTATCCTCTTATGTTCAATCTTAACTTGTTGACATTGAAAGGATTCACGCACATAATTCTTAACATCCAATTTCATACGCGGAAAAAGAATGAACTTTTAATCTTTTCATGTGCCTTATTCAATCCAGGATGACCAGAAAAGTTGAATTATGACACTCATGCAAAATTTGACTCTTGAAAGCAGAATTTGTAGGAATACACAAGCGGTCATAATAATGCAGAATTTCTTACCAAGTGATATCTCATACCTCTCACCAATATTCTCACGCAAGAATTTCAAAATAGGCATATAAAAAGAATCATTTTCAACTTCAGCATGCATATCATCAATCAAATTGGATCGCACAACAGTCAACAAATTTACCCATGGACGTACGACTCAATGCATCTGCAACTTTATTTTCTTTTTCACACAAATACTTCAAATCAAAGTCATACTCAGCCAGCAATTCAATCCATCTTCTTTGTCTGTTATTTAACAATGGCTGAGTGAAAATATACTTCAAGTTTTGATGATCAATACGTAATTCAAATTTTACACCAAGCAAGAGATGACGCCAATGCTTCAATGCATGAACAACAGCAAGTAATTCTAGATCATGTGTTGCATGGTTCAATTTATGTCGTCTTAATTTCCTAAACTCATATGCAACCACTCTTCCTTCTTGTATCAAAACACAACCTAATTGTTAACCACTAGAGTCACAGGACACAACAAATGGTTTGCCCATCTCAGGAACTTTTAAAACATAATTTTCCGCTATTTTAGCCTTCAAGGTCTCAAAAGCAGTCTCACAGCTAGAAGTCCACACAAAACCCTTGTCTTTCTTGGTCAATTCGGTCAAAAGACTTGCTATCTTAAAGAAATCTTTAATGTGTGCTCTCTCATATTGTGCTAGACCCATAAAGCTTCTTACATCTCTTACTAACATAGTCTTAACTTTATCAAGATCAATGTGAATCCCCTCTTTAGAAATCACTCTTCCCAAATACACAATCTGATCCTTTGCAAAAGAATACTTACTTGCTTTGGCATACAATTTATGTTCACGCAAAACCTCAAATGTTTTCTTTAAGTGCAATGCATTATCTTCTTTATTCGTAGAATACACAAAAATATTATCCAAGAATACCAGAATGAAGTCATCAAGATACGGGTGAAAAATATTATTCATTAAGCACATGAAAGTTGTTGGTGCATTAGTCAAACCAAAAGCAAGAACTCTAAATTCATAATGTTCATAACGTGTACAAAAAGAAATCTTTGGAATGTCCTCGACCTTAATGCGGATTTAATGGTAGCCAGAACGAAGATCAACCTTTGAAAATATTGTGGCACCACTCAAATGACTAATCAATTCATCTATGTGAGGAAGAGGATATTTTTTCTTAATGGTCTTTTTGTTTAATCCCCTATAGTCGATGCATAACCTATATGTACCATCCTTTTTCTTTTGGAATAACACAGGACTACCCCAAGGAGATACACTAGGTTTAATGAAACCCTTTTTCAAAAGATCATCAAGTTGTATCTTGAGCTCTTTAAGCTCATCAATATTGAACCTGTATGGAGATCTGGAATAAGGTGTCGCTCCTGGATATAGATCTATGGCATGGTCTACCGCTCTAGGCGGAGGTATACCAGGAAGATCGTCCGGAACACATCCTTAACTTCATGTAAGAGATCCTCTATAAATTTTCGATTTGTCTCTTTATGTTTATCCCCAGATTCTTCTTTAATCTCATTAGCAAACACAAACAACGTCTCACACAAGCAAACACAAGCAACGTCTCACACTCTTATCTAAGTCACCTTATCAATTCCATTGCCAAAACTAGATTTAGAATCTCTTTCTTTCCACAAAGAGTGTGACTTATCATCATCAAATGATTAAAGATATATTTTTCTTTCTTAACAATCAATCAAAACATGATTTTCAATGATCTAATTGATACCAATGATAACATCATACATATCAATGTTTATGTTATAGAAATCACCTTTATGATTTTGACTCTTCACAGAAAAAAAAAACAAATTTTCTACTAACTCTTTCGTGAAACTATTATTACCACTAGTTAAGTCCACAAGTCTTTTAACTTCTCGATTTAATTTCAAGTTTAATTTCTCAATCAATTTAGACGATAAGAAGCAATGAATACTATCCAAATCAATTAAGAAATTCAAATTTTAATCTCAACTTCTATGCATAAATTCGATCTCACAGAAGCTTTCAAAGGACGTATCAAAAACATAAAACATCACAAAGAAGGGGTAGATGACTTACCTTTATCGTACGCATCGCCAAAAGTCTCCAATTGAGCCATCTTGGTACGTATTGTCTTATCGGTCACCTTGCTCGAGCATTCGAAAGTCTCGTGGTCGTGTTCTCGATATTGAAAGTATAATCCAAATCTTTGAGTTCTTCAATTCACGCTTCTAAATCTTCACATATCTTTCTTATGCCATCAAACTCTTTAAGCTTAGCCTTCGTTAAGAATGATTTGGTTGTCGCTTCTCCCATATCGTCATCGTTTCTTTTGGCGGTACCCTAGTGCCACCACGATGATTATTGTTTCCAGGTGGATTAGTATGGTTTTCACCTTCATGTTGGCCATCAAGGTCTACATAGATATCAAGCTCTCGTGCTGCTTTGCCCCGCAGAGCCTCAACACACTCCTGATTTGCAATTTTCAGATCTTCTCATAGTCGCCGAATTAGGTCTTCTTGCTCCTTCATCCTCCTCTCGTACCCTTCCATGTCCAGAGTCAACCGCTTGCTCTGATACCAATTGTCACGGGAACCGAATAATAGAGATAGACAGCAAAACAGAGGAAGAAATCTTTGTATTGATAGTGTTTGATACAACAGAGGAGCAATTGAATATATATATGGGAGCACTCCGTTGTACGGAGCTCGAACCTCCCGACCACCCCCGAGCTTCAATTTGCTTGCATGCAGCGTCTCACTCGCACTCTCACTCTCACTCACTCACTCGCACTCGCACTCGCACTCGCAGAAGAGAGAATGGTGAATGATCCCCAAACGCACCACCCGTCGTGCTTTTATCCTTCTTTTCCTCGAAAAGCCTGCACGATTTTCGTACCAAGTATACCTGCGAGAATAATATAGGAACGTGATCGCTAAGCGATCCGTAAAGGTTAGATTTCTATCATGACACTTTGCACAGATCCTGTTTCACACATTGATTTCTGCATCGCCTACAAAATAGCCAAAAGAACATACTCGTGCAACCAATTCAACATGATAATCAAAGTAAAAAAAACATAAGTATATACCTTCATAATCTCAATTGCCATACTCTACCATGAAGAAACAATCCACTTCTTGGTTGATAGCAGGGAGAACTGTATGATGTTGTATGTTTGTCTGTCCCTGTGTACACTACACTGCTACTGCCTTCTGTTTGTTTTCATCATAACTTTTACAAACAAACTCAGAACAAAGCGATCCAGGTACTCAAAACGACGGTAATAGGTCTGGTCTACAAGGCAGCGTGGACAGAATTGCAAAAACATCTCTGTTTGGCTAAAAACGCAACTTTTAGGTCGCGACTCATAAAACCTCTATTTTTGGGTCTCCACTACTTTTACAGCTTATTTTAAGCCTACCCATGCATTTTAAGCTAAAACACATAAATATAAAACATTGATATTAATAAAAACTCAATTTTACTCTTCATAGACAGACTATCTGTTATTCATTAATCTTTATCAAATCCATCTTTAGTGTATTTTTTTTTTTTTTTAAAAGAATATATGTTCTCTCTTAATATCTCAACACTCATTCGTATAAGCTCTATTTAATAGACTATTCAACAATCTTTCAAATCGTACTAACGAAAGATATGCCCTGCTACATTCTTTTCGACTTTAAGAACTTCAAAGACTAGTCCTATTACAATTATTCTCTTTAGAAGTGACAACAAAATTGTCTCCAGGTGTGAGAGAATCACTTAAGGAGTCATAATGACCTGCATAAGTGGCACCATGGAACTCCTCATCGTCCGAGTCTCCGTATGACTGGGAATCATTAGCAAGTGGCTCCAAAGTGTGATATTGCCACGTCTCCACATGTGATCTATTCATACACTTTCTCCAATGGCCAAGTCTGCAAGGAAAACAAAAGCATGACAACCGTTTTGATCACAATGCACAAGTGTTGTTCTCAGAATACCCATTCACACAGTGCATTGCTCTTGAGCCCTTCAATGGTTTGCAGTCCCATTGATGGGATCGTTGAACATCGCCTAGATTGACCTCCCATAACACCCTACTGACCTCCCTCTTTTGCTTGTCGTACATAGCAGTTGCTCCAGTACTGAGATGCATTCTCAAAAAAGAGACAACTTCAACTACACAAGTCAACCGCACACTATTTTTCTTCAATTGCTCATGAGTTAGAGCCCTTTTAATGACAGCCCCAGCCCCATCATGTTCCCCTTTCCATGTCCTGAGAAAAAAAAATTCTAATTCATTTCCATGCTAGTAAGGCTCCAATATCTAGCAACAAAGTAAAACGGTCGCTTTGCTTTAAATTGTGAAGCTGCGCCATCTGACCAAACCCAATGTTTTTTAAAGCTTAGCCCTTGTTCTCTCAACCATTGAGCATGTAAGAGAAAAGCATGCTGCACAAATAAGGTGTCATGTTGTTTATCATCTGAGACAAAAAAGTACATGGTCTAATCTTAAATGAAGCTTCCACCTGCAACATACATGTATACAAATGTTAAAAATAAACTTAGCATTCAAAACTGGTTAATTGTTTCAAAACATTAAAAAGTGATTCTATATCACTAAAAACTGGTGTGCACCACTAAAAACTAGTAATGATACATTCAGTAGTATTGTTTTACCTGTGAAAATAATGCACCACAAATACAAATTAGTGTAGAAACTAGTAACCATACAAAAGGGTAGAATATTAAGAGGTTGTGTGGGACAACTTAATAGTGGTGAGAAACCGCATTCAGCGTAACTAAAAAGTGGTTTGGCACGACTTAAAAGTGAATTCAAACCACTTGACGGTGATGAACCACCAATAAAAAATGGTGTGCACTGCTTGAATATGGTGGGAAACGATTAAAAAGTGGTGAGTAAGGACATGAAAGTTCTGGGGAAGTTCAGAACTAGCACTTAAAAAGTAGCTGGGAGGGACACAGTACTCGGCCCGATAGACTAGCATTAGCACTAGATAGTAGTCCAACACAACTTGAAAGTGGAGAGATTTTGTGAAAAGTGTTTGATGACCACTTTAGAGTGATGAGCGACTAGTTCAAAGTGGCCAGTCATCACCAATTAAAATCTAGCAAATAAAATGTAGCCGGGAGGGACAAAATACTAGGCGACAGACCAACATCAGAACTAGATAGTGGTCCAACACAACTTGGAAGTTGAGGAGCTCTTGTGAAAAGTGCTTCATGACCACTTGAGAGTGGTGAGAAACTACTTCAAAGTGGGCAGTCACCACTTGAACGTGGATTCTCGTCACTTGAATGCGGTGATAGACCGCTTTTGGCGTGTACAAAGTAGCGTTTATATACATGGTCATATGTACAAAAAGATGTAAATACATGCATTTGGGAGCTTTGCAAAGTGGTTTCAAGTTTGAAAAAGGGTGCAATGTGTGCACATTGTAAATATGCGTGCTTGCGTGTCGGCAGTCGAGCATATGTACATGCCTGGATAGGGTATCGGGGCCTTGGATATGGTTCTAGGTGGCTTATTTTTGCTCTAGATAATGTGTTTGAGCTTTCTAAAATGTAAATAATGCAAGTGACAAGTGTGGTTACTCTCATCCCGCTCGAGAAGTTTGACACATGCGGTAACTGTCTATTTGCGGTGCCTGATCTGTGGTGATACGTGCATCGCCCTAGAAGTGGTCAAAAATGGAATGTGGGGATGTGGAAATGTGCTTTGGGTATCTAGGATCAAGTGTGCGAAATTTCCTGCGAAAAATGCCCGCTAGGGGCCAAAACTGGCCAAAAAAGGTCAAAAAAGGTGTGAAATGGCTTAAAATTGCCACATCACTCATGGTGCCGTGATGGTCCAGGATGAGGGAGGACTTTTGAAGAGCAATATCAACACTTTCACCCCTCTGTGTGTGGGAGGAAGCAGGGTTCCTACAGGTGGTCTAGTGCAGTCGTGTTTGCGTTCGCGTCCTCTTTTCGAGTGTGTGGAGGAGTGAATGAGAGCTTTCTCTCTTCAATTTTGCACTTGGGAGAGTCTATGGGAGCTTCCATGTATGTGTGTGTGCAAGGAATTGAGGGAAGAAGGTGCGGCTTTCTGCAAGACTATGTGACCCTGTATAGGTGCCATTAGGGTTGGCGCCACTCAAAAGAGTCCAACAGAGTGGAGTTTGGTGAAGCTTTTGCAATGGTTTGAGAGTGGCCTTTTGTGCTGGAGTTTTTGGTTTTCTGATGGTTTTTCTTGTATATTTTGGTCACCATCAAGCCTGATTTCAAGTGTTGATCACCTCGACTCACCTTGTAGTGTCTGCGGGCAGGCAAAGGCTTGTAGGTCGAGGCGTTTGGAGTTTGAATTGAGCTTGTGGGTAGATTTTTTAGTGATATTTTGAGTGGTAGTGAGTGAGTTGAGGAATTCAAGTAAATTCATTGTGTTGTGTTGAGTGTTGTCTGGGTGTGTGAGTGTGCGCACGACATCTTTTGCTCCATCAGCGGTTTTCTGGCTTCATTGAAGAAAAGTGGTGGTTTGGTTGAGGTGCAAGACTTCAAATTTTGTGGAATTACTCATGCAAGGGAGAAGGGACTTCAAAGGGATGGCGTATAGTCGGCCAGTGTTTACAGGGAAGGAAGATGTGAAGGAATGGATTGCGGACTTCAAATGGCATACGCTCGGTATGCACATTGTGAATGATGAATCAAAGCTTCATGTATTTCCTCTTGCGCTCAAAGGAGAAGCTCGCGAGTGGTTTGAAGGTTTAGAGGAAGACAAAAAGCAAACATGGGAGCAGGTGAAGCTGGAAATTTTTGACAGGTTTGGGAAGAAACTAACCAACAGAAGCGACGACAAAATTGAGATGTTTGCAGCAAGATGTTCATGCTAACTTTAAAGAGCTTTTGCAACACTTCAAAGGATTTTGGGTTCAATTAGAGGCGGCATCCCAAGTACCTCCAAGGGATTTCTTTAAAGTGCGTCAGTTTATGGATTGTCTCCATCCAAGTGTGTAAGGGAGAGCTATTTACATCATTATCCTTGAGCATCAAGATGTGGATGTTTTAGCCAATAAGAGAGCTAGGCATGATAGGGAGAAAGAGACAGAAGAAGAGAGGGAAACAAGAGCAAGGAAAGGAAAGGCTAAGGTAGAAGACAAACCAGAAAGTAGTAAGAGGCTGCGAAGAAGGAAAATTGGTCCAAAGGACTACCTCCTTGGCCAAGGTGTTGAAGACTATGATATTGTCGACGACATACGAAATCAAAAGGAAAATATATCTTTTGGTCAATTGGTGGCTTTGAACGCTAAATTGAGGAGACAGTGGACCAAGTGTGTGAGTACACGGCTCCCTTCGAAAAAGGAAAAGCGTCAAAGCATGGTGTCATCTTTGAGGGTTGGTCACCCAGTGGATATGGTGCCAATAGTTGAAGCTATGCTGGGAAAGAAGATGAAAGTGCAAGCATATGTGGATGGTGGTGCCTAGGTGTGTGTCATGACCGAGGCTATCATGAAAGAAGCAGGTGTCAAGATGTCAGTGACTGCTTCGATCCGTATGAGAATGGCCAACCACAAAAAGGCAAGGTGTCTTGGAATAGCTGAATATGTGAAGATAAAAGTCTTGGGGATTGAGTGCTTGGTTGATTGCTACGTGATGCAAGCGGGTGAGAATGTGGATGGTGGTGCCCAGGTGTGTGTCATGACCGAGGCTATCATGAAAGAAGCAGGTGTCAAGATTTTAGTGAATGCTTTGATCCGTATGAGAATGGCTAACCACAAAAAGGCAAGGTGTCTTGGAATAGCTGAAGATGTGAAGATAAAAGTCTTGGGGATTGAGTGCTTGGTTGATTGCTACGTGATGCAAGCGGGTGAGAATGCGTATCCAATCATTTTAGGGAGGCCATGGCTTATAACCCTTGGTGCTAAGCAGGATTGGGGCATGGGCTTGATCACCATCCCCGACAAAGAGAAAGGAAGGACCATTGTCTACAACATGAAGACACACGAGAGCCGTACACAGCCCCTAGTGGAGATGCAAGATACGGATTCGATGGAAACCACATCATACGATAGTGATGCTTCGTCTACATCATCAGAAGAAAGTGTAGAGGAAGGCTTGATGCAATTATGTCCTGATCTTTTTGGGATAAGTGTTGAAAAGGAAGCATCGATGCATGATGTGAAGGTCAAGGAGGAGAAGGATAGTCCAAAAGCAATTGTAGAGCCTGCCAAAGTGAATGTAAGGAGCATGCTAGGAAAGGACTTGACAGAAAAAGAAAAAAGGAGGATGAAGACATGTTCAAGGAATTTCCAAAGCTATTCGCCACTGAATATACAGAGTTGCAAGGAGCTAAAGGGGTCGAGCATAGAATCAATCTAAAAGAAGGTGCCAAGCCAAAGGTTCAAAAGCTTAGGAGGCTGGGGGTGATGTGAGTTCTCCGTGCATCGTCTCTATGACACACAGATGCAGGGAACGAACCATCGGATTCACTTGACACTATTAAGTGATGTTTGGCTGAATATAAGTTTCTTTTGTGGATCCCCAGAAGCTTGGCAGCTTGCGGTATGCTCATGTCAGTGTTTTGCTCCTTGCTTCCACCATTCACCAACATCATCATTGCTGATTTCTTCACAAAAAACTCGTCTGAAGATCTTGGGACCTTCACATGATTCAAAGTGTTGCGAATGTTTCTTAGCATAAGTGCTTCCAACTCTTTGGATTTACTCTGCATAGTAAGGAAGCAAGGATCTTGAAGAAGTTCATCAAAGTTTTCCTTCCTACCACTTGCATCCATTCCCACGGTTAATGTATCAAAGTTTTGTACCATAGATTGACATATCCTTTGTTTCTTTCTTTCATCCATCTCCCCCGTATTGCTTTCTGCCGTCACAAAGTTGACTGTTGCCTTACGTTGCTTTCATTTCTAAGAAGCCCAATATTCCCTCATTAATTTTCTGCGTTGAAGTTGAGCTTCTCTACTCAATGACGATGAGCTGATAGACAGTCTATACTCTGCTCCATTGTTGAAGTACTTTCAAAGGATTGCTCTACAAGAAATACAATACAAATCATAACTACACGCTATACTTTTAATTAATACATGGCACTTCTTGCACTAATTAGCAAGATACTAATAAGCATAATAAGTGTTTACATACCTCAAGAATCATCAAGTAGAAGAGGAACCTATAGAGATAGAGTTCGTGAGAGAGAGAGAAAGAGTGTTGAGAGAGAGAGAGAGAGAGAGTTGAGCTCGAGCTCACACACAAGAGGAGCCATGCTTAGAGAGAGAAAGAGAGAGAGAAACAGGGAGGGCTGAGCGATACAAAAATCTTGGCAAGAGCTCTGTGAGAGAGAGAGAGAGAGGAGCTAGTTAGAGCTCCAAGAGAGATCTCAGAGACAAAGAAAGCTCAGAGAGGTTGTAGCGGGAAAGAAGCGGCGGACAATAATCCAACGTTCAGCAGTAAATTACATTTAGTCTCATTAATTGTGGTACGTTAGGAGACTTAATTGACGTACCTTAGGAGAGTGATATTCTTTTTGATATTTGAAGCACTTTCAAAACACCCACTTTTAAGCACCAAAAAGCAACGTCCTTGACATTACTTTCCAGCCCACCTACACATGCTTTCACCCATGCACCATAGAATTGGATGGATGGACTCAGAAAAAACCTTTAAGCAATGTAATGCTTATTAACCCTAGAGGGGCTATGTTTGTGGAATCAATTGACATATCATTGAAAGAGAAGACTATCACCTACCTAGCAGGGGTGTATGAGCGTGCAATTGCAAAGGCGGGTGGACCAAAGAATGTGATTGCTATTGTCACAGATAATGCGGCCAACTACAAAGGAGCAGGAAGAGCTATTCAAGTCAAGTATCCGGAGATTTCTTGGGTACCATGTGTAGCTGACACTTTAAATTTGATTTTAAAAGATATTGGTAAAATGGCATGTGTGAAGAAAACTTTATTGGATGCAAATCATGTGGTGAAATTCATTAGAGAGCATCAATTTTTGTATGCTCTTTTTCGAACCAAGGTTTGCTACGGCATACTATGTTCTTGCTGCTTTGCAAGAGTTGAAGCCTGCATTGATGGAAACCTTAGCAGACAGAAGATGGGATGGATGGCTCAACAAGTATCCAAGTTATCAAGAAGCAGTTGATCAATGTGCACAAATAGTAAACTCGCCAGTCTTTTGGCGTAATGTAGAAAGAATATTTGTGAGATGATTTGTGAGAGTACCATTGTAATACTTACTCAACAAGTTTTTGTATATGATGAAAGAAAGTGTTATCTCGTTGTCGTTCACATCAAAACCTCTCTCTCTCTCTCTCTCTCTCTCTCTCTCTCTCTCTCTCTCTCTCTCTCTCTAAACACACATATTCACTCACACTCAAATATAAACTGCCGATAATATCTTGTCGAATAAAAGTTACATAAAGTCGATGTAGGTTTGAAATTACAACAAGGTTCTGGAAAATTACTCAATCGAAAAGAGTTTGATATAATTTTGAGATTACAAAAATCTTCTGAGTGACTTATGAGTTTGATAGATTTGCTATAAGTTCGTCTATGGTAAAATCTGTAATTCCTAGCTCAGGGGATGGTTGAGCAACATCTTTATGTGAAGTGGTAGTAACACCTGGCAAAGGTCCATACAATGATTCATATCGTTGAAGCTTTGCTTGTGCATGCATCACTTAACTCTAGTTCAAGCTCAAGAATATGGCCACGAAGCATGTTCGGTGTTTCTCCTTGGCTGGCAAGGTCTTTTCCTTAGCTGGCTAATTCAATCAATGTTTCTGACTCTTCAGGAAGTAAAACAATAGGACGCTTGCAAGGAGGCATTGGATTATTTGCATTGCGTGCTGCCACCTATTCTGCAATGCGTCCACGTCCAACGCCAGCGGTGCCTGGACGATCTGACCAATCCACTCTCTTGAGAAAAACATATCGAAAATAGCATTGCTAGATAAATTAAATTGCTACTTGGTTGTTTTTTGGTAGACATCTCTCTTGTCGTATAAACCTTTGCAACAATACACGTGCCAGTCCTTTATGTTGCAAATCAGAGAGCTTTAACGGAGCTGTATCTTTTGCATTGCCACTTATTTGAAATAGTTGATGGCGTATAAAGTGATTAGGGCAAAGCTTTTTGCACTCTTTAAGGGTTAATGGTTCGCCCTGAGCTCATATTCATCTTCTTCAATGTTGGCAATAGTAGAAAGATTTGCTTGTCCACATCTAACTTGTTCTTCTTTAAAAATTGTCTGAGCTTCAGCGTGGTTGAGTTCTTCTTCCATATCTGCATATCAGTGAACATGTCATTACTTTTAAATACCCATTCAAATTAATTTGACATTGGACAGTATATCGAATGACAAACATAGAATTTTTGTTCAATTAAACATACAATTAAATCTGACACCAAAAGTAAAACAATGATGAAGAGTGTAGATCATTGTTGGAGGTAGTTATGCCTATGTAGAACTTCAGATTTTGGAAGAGAGCATTGATATATCCGCAAAATATTCTCCTGGAATAGCTCTACTGTTTCCTGTAGTGAGTACGTAACCGCGAATGACAGGCTGGCTGCCGTCTGCAGTGAATTCTTTGATCCATTGCTCCTCATGGCCAGTGGCCGCCGTTCCAAAATCGTGAAATGAGCATTGGTCGCTCCACGTGGCGCACCATGGCGAGAGGGTAGATAATACCTCGATGTGAAATATCCAAAATTGTTGCTTCGTCTCTGACCTGTTGCTCCATGGTGGGCCCATGTAAGTGTACTTTGAACACTTTTGCAGCATACACTTGATCTTTGAAAGCGGTATGTGTGACACCCACACGCTTCACATGTGCCCATATTTCCTCTCCCAGCTGTGGAGGTTGGATATTGAAGACGACTGTGTCGGGTAAAAGGTGTAAAATAGGTGGTAGCTGAGAGAGGTCTAATGTAGCAACGGATGACACTGCAGGCTCTGTTCTAAGAATGATTTCTGGTTCAACAGCAGCTTCAGAAGAGATGGCTTCCACTCTTGCATGGTTTGCTGCTCTTTCTAACTTTTCCTTGCTCTTGAACTCCATGTAAAGCTGTTGCACAAGATGTATGCGCTCAGCTATGTTTGGCAAGGAAGTAACTGCAGGATTTTTCAGTTCTTGAAAGGTTTTCATGATCTGTCCAATGGTTTTTTTGACCATGTTTACTAAATCAGCTGATGTCAGGAGGGATATGTCAAAAATAGCTGGTGCAAACTCTGCCTGGAGCTGCTTAAACACAGACTTGGTCAGAGTCTCTGTAAGTTGAAAAAAATGCTCCGGAGCGATAGGGTTTAAACAATGCCTAATCTCTGCCTCTGACGTGTAATGAAAGTGTATCACAATCACCTCGGAGAAGAATTTTTGTTGATGTTTTGCTAGCTTCGTGTCTGCCATATCTGTATGACAAAATTATAAATTAAGAATCTTACGAAAAGATTGTACACCATAGTAACATAGTTATTATATAATGAGTGTTAACCCTATATATATTAAATGTGTTGAGAGAGAAGGAGAGAGCACATAAGTAGAACCCCAAAGTGTGTAGAATACACACATGAGATGATGTATATATAGAGGGGACCTGGGTGCCATATATAGAGAAGCCATATATTGAGTAGCTTCACATATAAGCTCAACACCCCCGCTCAAATAAGGGTCCCTAACTGTGGATGAAAAAACCCTTGGGGGATCAAGGGAAAAACCCACAGCTCTATATACACCCACCGTTATATTATAAAAATCATTGAATATACAAATGTTTACGAGGAGCTACATCACTCCTTTTACAATGAATGTTTTATGAGGAGTACATTACTTCTATCCTATCAAATACAATAATGAATACAAAGGTTCAATAAAGAGGTGTAAAAGCTATCGATTAGCTTGTAATCAAAAGTGTCTCCGTGAATCTGCTGTGTAGCTTGTCATCAATATCGCATCACCAAACATGTCTTCATGTTGAGGTCATCTATATATCTTCATAAATCTTTTATTGTCACCAAGTTTGTCTTCATAAAATCAATTCTTTGATCAATCCTACATAGATCATAGACTCCAAAAAAAACATGTCATGAAAATTATTAGCATCGTTAATGAAATAATTACGTTCACAATGCCATAAGAGATGGTTCGCGACGCCACTATTTTGACGACATATATACGCACGACAACATATGGTACATAAAGTATAAACGTAAAAGTACAAAATGTGTGATTACGTGATACAAATGATATGTGTATATACTACATAAAACAACATTTATCAATGTAGTGATCAATGAATACCATCAAAGTATTAACAAAATATCATCATTATATCAATAAAAAGGAATAAATGATCATGGTATCAACGAAAGCATCATGATATCACCGAGAATAATCATTGTATCAAGGAAACAACATCATGGCATCACCGAGAATAACCATGGTATCAACGAAACATCATCATGGCATCACCGAGAATAACCATGGTATCAACGAAACAACATCATGGTATCACCGAGAATAACCATGGTATCAACAAAACATCATCATGGTATCAACAAAAATCACCATGGAATCAACGAAATATCATCATGGAATCACCGAGAATAACCATGGTATCAACGAAATATCATCATGGCACCACCGAGAATAACCATGGTATCAATGACATATCATCATGGTATCAACGAAAATCACCATGACCAAAGTATTAACAAAACATCATCATGGTACCATCAAAATCACTATGGTATCAATGAGAAATTATCAATAAAACGACGTAAACTATATCTCTAAAAGAATAATTATACGAGAATCAATGAACGAGTATATCATATAACAAAAGATCATGTACCAACAGTAGCTCGATAGAATTTGGACGATCATCAACGGCTCGACTGAATCGGAACGATGTGTAGCTGGCTTCTGCAGCAAAGTTACGTCAGTAACAAATATATGATTGATGAAGAAAAATATAATTGATAAGTTTTCAATTATGAGAAAAATCAAAAGCAAAAAGTAAAATTTTGATTTTCAAACATATTCGTAGTCCGAGACGATAACCCAAAATCGGTGCAGAATTTAGAGAAACTTTCTTCTGCAAAGTTATAGACCACATCGATTTCAATCCCCATCGTGGGTAGTTTCTTCTGCAAAGCTGTAGAACACATCGATTCCGGTCTCTCACGCGGGTAGTTTCTACAAAATCGTTTTCAATAAGCAGAAAAATAAAAAAACAAAAAACGAAAATTGCTTTTTAGGTATGTACGCAGTCCGCAAACGATAACTCAAAATCGGTGCAGAATTTGAAAACACTTTCTTCTTCAAAGTTGTAGATCACATCGATTCCGGTCTCTTTCGCGCATAGTTTCTGCAAAATCGTTTTCAATAAGCAAAAAAATAAAAAACAAAAAGCAAAAATTGCTTTTCAGATATGTACGCAGTCCGCGAACGATAACTCAAAATCGGTGCAAAATTTGAAAACACTTCCTTCTGCAAAGTTGTAGACCACATCGATTCCGGTCTGCACATCAGGTGGTTTCTGCAAAAACGTTTTCAATTAGCAGAAAAATCAAAAACAAAAAGCGGAAGTTGCTTTTCACGTATGTACGCAGTCCGCGAACGATAACTCAAAATCGGTGCAGAATTTGAAAACACTTCCTTCTGCAAAGCTGTAGAACACATCGATTCCAGTCTCTATGATGGGTAGTTTCTGCAAAATCGTTTCTAATTAGCAGAAAAATCAAAAACAAAAAGCGGAAGTTGCTTTTCAGGTATGTACGTAGTCCGCGAACGATAATTCAAAATCAGTGCAGAATTTAAAAAAACTTTCTTCTGCAAAGTTGTAGACCACATCGATTCCGGTCTTTTGCGCGTAGTTTCTACAAAATCGTTTCCAATTAGCAGAAAAATAAAAAACAAAATGCGGAAGCTGTTTTTCAGGTATATACTCAGTCCGCGAACGATAACTCAAAATCGGTGCAGAATTTGAAGACACTTCCTTATGCAAAGTTGTAGACCACATCGATTTCGGTATGTCTAGAAGGTATTTTCTGCAAAATTAATTTTGATCAGGAGAAAAATCGAAAACAAAAACGTACTGCTCTGATACCATGTTGAGAGAGAAGGAGAAAGCACAGAAGTAGAACCCCAAAGTGTGTAGAATACACACATGAGATGATGTATATATAGAGGGGACCTGGGTGCCATATATAGAGAAGCCATATATTGAGTAGCTTCACATATAAGATCAACAAAATGATGATACAAATTTATTAAAAAATATTAAATTATTGAAAATTAAAGAGAATCTTATGATTACAAACCACATTGTGCGAATCGACCATGAAAATTAAATTAGAGAGAGAGAGAGAGAGAGAGAGAGAGAGAGAGAGAGAGAGAGAGAGAGAGAGAGAGAGAGAGAGAGAGAGAGGCCAGGAGTGTGAGATGCTCTCAGCACAAGAACTGGACCCTGCTATGTGTAGAAGTGTGAGATGATGAAAGAAATTACATCTAAAGGGTTGGAAAATCCTACATGTGAACAACTCAGCTAGTGTGAGATATTCTCAGCAGAAGTCCTGGATGCTGTTGTAAAATAGATTGATAGTTTTTATCAATCTAATCCCTCATAAAGTGTGTGGAACTCACGCCACAACTATTAGCGGATAAATTAACAATTGCAGATATAAGTTACCTATCGTATGTGTTTACGTCCAAAACAACACCAAGTCATTTAATGATGAAAAATGATGTTCTTTTGGAATATGAAACACACGAGTAACCAGTACGTCACATTAAGATGAAGAGGTCATGAAAATATGCATCTCTTCACTCTTAATATAACGAGTGGTAACGCTTGTGTTTCTATGTAACACCTATGACATAAAAACTTAATCTAAAATTGTAAATTTTATAAGATATTTCTAATGGAGTGTGTGGAACGCACAACACAACCATCAGCAAACAGCTCAACAATCTCAAATGTAAATCAATTGTTGTATATATCTACTTTCAGAGTAACACCAAGTCATCTACTGAGAGCATCTCACACTCCTGGCCTTTAGAAATAGAAGCACAAAAATAACGAAAGTCGCATTAAGATGAAGAGGGCATAAAGTATGCATCTCTACACTCTTAAAATGAGGAACAAATCTTTGTGCTTCTATGTAGAATAATCAATAATGATTTACTTTAATATTGTAAATTTTATAGGCCACTCTGAAGTGAGAGGTGTAGCATCATGCCTACTACACTCCACGAGTCGACCTCTAATCCTAACTCATCTCTATGGTGAGAGATATACTACTACACCATACGAGTGAGAATCTAAATTTACCCTAAACCTTCCTTGGAGTGAGTTATGTAACTACACACCATGGGAAAGGAAACTATATTCTACACACCTCTGGAGTGATCCATATGGCTACACACCACGAAGTGGCCTACGACCTTCAAGCCAACTTTGTGGTGAGAGTCGAAACTACTGCACCACACAAGTCTGGCACAACACAAAAATAAAGTTAGTATTTACTGAAAATTTAAAAAATATACCTGAAAACCGCTGTAAACCGAAGAGGCTGTCGCTATCTGCTAATCTCTCAAAAGCTCAAAGCTCTCCAAGCTCCAAAAAAGTCCACAATGCTTTTCAATCGAATATGGCGACGATTGTATATATATACAATTTTTCGATCGAAATATTTTTCGATCGAAAAATATCTCGATAAAAAACTGTTTTATATGGATATTCGGTAATTATTCAGAAATACGGCGTATATTGACGTTTTATACATATAATTTTTGTTAAACGGGCGTAAAGGTGAATCCATTTTGTACGGTTGACATGGGGAGATAATAGAAATTCACCACTTATCAACCTACTATCTTGTAGCCTGGGTGGTTTTGTATCAAGGTATAATTGACCTATACATTCCTAAAATATGAAATTCAATTTTAACATTGACCACTTGTCTAAGACTATATAAAGCTCCATAACATGCTCCATCCATGCTCCATTGAAACGTAGAAAGAAGAAAGCTTAACCACTTGTCCAAAGTAGGCTCCATTGAAGCATGGAGAGTAGCTAAAGATCCAGCACTTGGCCAAGCTAGGCTGCAGGTAAAACTAGAGAGAAGAAGGCTGCATTATTTCTTTAATCTAAGCTTGAGGAAAACATGGAAAACCAAAATATATGTTGTACATGATGAGCTTTGTTTCACCGTCAACCACTCGTCCAAGTTATAAGTCCCACCTTTTGCTGAGACAAGCTCCATTTAAACATTGATACAAACAACACTCCACCAATTATGTCTAGTAGCACAGATGGTTTGGCCTAAAGGTCTACCACGCACTTGTCCAACCTACACTACATTGTATTATGGAGATTTTGGTTTGAGATTCAAAACATTCCCACCTAAATATTTGTTCAAATTCAAAATTGATCACTTAAATTTAAATGTGACGGCCCAAACTTAAAATTTCCCACCCAAATTCAAATTTAGCCCCCTAAATTTAAACTTTTCCGCCCAAATTCAAATTTAGCCATCAAAATTTGAAATTTTCCCACCAAAATTCAAATTTGACCTCCTAAATTTAAAATATCCCACCTAAATTAAAATTCAAATTCACGTTTGCTAAAGAAGATGTGATTATCTTGCCCAAATTCAAAATATCCTACCTAAATTCAAACCATGTTTAAACTAATTATCCCGCCTAAATTCAAAGTGGCTAATCTTGAATCAAACTATGTCGCTTGAATTTTGACTATCCACCCAAATTGAAAATAATGAGTCTAAATTGCTACTAGTCTGTATAGATTTTTTAAGTTATCCCACCTAAAAATTGCTACAATATCAGAGCACGTTGTATTCAAACAAGGTCCACCACCTGTCCAACCTACATACCAAGAATGATTGAGTGTACAAGGTATTGTTTGGAGGTCCTTTAAGTCCAATGGTTCACCACTTGTCCAACCTATATCCCATAGAGAAATGAAAACATCATACACCCACCGCATGTACAACATAAGCTCTTGAAAAGGGAGATTATAATTTTTTTGCATCCCAACAATGTATCATATTTCTGTCCACTTACTATTGTTTGTTTACTTGTCCTAGTTTCAACGGTTTATGTTGAGTAGGAATTTTAGCAGACTACATTATTCTATAAAAAAACCAGATTACAATCAAATTTACAAACGGTTTAGAGGAAAGGAAACTCAAGAGGTCTCCATCACTTGCGGCAAGAATTGATCTCAACAAGTAACACAAGTAATTCATCCGTCCATTCAAGTTTACAAGTACTATAATGGTTTAGTTATCTTTGCTATTTATGTAGATACCTATGTCTATAAATATTATGCATGACTATTGTGTTGAGATAACACACATCTACATGTTGATCAATATATGCAAGAGGAGAAAAAGGATGAAGATAGCAAGAGACTAATCTTATGAATGTGTAAATTTTTTTATTTTTGAGAGAGACAGCAAGCAAGAATGACAGATTTGACTGATTTGTGTGTGAGTGACTTAGGGATGCAAACAACATTAAAAAATTCTACTCAAAAACTCTGTATCTTTGTACACAAGAAAGAATGACAAAGAACCTTTATGTGTGTGTGTGTGTGTGTGTGTGTATATATATATATATATATATATATATAGAGAGAGAGAGAGAGAGAGAGATATGGACCTTTAAGGAAGTTGTTGCCTCTTCCTCACTAATCGTTAGCACGAATCTATACGCTGATGGCCTCCTGTCTGTGATGGCGATTTTGTACCTTGTGCAGGATGATGGCCATTGATATTGCCCATTGATCCATTATCTTTATAATATCGACCATTGTTCCATTCATTCATTTAGAACTTTGTTCCACCACATGACCAAGCTTAAAACTGTATATTCTCCGGATGGGAATTCTTCTCAAAGTCCACCTATTCTATGGTATTTTTCCTTCTTGTTTTTTTTTTTTTTTTTTTTGGGGGGGGGGGGGGGGGACTCTCCAAGCAAGGCATTGACATGGGGAGTTTAGGTCCACCACTTTTCCAAGCTACATTCTAATATATCAAGGGAATTTTGATTTCAATACCATCACAGGTCCAACCCCATCTTCAACACTATTTTCAATAGTTTGCCTTAAACATCAACCATTAAAACTAAGTCCACAACTTTTTCTAAGTTACAATCTAATATAGCGAAGGGCTATTTGTTTTAAGGTCCACCACTTGCTCCACCACTTATCCAAGCTACATTATAATTTACCAAGGGACTTTTGATTTCAGTATCCATCACACATCAAACCCCTTCTTCAACACTAGTTTCAATAGTTTGCCTTAGGCATTGGCCCTTAAAACTAAGTCCACAACTTTGTATAATCTACAGTCTAATATAGCGAAGGGATACTGGTTTCAAGATCCATCACTTGTTCAAGCTAAAATCTAATATACAAAGGGGCTTTTGATTTCAATATCCATCACAGGTCCAACCCCCTACTTCAACAATATTTCCAATAGTTTTCCTTAGGCCTTAGGCCTTAGAACTAGGTCCACAACTTTGTCTAAGCTATAGTCTAATATAGCAAAGGGCTATTGGTTTCAAGATCCACCACTTGTTCAACCTTGCTACCATTGTAAGAAGCAAGGGCTACTCATACATTGGTGGGAAGGTGTTTTGGTTTCAAGGTCCACCACTTGTCCAGTCCAACCTTGCTTCCACTGAGAAGCAAGGACTGGAAATTAAGAAGAAAGGTCCTCTGGTTGTCTACCTTGGGTATTGACATTAAAAGTACATGGCATTAAAACGAAGTCTGCCACTTGTCTAAGCTATAGTCTAATGAAGAAACAGGGTTTTGGTTTCAAGAACAACTAGTTGGGCCACCACTTGTTCAACATTGATTCCATTGCTAGATTTTCATCTATTGGTGTATCAAGGGTGGTTTAATCACAATATTTGCTACCACTTGTCCAACCTACCTAGATCTTTTTCATGTTGTACCATGGGGAATTGGAACTTGAGATCCCCCACAACCCAAGCTAAGCCCCATTGATGCATGGATAGAAGTAAGGTCAACCACTTGTCAACATAGACTTGATTGGGCTCATTGCTTTGAGACTAAATGTAGTTACAATGCTTATAACCCTCATGTATTTTGTAAAATGGAAATTTATTTCTGACTATGAACTTGATAAGGCCATCTTTTTAACTTACAGGATGGATTTCAAATCTCGAGATAAAGTGCATATGACACTTGATGATGAAATTGTTCGCATTGGTTGTGTGTGTAGAACAGATCCAAATTTCACTTGTGGGAGATAGGACCAAGAAATGTATCTATACTATTGGAGGAATGTTTGAAGGATGTGGTTCTACGCCGTTCAATGTCCTAGTTAGGGATTTTATTAACGTGATCACGAACATGTGAACACATTAATAACATTGAATAATTACTTTTCCAAATACGTGATCACGTTAAATAGTCATGTGACTTTCCCTTTACCGATAGAAATTATCCAATTTGGTAAGCTCACTGGGATTTTTTCACGTCTTGGTGGGCTTAGTTTAGAATTCTTATAGTTTCTTCGTGGGCCCATCGAGAAAAACCTATACCCCAGTGAGGTTTTGGTAGGTTTCCACGTCACCACTTATCGGATTTTTTGTGATCAGGCTAATTATCATTATGTGAATGTGATAATAAACATTGTGATGATGAGAAATTTTCACATGATCACGTAAACATTAAATCCCTGGGCCTTGTTGGATCTATATATGGCTCACTCTACTCAACTTGGTCTCACCTATATATTTGTATCTTGTCCTCAATATGAATCAGTTTTTGGGAGCGTATATGGTGTGTCTCTTGTATCGTCTCTCTCTCTTTCTCTCTACATCTCAACATGGTATCAGAGTGGTAACGATCACGCGCCGATTCAATTCATGGTGACAAAACAGTATGTGTATGCGATTTGCATGTAAGAGAAATTGCTACAAATTTTATTTGAGCACTGATTCTTGTTAATTGTGGTTGTTTTGTGTTAAGAAGAATATGATTAGTGTTTTGTGTGGCGTTTATTGCTAATCAATCTAATCGTTGATTACGTTTTCCTGTTGATGACACCCTGAACTTCATCTCAATTTTTCGGGGTGTTCTGCTCAAAATTTGGAGAAACGGAAAAAGCGCAGTGGAGCATAGCGCAATGGCACTTTGCATCCAAAACTTGTTCGTCTCCTCGAGCTCTTCGATTTGAGTTCTAGGTTTGCGTCAATCGGAGTTCGTAGCATAAAGTTATGTTGTTTTTACTACAATTGAGCTTGACACAGCTTTCTTCATCCTACTTCTTCGTGAAGCGTCCGCGATCGTTTTTCTTATTTTGGCGTTAAATTTTTCGAGAAGATTTAGCTTTTTTCTATTCGTATTGTGGTCGTCAATCTTGCGTCTCACGCCACTCTATTTTGAGGACTCTTTTATTATTAACGTCTCCTTTACCCTACCTTTTTTGGGTGACGTCTCTCACATCTTTGGACGTTCCTTGAGCATCCTTCTTACGTTTATCATTGATAGAACGCAGTCCTCATATCTCTCTCATTCGCAATTGCGGCCTTCACCATATATGGTGTGCAGATTTTGCGATCTTATCTTATACGTCTTCTCGCAACAAGATATGGCTATGAATATTCTCGTCAACGACTTTCCTTCTGGCCAGCGTTCTGTTCCTCCTTTCCAAGGTTAAGGTTTTCCAGGCTGGAAAGCAAAGATGTTGTTAATTCTTGAAGGCGATGAACTCTCCGATGTTGTTCTTGGAAATCGTGTTTGTTTGCCTCAGCCTGTTGATACGGATAATGATAACGTGCTTATCACTGAAGGACCTATATTTGAAGATTGTAATGTTGCCTATACTGATTGGCAACGACGTGATAAAGCAGCTCGTCGATATATTCTTTCTGCTCTTACTGATTCCCTTTTTCTTGATATGTATGAACTGCCTACTTCCCACGACATATGGAAGTACCTTATTGCAAACTTTCAGAAGAAATCTGTCACAGAAATACTTTATTTGAGAGGGTTTCTTAACAAGTTACAATATGAAGTTGGTACTGCCATGACGGGACATATTGAATCTTTCAAATCTATTATTAATCAACTTGCTGCTGCCGGTGATCCTGTTCCACAAAAGCAAGAGAGAGAGAGAGAGAGAGAGAGAGAGAGAGAGAGAGAGAGAGAGAGAGAAATTCACATGGCACAACAAAAGAGCTATAGGAGATTATATTATGCATGGTGCACATATTCAAAAACTCAACCACAAAAATATGTTTGCATAATATATTCATGATAAGATGGATCAAAAGAAGACTTTCATTCCTCGAATACGTATTGTTCTTAAGGGTGTGGATTCAGGATACAATTTGCAGGTGGCATTGATAAGTATGATAACTCATGGACATGGAGAAATTCATTACCGACACTTTGTCTTGAAGGGTTAGTGGCTAGATTATCCAAATATTACAATTGGATCAATTGCTAATTGTTTACATAACCTAGAGAGGATAGATAAGCATCCTCTTGGGGATCTAGTAACAAATGGGCCGCCAAGGAGTAGTGTTTCACTACTACATGCTTTGAACTCAAGGGATGCTTTGGACTACCACAACTTGTGTGATGGAAAAGAGCCCATTGTGCAACCATCAGAAACTGCAGAAGAGGAATGAAGGTCAACATTTCAAAAGCTACCAGAGAACTTGTTACTACAACTAGATAATTGTGCAGGGGAAAACAAAAATCAATATTTATTCGACTATTTGTTAATGCTTGTTGCAAGAGGGGTTTACAAAACTATCCAACTAGGATTTTTGATGGTCGGGCATACACATGAGGACATAGATGCGATGTTCAGTAGGTTTTTAGAGAAGTAGAGAGTAACCCAAACATATATTGTGCTGGCGAAATAGCTCATCTTCATCTCCAGCTCCAATTCTGTTTACATAGGTCCCTGATTTCAAGCAATATCTTTGTGATGGAAAAGACATACTTGTTGGACATTCCAAACCACTTCAATTTAGGTTTTTTATGCAAGAGGAGACACCAATGATGCATTATAAAGCACATGTAGGTGTGTCAAGTTGGAGTGGAAGTATTCGTCTTTGGAAAATAGATACATAAGGCAAACCAATGTTACCACATGGAGATCCGCCTTTGATACCAATGATGAAGTATGTCAAGGCTTATGAAGAAGTGATTTTAGGGCTGAAGAAGAGATGACAGCTTTCTCTATACTGTGTGGTCTAATTAGCATACTATGCTATGAGTGAAAGTTAGCACAAACAAAAATGCACAATATACTAATTGAAGGTATGCTAATTAGCATACTATGTATGCTAATAAGCATACCTTTGCTCGTTTTAAGGAGAAGAGATACAGGTCTCTGCATCCTGTGTATGCTAATTAGCATATTGTTTATGCCAATTCACATTCTATGGGTATGCTAATTAGCATAGTTAACTGGCATAAACAATATGCTAATTAGCATAGGTTTGCTGGTTTCAAGGAGAAGGGATGGCAGCTTTGTGTATACTGTGTATGCTAATTAGCATACTATACTGACTGGAAGTTAGCACAAAAAAAAATGTACAGTATGCCAATTGAAGGTATACTAATTAGCATATTTTCTATGCCAATAGGCATAGACAGTATGCTAATTAGCATACCTTTTCTGGTTTTAAGGAGAAGAGATAACAACTCTCTGTATACTGTGTATGCTAATAAGCATATCATGTATGCTAATTAGCATATTGTATGCTGGTTTCAAGAAGGGATGGTAGCTTTCCATATACCGTGTATGCTAATTAGCATACTATGCTGTGAGTGGAAGTTAGCAAAAACAAAAATCCACAATATGCTAATTAGCATACCATGTATGATAATTAGCATATTGTTTATGCCAATTGGCATATACAGTATTTTGTTTGCATACCTTTGCTGGTTTCAAGGAGAAAACATGGCTACTATGGTATGCTGTGAATGGAAGTTAGCACAAACAAAAATGCTCATTATGCTAATTAGAATGTATTCTAATTAGCTTTTGTGAGTATGCTAATTAGCATACTATTTTGGCTGTGTTAGCATAAACTGTCTACTAACTAGCATAAACATTATGCTAATTAGCATACCTCTGCTGATTTCCAACGAGAATGTATACAAATTCAATGTTTACAAGACGCCAATAGTACACATAGTATTGTCTTCAAAAAAAGAATAGTACAGGATCTGATCATTACTATCTAAAGTGAATGTTGGAATAGTTACAAACATTGGAAACACAATTTACACATTTCCCTCATAATGTTACAAAACTGCAGAGAGCCTCCTACTCTGGACAAGATCGTGGTTTAGCGTGCTTATACACTCGCTTTTGCCCAGTGTCCGTTTGCTTCTTTGTTTGTTGAGCTTTTGGGTCTTGCTCTCTTTCTTCTTCTTGCTAAGCTTTTGGTTCTTGCAACTCTCTTTCTTCTTCTTCTTGTTGCTGCTTCTCTAATTTGTCCCTTTGTAGCCTCTCTCCCTTATGTCTTTCAGCTTCTTCATCAGCCTCCCTTTTGTCTCATACGGATGGCTTCATTACATTGGGCCTCGTTGCAACCGTGCATTTTTTATTCCAGCTTCCTGATCACTTGTTGTGAAAAAAAATCTGGGGCAGTATCAAACGCATTTTCAGCTGTATATGCTACACGATTCTCTGATTGTTGCAGCCATAGGAATAGCCAACTGCTAAAAGTATCTATCAAGAAGTTTTGCCATCGTTCTTTGGTATGGTCCTCTATCTTAGGAGTAACAAGCCAACTTCTTTCAGGGTTCTGGCACACTTTGTACATACTATCGTCAATAATTAGACTGTTTTGGGCCCAAAGTCGTAGTTCTTCCGAAACAATCTCAAATCCTTCAAGAATACAGTCTTATTATATATCTGCCAAGGCTGGCCACTACAATGACTCTGTGTAAAAACACCTCTTAGCTTAGCCCACTGCTCTTTGAAGACGGTTTCTAAAATTGCATTCACTTTAGGTGCCATGCTAGTGCTCCATATATACATATGGAAGAATCAAAGGCACCAATCCAAAAATTTGTGGCTGTCTCTATGACAAAATACACATTAGGAAGAGGATGAGATCTAGGAGGGCCTCTTTATTTGCCATGATATTATGGAGGTGATTAACATTTTGACAAATAGGTGCATGCCATGTGTGTAAGAATGGTCAAAGGATGCACTTTCCCCCCCCAAAAAGGTGAGGGGACAACTTTATGATTTTAGGCCTTCCATAACTCCTCCATACAATCTTTGATTTGAGCAAATATTATAGATCTATAATCTACACACCGAGCTCTTTCCATAGATATGTTGCTTGATATAGTTTTTCCTGTTAGATTTTAAATTTCATTTTGGGGGGAAAATTTGAATTCAAATAAACTAGCTGTTTTGCCTGTCTGAATTCAACAGCTCTCCGGCCTTTGAATGATTTCTTAATACTAGAGCTTTGACTTCCTTAAACTACCAAATAAAGAGGCCCTCTTAGACCCCATTCACTTCCTAATGTTACCTTCTAACTTGCACATTGTACTTTATCATTTCCCCTCCATGTTTAGGGTGAATTTCACCGTGCATTGGATCTACAACTTGAACAAGTAGGCCATTTAAATCAAGAACCAAAGTGCGCCCCTCGTCTGGCAATGGCTTTGGCATGCATATTGGGTCTCGCAGTGCATACCACTCAACAAAAATAACTTCCCCCGAGTGATGAACATAACTGAAATACTCATTCATTTTCGTTAAGCATTTAAGATAGCTAGCCAGGCGTTTCTCAATCTCGACTTTTTCTTTTTGTAGCTGTCTAGCCTTGGCAATACGCCACTTTCGTATGGTTTTGCATGCAATGGCATAATTTAAATCATGCACGGAAACTAACTGCAATTTCTCTTGCCCTCTGACACAGAACTGGTATCGAATAAAGACATCATAAAGGACAAGCAAAAACTAATGAACTGTTGCACAGTAATATAATATGGAAAAGAGTTTTTCCATTATAAATATCTAGAGAGATACATGCCACAGGGTGTGGAGCTTGCTAACACTACATACCTTGGACACAAAAGGGAACAAATTCAACATAATTTCTTGCAAGCACGGAGCGAATGGATTTTTTCACCTCCTGTGTTCGTTTATGTCATCCAGTGTGGGCGGACGGGCATCACATTTCTTGTCCCCAGGTTCTTCCAGAATCTGTTCTAGGCCACCTTTTCTCTTTAATTTCACTTTGTTTACAAAACCCCGTAGGGGGCTGTCATCACCGGTGTCTTGCGCAGTCAGCTCACTCTCAGTCCTAAAACCTTCCTCATGAGCACTCCTACCTTCCTCTTGCACACTCCTAACTGTTTCCTCTGAGATGCTTGTTTGATTATTTGTAGGGGTCTTGGGTTTGGGATGAGTAATCATGATAAAAGCTTCATCATCATCATCTGTTTCTTTACCATCTGCAACAGCCTCATGCGTTGTCGCCCCGGGGCAGTCACCTATCAAAAGACCCGTATATCACGTGCGTTCAAGAGGTAATTAATAATACCCCAATATACATACTATACTTACACTGTGAGCCTATTTAAAAAACCCCACCCCCTCTGTATGTATACATTTTCATACATTTTGGTCTTTTAATAATCCTCTCCGGTTAACTCACGTGATATCATACACATTCTAAAAAGTGCTGGCCTCTGACTGCAGACCTACTTGCAGCTCGCAATTGCTTTCCTCCCTCTCTCTGACCTGTGGCCCCTGCGCTGTGCTTCCCTCCATGCTTCATGACTACACCACTACCTCAGCGTAACGACTAAGCTTAACTGCTAGAGATTTTAAAAATATTACGATTTATTTTTTCAAAGTCCAAGTATTACACTTTGTATAGTTCATGATGGTGGCCCACACACTTGAAAAAACATGATTGTCCTATCCATGTGTTATGCTTACAAGATGTGCTTGTTGCATATGTTAACTAGCACAAAAAGAGCGACACATTAACATGCTTTCACCCTTTTATGACTTTTAAAAGTTGGAAATAGGATGGGAATTTTGGTCGTTTCCTCCTGAAATCCCAATTCAGACATAATTTTACATGTTCTCAGGATAATAATATCCAAGTCTTCTTCAATGTAATAGAATTCCCCACCTTTGAGTCGGTTATTATCTACTTCAAAGATAAGTTTTTTGCAGAGGACAGATGCTGTGTTTGACGCTTTATTTAAACCCACAATGAACCATTTAGATTTAAGCTTGCAAAAGGCTAAGGAAAGATCAACAGTGAGCCATGTAGACTCAGTATGTAACCACTTTTGTGGAAGTTGTGAAACTAGTCTGGGAAAGACATCCACCAATGTTTTGTTCAATTCAAGTTGAATTGATAAATCCAATTGGATTTTACTGACCAAGTTGGACAGACATTCAGTAAGTGCTTTTAAAGAAATGTGCGGACTAAGTGGTTGAGGAGGTATGTGATTGAGGCCTTTGGAAAGGAGTCATCTTACAAAGCCATTCCCAATAATAGAGAGATCCGTGGTACATACATGCATTCCAAGCATGCCAAATTCCATTGTAAACCCATCCCATAAATGACAATCACAAGACAAGGGTTTTCCTTTCCTAAGAAAGTAGTATAGATTTAGTAAATCTCCACCCTATCCTAACTTGGCTAAGTAGATCCAAATTACCAAAGGGAGAGAGAAAGCATTTCTTAAATATAAAGCGAGGTGAAAAGAATTCTAAAATTTTGTTGGCAAAGACACAATGAACAAAAATTTCGTGCCCACTTTCCTCATGAGATATAAGATGCACTCTGCCAACCCCATCACATAGTACCTGCATTTACAAATCCAGTAAGTGTTTGATAGGATAACCTCTGTCTCTCCCTCTAATCATGATTCTCGCTTTCCCTCTCCCTCCATAAGACTAAGCAGAAGAGGAGGCTAGAGTCATAAAATATGTGTATGAAGAAGTGGGGGATATGAGACAGTTGGGTCTTTTAAGAATTGGGGAATCCTCAGCATCCGTATTAGGTTTTAGCAAGCCAAGGAGAGTTTTAATACCAATATAGTTACCATAAGTAGTCAAAAGAAGCCAAGTTTTTTCTGTAGCAAGCTCTTTAAGTAGAGAGATCATAAGGGAGAAAAAGTGAATAAAAGCCTTATAAGTTAACAAAAGTTCCTTGGCCTGTCTCCAAGCCAAGAACAGAAAAGTGAGGGGTAGTGAACTGAAGGCATGTCAGGAAACATGAGATTCAAGTTGTTGAGGGCATACCATATAGAATGATCAGTCCAGATATGCATACCATATAGAATGATCAGTCCAGATATGCTTGATTCAGAGGAAGCCTTAGGGTCACTGTAAATGTTCCAAATAGACTTAGTGTAGTACTCAGAGTTACTTTTGGAGAACTCCATCAAGCCCTTGGTACATACATACAAACCAGTATTTGAGCCACATTTCTTTGCATCAAGAAACCGCATAGTGAAAGGGATTTAATAAGGTCACCTTTATCAAGAGACTGGACGCCTCTTAATACTTTGATTCATGCTTCTTCTATTGAAGATGCCAGAAGATTGGCATGAAAAACCGAAGGTGATGGTCCACACCAAGGGATTTGATTTCAACTTGTTTGGATGGTAAGAAGGGAAAAACCCGTGAAACTTTAAGTACCATTTCCATAAGCAAGGTCTTGCTAAGAGAACACATATCTTTCTAAAAGGCTTTGACAGTATCTAGGGCCAAGGGGTCCCTGCAAAATAAGGTATTTGATAATGTTTGTACCGGAATGGAAGGAGATGAAACAAACCGAGGGGTGAGACCACATAATTTGCGTAAGTAATTGGTCAGTTCAGCACCTTCAAAAGAGAATTTGGATAACTCTCTTTTGTGAGCAAGTGTCAGAGTAGGAACTTTCTCTATGAATTTAGATAGATATGCTACCCCATCCTTAGAGTTGTTGACAAGTTAAGTGAGGGTATGGACACACTTATCAAACGACATGGTTGGAACCAAGAAGTTGGTTGGATCAGCAGAAGCTCCTACTATTAGTTCAGATGCCTAAGGATCATGAATGCATCTACGTACTTGAATCGAGGCTTTAGAAAGAGGCTTAGTAGGAATCTCTAACCCTTGAGATAGTGCTAAGTTTTGCATGGTAAAAAAAAGTGTTAATTAGAGAAATATCTGACTAATGGTAAGAACTGGTAGCCTCTCCAGCCTTCAACCAACCAGGAGAACCTATAAGGGCAGTGTGAAGAGAGCCCCATCCCACAAGGATCGGTCCAAGGTAAAACTACCTAGGACAGAAGCTGAGGGATAGAATATAGTAACTAGGTCTTTGAATAGTATCAATACTACTCTTGGTGTTAGGCGTGTGTGTGTTCCAGTAACATATAGCATAAACACCAAATAATCCTTTCAAATTACAAAAGACACTAAAACATATTTGATGAGAAGGTGGTATAAGTCCCATTCATAGTACATAACAGACTTTATACACAAGTACAAGAGAAACAAGAGCCTGAAGATATATAAATCCGCCATCTTCAAGCCAAGGAACTTTGAAAACCATAGTTGAGAAGGTAACCCTCACCTGCACCCATGGAAACAACACAACTTTTAGTTAGCATTGGCATCGTATGCAGGTGATGCATGGGTATCCCACATGTTATAGATGTCACCCAACACTTGCTTTCAAAGATAAATAATAAGAAAGGTAAAGCTAATCATATATTCAGAGATGGTTTCATTTACAAGGGGAAAACCATATCTTGTGCTTTACAAGCTCTTGTGAGATAAGGCCGGAGACGAGTTTTATGAGGCAATTTAGCATTGAAGTGGGCCACATATACTTGTTTCTTGCCTTTATAGAGTTTGGCATTAATTACCGCTATTTTTTCTGGGTCAATGACAGTACTCACACGTGCAATCAATCTATACTTTGGAGTTACCTGTAACATAAAAAGACATTAGTAAATAAATCCTACACACCTTTAGTCAGAGTCGAAGACGAGATGTAAGGTAGTAAGTATAAGTGTTAATCCCCAAAATCATAATACATATAGATGGGATATACCATATTTCTTCATTTGTTCAAAAAGCAAGGGATGTGTGCCGCAAAGGCCCATAACATTGATGCAATAAGCAACCATTACGGCCTCATGAGCAGCCCATTTACAACCATATTTATCATAGTCCATGTTAACCCTCACGGCTCACGGACACCCCATCACCTACGACGGACAATAGGAAAAGGGTAAGAGTGATCGCCGATGAGAGACACACTCTAACTGGGACACTCAAGGGATTAGTTGGCTAAGCATGGGCGCCCAAGTGTGAATGGGGTGAGCTCATATAAAAGCCAACTAAACCTAAAATTTACTCATTCTCTCATTTGTGCAATAGAAGAGTGCTCTTGCTCCATCTCCATCTCCATCTTCTTCTTCTTCACCTCCTTGTGTGCGTGTGTATGTGTGAGAGAGAGAGAGAGAGAGAGAGAGAGAGAGAGAGAGAGGGAGAGTGTGTGTGCGATCGAGCATTATGAAGGCACGACAGCGGCGAAGCGGTTGAGCGCGGCACGACTGCAGCTTCTTCTTCATCGCAGCGAGGAATCCACCCCGAAGGCGAGCATAGAGCAGTGAGTGACACACCCTTTGCTCTCTTGAGCTTTCTAGATTAGTCTTGTTGTGTGCTTGGAGCCATTTGTGGCTCGCACACGGTGTATCGGCAAGTCCCTTGCTTCGACAGTGCGGCAAGGAGCACACATTTTTGGTGCCGCTGCCGGGGAATTGCCCTGCACTAAGCCCAAGAGGCACTTTGTGCTTCTCCTATGAGTTGTTTGTAGTAGAAAAGAAGAGGAAGAGGAAGAAGAATGAGTTGTTTTTCTGCAAGTTGTTAATTTCTGTGTTGTCTGCAAGTTCTGTGATTTTTGCATAATGTTGTGTTTTCTGTTTGCACACAGCCGTTGCACAATTAGTAGTCGTTAGCTTGTTTGTAGTGAATGAATAAGCAGGAAGGCAGTTAGCAATTTCTGCTTGCACACAGTCTGTACACAGTTTTCTGTCAAGGTTTGCCTGCACACAGTCTTTGCAGTAAGGTAGTGAGAGAGGAAGTAGGTGGACAGTTAGCTTAATGTCAGCAAGCAGTTAGGAGAGTGGTTAACAGATTAGTTAGTGGTTAGCAGCACTGTTAGGAAGCAGATAAGGTAGTGAGCTATCTGTGAGTTGTTGACTAGGAGGTTAGGTGGGTGACAGTGTGTGTGGCCAAGAAAGGGTCACCTAAACTGCGCGCGGTCATCGCCAAAAAAAAAAAAAAAAAAAAAACCTTTTAAAAAAAAAAAACAATTTTTTTACTGGGGGGCTACACTAAAATTTTGATCGGGATCGCGATCATTTGCCCAAGCCCAAGCCCAAGCCCAGGCCTCAATCCTCAGTCTTATGATATATACTAGACTCACTCTTATATATATACCCTACCCCCTCAAGAGGGAATGAGAGCATGTGAGGTAAGTCCTCCACTCTCCTCCCTTCTCTTCCCACTTGCACCCTTAGACTTTCTAATTCGGGCCTAGTTCCCTACTAGAAATTGACGGTTTTAGGGATTCCGAGGGCATAAAGTGACCAAACGGAGGGCTGTAAAGCACGGCACGTCCCTCTGACCGAGACGCTCGTTTTGAGCTATCATACGTTCTATTCTATAGCTGGGTCAGAAAAAAAGGACCAAAAATAAAAAAAAAAGAAAAGACTTGGGTTGCAAAACACCCAAAATTACTAGGTGAGCAGCCTTCACGGGCCCTCAGTGACACTTCTAGGGGATCCAAGTCATATGAACCTACGCTCTGGACGAGTGTTAGAGCACGAGCATATTGGTAGTGCCTCCATTTACGCGGGCACCCATTATTCCTCCACCCTAGGTTCTGGACCTTCGGCCGGGACTCAAGGTAGCGCGACCCAAGATCCTCATATCGCGTCTAGTGATTCTTCCTCTGACTACGAAGTCATGGAGGGGTATCCTACACCAAACCCTGATAGTTCAAGTCAAGACATGCATGCCATGGGCCCACGGCCCGGGTCTAGCGTGTTTAGCCGCTTAAAAGAGACCCTTAGTAGAGCTACTCGCTCTGAACATGCGGTAAATGAAATAAATGAAGGGAGTGGGGAAATAAATTCGTCATTCATGCCTAAAATGGACCCTATGATTCTTGAGAGTGTGCATGTGAATGTTCCATCCACTGCATCTCCTGATCCTTTAGGACTATCTCCCTCTGAGGTTTTACTACCCGATGGTAGGAGTCTTGCCGAAGTACAAGAGATCGAACGCTATATGCAAGCAACAAGGGAGAGGGAAATTGAGAACCTACGAAGGCTAGAACAAAGTCAAGCCCTGAAAGTAAAGGCTCCTATGACAACAATCATGCCAGCCGAGCAACCGAGTGCTTCCAAGGTAGCAGTCACGGAGGGGCAAGCTATGGGGAGCAATAATGCTTCCACTTCAAGGGAAACCTCTAGCACGCCGGGCCTAGATGGGATATTCCTAAACAAAAATTGGGAGTATGACCTACAAGCAGAAGCTTTAACTGATCGGTACACAGGACACACCTATCATGTGGGTTGGTTAGATGCTCTACAATCCACATCGGGTGCTACTAGCATAGATGAGCAACAACAGAAAGTCTGTGATGTCCTCCATAGGATTGTCGAGTTAGAAAGACAGAACACAGGGATCAACATGCCTTCAACAGGCCTAATGAGATTCTTGGATACAGGAAAGGCCAACCAACCAACCCTGTCACAAATGGAGACTCCCTCAGTGAGCCCCATTGATCCTCCATATGTTGTTTCGCCAGGAGCCTCAGTACAATCTGAGCCCACAAGTGGCAGCTTTACCTTCCCAGATCTAGCTCATCTTTCTCTTAATGACACTACGGCTACCATGCATATCCCAGTGGTGAGCATGACAAGAAGTACACCATGGAGTTCATTTCTTAATATTGCGCCGATGCCTAGTAGCACAGTGCCCCCAACTATACCTACATGTATGTATCAATCATGTGCACCTGTCGTACCTCAGCCTCATGTAGCTCCTACACCTCCGATTATTCCAAGATCTTACAATCCACAATGGAATTATCCAAGCTCTTATACAAGTGGGGCCATGCCATTTAATAATAACATGCCATATCAGGCACCCCCTATGCCTAGGGCCACGCCTGTAAACTTTGGACCACCGTCTGGTACACCACCATACGAAATTTGGGACCCAAGAGCCGCACGTATGTCAAGGCCAAGGCCAACTCCCATCTCACATGTGGTTCCAGGAGCACATACACCCATTATACCTGCTCAAATAGGAGATTTGGCAGCATTTGCTCAAACTATCGATCGCTCTATTGCGGAAAACATGCGTAGTGCACCTGATAGAGAGCCTAGGAGCAAGGCAGTTCAAGTAGCTAAGCTCACACAGAAATTCAATGGATACGGAGATGCTAGAAAGCATATGGAAGTCTTTGAACATGTGTGCAATTCCTTGGAAGAGCACAATGAGCTACATAAGTGTAAGGCTTTGAGTTTGACCCTAAGCGGAAAGGCTGGAGATTGGTATAGAACCTTAAGAGTAGAAGAAAAAATGATCTACTCTACTCTTAGGAGAATGTTCTTAAAAGAATACATACGAGAGGGAGTACTTTGGGGTGTAGCCTCTCAGCTCCAGAAAGCCCAACGAGAAGAAGGTAAATCTGTGAGAGACTTTATTAGTCTCCTAAAAAATTTGAATTCTCGATGCAATCCAAACGAGTGATTCAACAACAACCAATTGCTCGATAGATTCATTAGGGGACTACGACATGAAAGTATCTATAATGGCCTAGTCATTAGAGGTATCACTACTTGGGAAGCAGTCACCATGAATGCAATCCAATTGGAGGATAATTTAATGATTGCAGGAGAAAGAGTGTCTGCCGAGCCGAAGTCTAGTAGCTCGCAAGCATCAGGGCATGAGCCAATGAAGATAAAGCCAATCGTGAAAGAGCAAACGATATCTGAGATGACTTTGGAAGATCTCACAAAGGCCATCCAAGAAAGCCTTAGGGGTAATCGTGCTCCACAAAACACTCATATGTATCCAAGAAGGGAGCAACAATGGTGCTCAATTTGCTTGGGCCCACATACTACGAGTGAATGCCCTACTTTCAGAGTAAAGTTTGACAGGACTTGTAACGCGTGTGGTAGGTATGGACATCAAGCGAAGGATTTCCTAATGCTTAAACGCATCATGGAAAATAGACCTCCTATAGCTTGGGCAGACTCACCTCGAGTTCCTGCATTGATGCCTACCCCACCCATGGAGCAACAATTTCCATTACAACACATGGTCCCTAGAACCCAAAATGTGGTCCAAACCACACCGTTGCCACCTCCAGTGCTAGGACCGCAACCCCCTCATCCAAGAGCTACACCTATGAACCAAATAGGTTGCGAGTCATCTAGTACTTATGTAGATTGCGAAGAGGACATAGACTCTAGTATCACCTATGGAGTCGACATGCTTGAGGAATGTCCCATGTACTATATGGAAGACCATTGGGGACAAATCAAACCGGTATATCAAGCTACTGCGCTAGCATCAAGAGGCCAAACCAGTAATAGTTTTGCCAGGAGACCACCTCTTCAGTGCTACGAATGTGGTGGACCACATCGAGTAGCTGAGTGCCCCATTAGAATACAAAAGAATGCTGCACTAATGCAAACAAGTCAAGGGAGTGCATTGGCAATGCCAATACTCACTTGTAATCGTTGTGGCATAGATCATTTGATCGCATAGTGTCCTAACAATTCAAACGCACCGAAAATCACACCATTGAACATAGTAGAGATTGTTGATGGGACACCACCAACTATAAACATAGCACCAGTGAATGCACTCACACGGTCGATGCTCCAAAAGCAAAATTACATCCTCAAAGAGAGAGATGATGCATCCATTGGCCGAGCGAGAAAGAAGAAAACACGAAGAAAGAAATCCCTTAATTCTTCTAGCTCAAAACCTAGTTCAAAGACTAACATAGGGATAGGAGAGGATCCCGTGTATATGAATGACCCTGACGATGACTCAAATTCGATAGAGACCACGAAGACCAAAAGTGTTACTACAAAGGAAAAAGCCAGTGAGGAGGATCACGAGAGGGAATTACGACGAACACCAAAAGAGTATTCAAAGTTAAACTACCCAGTTGCGAACCCCCAAGATAAGCCACGAGAGACAAAAAATGAGGATTGCAAGAGAAAGATTGGAACCTATCCAAACCCAATAGTGGAAATTGAACGAGTCCAACAACTGAGGGGTTTGGTGGAAGAAACTCAACGAACATTAGAACCTGAACCCAAACATATCCAGATGTCGAACAAAGTGTTTCCCACACAAGTTCAACCTCACAAGAACTACAGGCTGTTAGCTATACCCAGTATCATTCGGGAAGAGAGTGACGGTAGGACATCTGAAAGTGGACACACACCTTTCCTACTAGAGAGAATGTTTGGTGAGGGAATGCCCGACCCCCTTGAGGAAGTGGAGATTCCATCTTCACCATTCTCTTGTCAGGGTCCTACGTCCCACAAGATGCCATTAAATGTTGCCAAATTGATGGATTTCATGTCTTCAGAAGTTAGAACCACTATCATGTCCAAACTATATAAAGACCCCGAGCTAGTCTCGGCTCTTCGAGCCTTCCTCAATGGAGAATTAGAGGCCGGATTACCACAGTTTTCACATATGAACAAACCTGACTCGGTAATGAATGATGAGGAACATTTAGAACCACCATCTGACCTAGCGGGACATGAATCTGTAATTGAAGTACCCGTTAACAAGTTGGGGCAATACTTTGAAGGTGATGAATCTAACGCTACACTATCAATAATTACTAAAGTATTAACTGTAAAGGGAGTCCTTGATGGTGGTGCAGGAGTCAGCATGGTGACAAAGAGTTGTTGGGAGTCTATGGGGCGAGCTCACCTTGAAGCCACAAGCGTAGTGGTAAAAATGGCTAATGGATCTATTGTTACGCCTATTGGAATGCTTAAGGATCTCAGGATCAAGGTCTTGGGACACAAGGTAAGGCAGACTTTCATTGTTATGGATTTTTCAAAGCATCCTATGTCATTTGAGATGATCTTAGGGCGTCCATTCATGAGGGAAGCAAAAATGGTGCATGACTGGTCCAAAAACCACGTCTACTTACAGTTCCAAGACTCTGTCATTCGAGTTGATCCTAAAAATAGGGCCTTTAGGTGAGAACCGTGGCCTTTGTGAGGCTGTTTCAAAAATAGATTTTTTTTTTCTAATTTGGGATGTATTTCTTGTTTTGGAAACCACTGTGTGGTGCATGATTTCGAGAGGGCTTGGGCTTGAAGGAAGCGCCCTCGGAAGAAGAAGGGGAATCCAAGACCTCACTGCCTCTACTGACCTGAGCAAGCCGCTGAGGCGGTCAGGGGCGAGCAACAAGAAGAGTGGCCTCTAAGCACTCTTCTAGGCTCCCGTACTGCTCAATTGGGTTGGGGTTGGAAAAAAACAACAAACACACACACAAACCCACAACCTAACCCTACACAAATTTGGGGCACCACCTAGTTTTGGATGCGAACCAGGACGCGTAGAGAGAGAGAGAGAGAGAGAGAGAGAGAGAGAGAGAGAGAGAGAGAGAGAGAGAGAGAGAGAGAGATAATGCTCGGGCTGCTTTGAAATGTATCGGGAGTAATCAAGCAAACATAATTATATATGTAAGAAAGAGAGAGAAGGGGGAGGGGGTGCTTGTTGCATTAATACCTTCTTACAAATCTGTCATGACCAATCAAAGTGAGATTAGTATTTTTTCAACATAGATTGAGTAAATTACACCACAACACATCACAAAAAAAACCACCCCAATCACTGTCTTAAGGCCAGGGAAGTCCTCTCCACCCTGTCGCCCTCTTACAGTATGTGGAATTTATAGCTAAATTGATGACAACACCCAGAGACAAGCTATCAAGAACTTTAAAAAAAACACCAAGACACTTAAACATCATTGTTGTCCATTACTTCATGTTCGAAGAGAGACAAATTATCCAAGCTTGGTCCAAATCCACCCTCCTTCATTCAACAAATCTTGGGTTTACACTAGTAGGAGAAATGATAGATTTCCTACTCTCAATTGAATGATCACTCTCTCTTACAATGGCATAGAGTTCCCTTGCTAATCACCCCTAATACAACACATGCAGATGCATAAGACAATGAGGTTCCACTCTAGAGCTCCTTCTAGAGAGGTTGAGCTTGGCTTCTCAAGCTATAGCATAGTGCTCTTGCTTATGGCTCCCCCCTTTTATGCTAGCTACACCCTCCTTTTATAGCAATTTTGAGGGCTAGGGTTACTCCTCTAACTATGGTTGGGTTAGATTAATTTCAACACTTATCTAATTTCTTTTTCTTGGAATTATCAAGAAGTTGGTGGGGATAGATGAAGAAAAGAGAGAGGAGAGAAGTGGAGGTGATAGGACTTTTCATACTAGGTTAGTGTTAGTGAATTAGTAGAGTTAGTATTTTTATTGATTTACAAATGGAATTGGATATTTACAATGGGAGTATCCATGTAGGATACAATAAGGAAGAAAAAACTCTTAATAGGTAAGAAAACATGGATTTCTTACAATGTTGATGCTCCAAGTGTCTTGAGTAGGGTCAATTTTGACGCTGGTTCACGGTCCACTAGCTTTGACGTTACATTTTTTCTCCACTCTTGACCTTCCTTGAGAGCCAAGGTAATTGAATATGATTAATCAATCAACACGGTGCTGTCTTTCAAGAGAAGAGGCTGAATTTTGTGGTTTTTTTGATAGATATGGGCAATATGGAAGAGGAAAAATAAGACTAGGTGGTCAATTTTGGAATGGAAGTGTGTGTAGGAGACATGAGTTCACCATGGTTTCTCTTATTCTTCAAGGTTGAGAAGGAGGTTAGTAGGGTGCAGAGAGGAGTGGTGAGAGAGGTGGGGATGCTGAGTGGAGAAGTGTGTGTGAAAGAGGAAAATGATAAAGTGGAAGAGGGAGTGTGGCTGCATGGCATGGGCAAACTGGGGTCCACCAATAAAATCATAGCTCATAGCTCGTAGCTCAAAAAAAATATGAAAAAATTTGAGGCAAAAGTTCAGCCCACAAGCTACAACTTTTTCTTGTATTACCTTTTCAAATTCGAAGAGCAAGTGACCTTTAAAAATTCAGAAAATCCGACTGTCTTTTTCCACTGCACAAAGTCCTTGTGGGGTCCTTCTTTGGATGATTCTTTTGAATACCTCCAAGAGTGAGCCCTCCATAATGCATGCATGCATGCCACATACCCTTGACCTTATTTGGCAGGTCTATAATTGAAGATATTGTTGAGATCATGATATAAATGAATAGTACAACTTAGGAAATCAAATATTGAGGGGTCTAAAAATATATGTACATGTCAAATATAAATAATATAGGTGGGAAAAAAATAAAGGGGTCAAAATAAATCTCTCTCATTATAAGTCTACCATAAAAAGATTAATATTTTGAATGTTCTAATTTATAAGAGTAATAGAGAATAGATGTAGGAAGGAAAAAAATTACAATAGTGAAAAAATATACACATAAATAAAACTAGTTTTTTTGGATTTTTGTTGGGATGGAGTTACACCAAAAATAAGAGAAGCTTGCATGAAATTATATCTTTATGGAATAAAAAGTATGAAAAATGGTAAGAAAAATGGTGGTAATGGTGAGTCAATGTACATAGCATAAATAACACACACCTAAGTATAAATATTTAAATAAATACCAAAATAATTATGAAAAATCCTTATATTTAGGCCCTATATACAATGAAATATTTACACACAAAGAGGCCATAATATACCTTTTTAAAATTTTTTAATAATTTTTTTGGCTCAACTAGCGCAGTGACTAGCTAATTGAGGGTTTTTAAAGAAAATATGGGGAAAGTCCCCTAACTCACACACGCCTATGTACAGTGAAATGGTAGGGATAGCCACAGTGTTTGGATGATTTTGGTAGGGTGAGGTAGCTCACTATGGAAATTTAGATAGCCAAAAAATGGCTATCACCGCCATAAGCCTCTCTCTCTCTCCTCACGCTGTCGACTGCGTTGCCTGTGTATTTTTTCATATTCACATGGCAAGGCCATTTGGCCATTGTTAGTGGCCCTTCCCACAAGCAAGGCGGCAAGTCAAGGCAACGACCTTGTAGAAAATTTTAGGTGACTCTTTCACAATTTTATTACAGATAATTGAAAGTTTCATGTGAAAAAAATTTGACTTTGGAGTATATAAAATAATGGAAATTTCCATGTGCTTGATATGGTCATTTCAAGCATATCGTTGTAAACAAAGAAAAATATGTTTTTGATGTATTTGTGAGTTTTAAAAAGTGACACATTGCTTGCCCTTTCCATTGAGCACTCAAGGTGGCAAGTAGAAGGGATTTGGTATGAAAAATTATTGGATCATTTTAAATATTCAAAACTGCATAAGAGAAAACTTTCATATTTTCATTCTTGAGACATAAGCATTCAAAACCTCAAACAATATCAAACTTTCCATGTAAATCAACTAAATGTATCAAATTACGTGGTACATAAACAATTGTGGTGCCTAAAACCTTGGTTTCAATGTTATTATGGAGAACTCCAGATTTTCAATAGTTTTTGCACGATAAAAAATTTAAGATAGAGTTTAAGCAACGAGATTTAATTGAGTTAGGGAGCCCAAAAAATACATAGTTTCTTGGTTTAAACAAATAAAGTCATTTGTAGCTGTCAAATTGCACTAGAATAGTACCAATTTCATGAGGGGACCTTTGGAACACCAAAATTATGCTCTTATTCAACACGTGCTCAAGTACGAAATTATGTCTATAGCTTGCATGTGACTTGAAAAATTATCTTTGAAGTGCATCCCATTGTTTTGTAACACTAAGTGCTAACACTTGGCTTTTATAAACATAAAAAAGGCCATCTCTACAAAAACATATAATAATTTCATGATTTTTTTGGCAAAACAGCTTGAAATTTTACTAAAATTTATGTCTTAGAACATACCGAAATTCTCTCCATACAGATTGTATTTTGATATGGAGAGAAATCCAGTGTTGTCTTTTCCTCATAACCAATCTATGGTGGTAGAAGCAAGGTGTAAAAAACTTCTTTCTAGCTTCACAAATAAATTGCCAAAACTAGGTAGAAAAATAGGACACTTTAGTGTCTCAATACACTTAAGTGTCCAATTACCGAACTAGTGTTAACTATAACCGCATTTAAACCCCGGTAGTCTACGCACATGCGCATACTATCATCCTTTTTCTTCACCAAAAGGATAGGTGAAGCACATGGTCAAGAATTGGGTTGTATAAACCCTCTGCTAAGGTAGTCAACAAGCTGACGTTCCACCTCAACAGCTTCTGAGTAACTCATACGGTAAGGTGGGTTACTAACAGGTTTACAGTCTGCAGTCACGTCACAGCCTGCAGTCACGTCAATGCCATGTTGCACTGAGCGTGTCGGTGCTAAACCTGATGAAAAATCATTAGGAAAGACATCTTGAAATTCTTTTGACAATTTTTGTAACTGATTAGCAACATTTGCTTGTGTAGAATTAGAAATTTGTGGAATAGAGGAGAGAGAAGCATGCGGCGTTGAGGAATGTTCAACACACTCAATGTTAGAAAGAAAATGAGACAGTGAGTAACACAAGAAAACCTGTTCTATTTCATTATCAGAAACGAGTTGCATAAGCTCGGCAGTACAAATCAGTGTTGATGATGGTATATCCTTTTGTCCTAACAACAACACATGTGTGCCATGGGAATCAAACATCAAACTGTTGTGCTCATAGCTACGCATCAGTGATGGTCCTAGGCTATGCAACCACTCCCTACCAAGAACCACATCAGCCCTTTCCATGTTCATAACTTGAAAATCCAAGCAAGTAGAGTACCCTTGTACTTCCAATGGAACAACTCGGCATTGAGTATCCCATATTTCAGTATCATGTCCATTCATCATTGCTACCTTGTAGCGGTGGGTACGCGGAGTTTGCGGCAGTTTGAGCTTTTTCACCAATCCATAATTGATGCAATTGTGAGTAGCGCCATCATCTACCAAGATGCACACCTTGTGCCCTTACAGATATCCGTGCATACGTACTAACTCATGTGGTTCAAAGGTTTGTTGCCACATGGAAGCTGTGAGACAGAATTCATGCACCACCTCAGTGTGTGTTACTTCCACTATGGAGAATTTTGAGGAAGACTTGAGAGGCAATAGTTGCACCATGTGCACTAATTTCTCTTTCCCCTGAGCAGCAGATTTCCCCTTGGGTCTTCCTAAGCATTGAAAACATAGCTTCTCTTTCTTGGCTTTATCAAAATCCTTAGGAGAGAGAGGACCCCTGAACCCCTTGGGTTTTTTAGATGCATCTGAATTAGAAACTATAATTTTTCTTTTATTGTGCCCATACTGACTGCGTGTATTACCATGTATACTAGCAGGCACATTACTATTATGTGTTTTCTTATCATCAGGGTCATCATGAATATGTGCTTTCACTATGGCTTCCTCAAGTGTTTTAGGGTCCTGGGACTTGACATACTTCTTAAGTTCTGGAGTCAGACCTCGTATGAACCCTCGTACTTGTTGAAAGGTATCCAAGCCTTCCAAATTGAGGATGACGTCCCTATAGTCAGAGATATATTCAAGGAGTGATGGATATTGGCGCATGGAACACGTGTCCCAAGCGGTCCAATTCCGATCGACCTCGTTTGTAGGAAACAATTCCTTGCTAAACATTGATTCAAAGGTTGCCCAACTCTGTGGTATGATGTTCTTCTCCTTGAGAGACATCCACCATTTGTAGGTCTTTCCTTCCAGAGTTAAGCTCGTTTGCAGAGCTCTAACTCCATCTGGAGTACGCCCTAAGGCGTGAATTCCATCCCATTTACTGAGAAAGATGTTCACTGCATCCTTATTGCGGTCTCGGTCTTCGTCCTTGAAAACTGGTGGTTTAAAATTCTTTAACAAGTCATCTACCTCTTTGCCAGTGAGAGTATGCAGTGGTTCATTAATTGGACCTTGCCCTTGTGTTCCAACATGCTCACGCATGTGGGTGTCAACAGGACTCTTAGTGTGATGTTGCATTAATTGAATGACTAATGTGGAAATTTTAGTAACATTTCATTTAAAGCCTTAAAATTTTCATCCATGACTATCATCGTGTCTGAAGTGCATGAAATTATTGAATATCGAGCAATTCATAAGTATCTTCTGCTGCCGTAGCATCGCGCGTACTCTCCTTGAGAGGATTCGGCCGTGAGCCATCATTGGTAGGATCGGGAGTACTTTGCTCAAAATCGAATGTCATGTTGATATCCAATCCATGGCTACACAGTGCAGTGAAAGAAGTACTCAGAAAAAAATACCTGATTTTGGTAGCACTTGCCAAGTATAGCTAACTCCCCTTGTGCGTCGTAGCACCTGACCATCGAATAAAGAAGAATTTGCACTAGCGGCGTATAAATCGAGCTCCACACAATCGCCCGTGGTTCAAAAGATGATTAATCAGCGGAAGATTATGTTGTATAAACGCCAACTGAAAGTGTCGTAACTGTAAAAATATGCAAGTTTCTGGAATTCTCTTCAATAAGTGAGCGTAGTCATACGTCGTGAGACTCGATGGAAAGCCGAGTGCTCTTGTTGCTTGCTCTGCCTGGCTAGTTCTTGATCATGATAGATTCTAAAATGCAAGGTTATATTTTTAAAAGACCCTCTAGCTAACATGTTTAAGCATATCAAGAGGGTTTTCTTAAATAAAACCTTCTAATGCAAGTAGAATTTAATTTAAATTTGTTAATAAAGGACACTTAAAGTGTCTTGTTTCGGTACCAAACTAGTGTTAAGAACAAATACCCATTGCCAAGGGTAGATGAGTTATTTGATAAGCTAACACATACTCAAATTTTTACGAGAATCAACTTGCGGTCAGGATATCACCAAGTCCGTATTCGGCTTGCCGATATACCTAAGACTACATTCTGAACACTGTTTGGACATTACGAGTTTTTGGTGATGCCCTTTGGGTTAACCAATGCGCCCGCGAAATTCATGACACTTAATGCCTACAACAGTTCTAAGCATGTCACAACAGGTTTAGTCCTTTAATGCTCATGTACGGGTTTCAACCTAGGTCACTAGTTACGGTTGGGTTGGCAACCAAAAAACTCCAACAAGTTAAGGATTTTCTCCAAGATCACATGGATATGTTGAAACTTGCTCGTCAGACTGTCTGACAAGCACAGGATCGGTATAAGAAATACGCTGATGAGAAACCTCGGCAAGTTACCTTCGAAGAAGGGGAGGAAGTATTTTTACGTGTGCGAGAACATTCAAAAAGTATGAAAAATGGACCGACACCTAAAGTATCTCCTCGATATTGTGGGCCTTTCTAAATACTCAAGCGAGTCGGTGATCGTGCCTACCAACTATTACTACCATCACATTCTCGCATTCATCCGGAACATTCTCACATTCATCCGGTGTTTCATATAAGCCGTCTACGAAAGCAGTTACATGGGAACGACAACGTCATTGACCAACAGGTTTTGGTCGATTACATTGAACCTCCTACTTTACCGCATGAACCTGAACGTGTTATGGATTATCATGAGTTGCGTACACGACATCACGTACGACAACAAGCCTTAATCAAGTGGAAAGACCGACATGAAGAAGGTGCCACTTGAGAAAACATTAGTGTTCTTAAGAGTTTCCCACTTTTGGTTTTGAGGACGAAAAATCTTCTTTAAGGGGGGAGTAATGTCAGGACAAGGGTCTTGTACCCTAAGAACTAGGATGGTCATGGACTACGGCCAAAGGTCGGGCTAGACAGTGTGGACAGGGGATCCGTCGGGGCTAGGAGCCCGCCTATATAAAGGGAGGCTGGGAGGAGGATCTTTAGTTTACTTTCCCCTAGTTCTTACAAAGCAAGAGCTCAAAAATTTAGAAATCTCACTGCAATGCTCGAAAGAAGGCAATAGACTCGCTCAGAGACAGCTTGCACAAGGATGTGCAATGAATAGGAAGGGGGGAATGTTTGGTGGATACATGCATATACAGTTGTATGCACACCAAACCCTCTAAACAGTCTATTGTTTCGAAGAAAGCCATGTAATTTAGCCTAGGATGAGTTGTAACCATGATGTAATTAGACAATACCCTCTTTACTTCTCTGAGTATACACCCTTGTAAGAGGTTGGCTGGTCGTGGGAACGCCCCCTTAACTTTTAAAGTAAAAACCCTTATTTTTGAGGGGATATTTATCATTAGTTGGAAGAATAAAAACCTGCACTGTGAAGGCCTCTTGCTGCTACAACTTGTAGTCTTCTTTTCTCCTAAGCTAGTAATCAAATTTTGTTTCCGAATAGCACATTGTGTTTCTTGTCTCTTGCTCTACAATCTAAGCGTGATCATTTCCAATTTTGCCGTGGTTCGTGATGCATTGTTTGTGAGCTAAATGCATTGATTTGGAGGTTGAAATGGTTGTTTTTTGATGTTTTGACCATGGATAAGTGTTTCTATGCTTAAGGACGACCTTTCCAAGTACTTCTGTTTCAGTTTTTTGCACATTTTTTGTGATGGATCCTGATTTATGTACCTTCCCAAATGATGATAGAACTTGATAGGATTGAGCCCTTAAGTGTTGTGATACCTCTCCTTAAGTTTCCTGGTGCTTCAGATGTGTTTGGATGACAAAAAGGCGTGATGACCTAGAGTGGTGAGATTGGACGCATACTAATTGTCTGACTAGGAAGTGGTTGATTCGCTTTTGTCATAGAAGTAGTAGCCCATGAGTTCACTTTGGTGAGATTGACACTCTCATTAATTCTCCGTGCCCCCGAGTCGCTTCCTTACATATTGACATTATGTTAGTACAAAAGAGCTATGCTGCACACGTCCGTCTTGGTGACCCGCTAATAGAGACATGGAGAGAAGGTAATATCCACCATTCTTCCAAGCTTGGATCAACTGAAACATGGAGAGAATCAAGCTCCACAAGATGTCCAAACTGTGCTCCATTGAACCATGGAAAACCCTAGTTGTTTTTAATATCAAGGATTTCAGATTTTTTAGCCTAGCTCCGTTGGAACATGGGGATAAGAAAAGTTCCACCACTTGTCTAAACCAACCTCCATTTAAATACAAAGAGAAGCAAGTTTAATCATTTGTCTAAGTAAAGCTCCATTAAAGCGTGAAAACCTGATGGTGGTTTTATTCTACATGGGATTTTGGTTCTAGGGTCCACTACTTGTGTTGGGGGTCAGTATAGCATCACCTAATCACAACCCAAGACCAACAAAATTATCAATCTGTGGGTCAGCAACCCGCCTAGATCTTGGAGGCATGAGCATCATTGGATGTATTGAATGAGAGGATTCAAGAGAATCCTTCTCCATTGCAATAGGGATTAGCCATAAATCACTAACTCTAATCACACCATAGTCATCAATCAAGCATCACCTTAAGTCCAACTTGCCATAGACTTGAATCTCAAAGAACTCTCTTGAAAAGCACACATTAATTGCATTGGTGTTGTCCTCTCCAATCACCCCATGCCAATCAAGGTACTTAATCAAAAGCTACACACACAAGGGTGAATGGTGCTTGAGTATCATTAAACCCATCCACACATGAGCAAACAATAGGGCACATACTCTAATCACAAGATTAAGAACCCACTTAATCAACCTAATTAGAGATGTTAAATATTACAAATTGAGTACTCATTGAATGATAGGAGGGGTCAATAAGCAAGAAGTCATCACCACACACTCAAATCTTGAATAATGAGAAGGTGAAACTACTTCATGACATAATGGAATATAGAAGAATTACGACTAATGAAGAAAGTAGAGATTAGATTAATCAAAAAGTGCTTCTCTAATTACAAGCAATTAGACTTAGCCTTCTAAGCATGGGTATTAAGCTCAAGGCTAGGCCATCCATAAAGTGAACACATGCACAAGAGTGAGCTCTGAAGAGTGATTACTCAAGAATGGATCCTCAAGCATGGAGCCTCTTTGCATAAAAGACTTTCTTACAAAGGCATGCACCACAAGCCTTCCTACTATGGGATTAAGTTGAGCCCTCTAGAATATACAATTTGGAACTTCTAAATGAGCCCAAGACCTTATGCAATGTGAATAGGAAATATTTTGCACATCCCTAGCTTGGTGCATAATCGGTGTAGCATGTGTTAGCCGCTGCTAACATTCCTCCCCTCCTAATTTGGCACACGTCCTTGTGTGCCACTGAAGCAAATCATAGTGACATGGTATAAAAGCACATCCATGGAGGATTTTTGAGTTGTAAAACATAAAACAAGTCATGAGTACAAAAGGCTAGCATGTATGAATAAAACATGAAGTTCAAAGAACAATCATGCAAAGTGAATTTTTGCTTCTAAAAGATGGGTCAATAATAACCAAAAACTAAACAACATAAAGCAAAAAACACATAAACTATCATGAAGATTAAACCACTTGAAATTTCAGTTTTATGCATGAAACACAAGTAGTCAATTATGACCCTAGGCTAATTGTTGAAAGGTCAACCTTTCAAAAATTCTTCCACAAAGATTCCATAAAGATTCCATAAAGATTCCTCAAAGATTCTCTAAAGATTTCAAATAAAGATGTTGATGAAGTGATGAAGACGAAGATGGATGCTGTAATGTGAAGATACAAGCTCATGGACATCATCGAATATCCCGTTATTATTATTTTGAGCCATTACGGCCACTTTTGTAATGTTTACGAGAACTTTATATTTTAAGTCAGCAATTGTATTGAGGCCATGGATGCTTGTTGGATGAGCAAAGCCAGCTCACGGTGTTGTAATTAAGCTCTATAGAATCCTAGGGACAAATAAGGTATTTTGGTCGGACATTAGGTTTTCTAAGGCTTAGTATATAAGCCAAAACCTGAAGCTTTGTAAGGAGACTTCTAATAAATCTGATCTTCTGTGTCGTTGGGAGACTCTGAGAGAGTGAGAGAGTGTGTGTGTGTGCTACAGGAGATACGGTGGTTGGAATCACAAACAGAGAGAAGTAGTGTGTTGCCCACGAGGAGAGCTACGCGTTGATACTTACATCACGCTTGTTCGTCTGTGTTTTGGCAGATTCACCCGCGAGCTACTTTTGGAGTTTCGGTGAGTAACTGTTGTCCGTTTTTGCATTTCAGCATATCCACGCGATCAAAGTGAGTAGAGCTACACATTAGGAACTTTAGTTTTTGGAAACGTCGACTTGCAAAAACTGGCCAGACATCCTACGCGTTTTATGCACGGAGGGTATTGAGTAGGTTTTTTTGGTCACGGACCTTGGGGAGAGTGGCCTATTGGTGTTGATAGGATATCCCTCAAGTTTCGTAACATTTCGAGAACGTCTAATGGGCTTTTGGCTTGCAGTAGCATCATAGGAGACTCTCACATTCACAGAACCGATGGCATGTAGAGTTGATACCTCTGTAGGAAGTAGTCATTAGTCGGTCGAGTAGAGGTTGACACCCTTTGCTTGCTTCCACACGCCTGCGGGTCGAGCTTCGTCCTCAGTTTGACATTATATGTTAGGTGAGTTCTCGCTATGCTGACGTCCATCGCGGCGTACCCATCCAACACTAATGCAATTTCATAAACCTACTAGCCTGAAAACTATATGACCAATCTTAATAAAGCATCCAAGTCTATCATGTCTATGGGCTATAAAAAAGCTCCTAACCTATAAGTACATGATCACAGCTTTTTGAAGCTCATGGAAGTTTGTTTTAACATTTCATAAAAAAAAATAAAGCACATCACAAGGGTACCACTCCAAGGCAAGTCTAGCTACGACTCTCGGCTCCTTGGACCCTCAAGGAGGTGTTCCCAGAATCTAATGTCCTACCAAGGCAATGGCTAACCCCTATCAGCCCAGGGCATTGGTTTAGGGCCTTGACCAAGCAAGCCAAGGTGATTCCCGTTCCCTACCAAGTGCCAATAAGGCGTGATGCCTCTCATAGACACAACACAAAATAGAAATTTCATTTTCATGTGTCTAGTAGCATTTGTGCTACTCTTTTTGGACACCTTTTTGCTTCATTGTTTCATTTTTTTAGCGCTTTTTTATTGCTTCCATCATGAGATGGTAATGGCAAATGGACTAAGGGACTAAAAGCCTAATCATAACCATAGGTCAGGCTAGAAGTGAATTGAGTATTAAGACAATCACTAAGAGCCTAAGTATAACAAGAAATGGTCCTACATTAACCTAAGGTCAATGCCAATTACCCATGATTAGCAAACATAAAACCAAAAATTTAATGAGTTTAATATTCAAAAAGCAAAGTGTTAAAACTTTCATGTATGCCTAGATTTTTAAAATGAAAGGACCATAGCTTAGAAGCAAAATCACTTAATCCAAGCATAGAGATTTGAGAGATAAACGAAAGAGAAATATCATGGAAGGATTTCACCTATCATGCTCTTTTGAGTATCCTTGAGAAAGCATCCACTTTGTATAGAGGCCCCTTGGTTCTTTTTTGTTTACAAGCTAAGCTTCTTGAAGCTAAGTGTTAAAAAACACAAGCTCCAAAAGGCATTTATTGAAAGCCAATAAAATCACACAAAAAAGCGTTATTGAAACACCTAAAGCTAGGGTCTCAAATACCCAAATATGCCAAAGGGAAAAAACCCAAGGGGAAAAAGTTCCTTTGGTTATGCACATGATGCTCTTTAGTAGCAAGTGTATGCATACACAAAAAAATGAGAGAGATAATGCTTGTACATAAGCACATTTTGCAATTTTTACAATCTCTCATGCATGATCCAAGTTGATTAATTGCTAGCTCAAAGAAAATGTGCAATTTAAAAGCAAAACAAAGTGAATTGGCTCTTGATAGCTAAATTGTACAATTGAAAAGCTCTCAAAGTTGGATAAACATTAGCTCAAATGAACTTTAGCATTTTTAGTGTAAGGTGGTGAGCTAGTGATTATAGAATTTCTATCAAAAGAATTGGAATGGCTCTAAATAGCCAAATCTTTCAGTATGTTGCAATGTCGATTCCCCTTGGATCATTGAAAGCACATATCTTCCCACAACCCTTCAAAAACAACTCAATTGTTAGTGCTCTTAAGCATACTCAACACAAGCAAACAACAATCAACCATAATCCCAAAAGTTAAATGCTCTCTTTTGGCCATCAAACAAGCTCAATTTTTAGTGCTTTGCAATGATTTTTCACTCAATTCAAGCACTAAAATGTACAAACAATGTCAAAACCAAATTTTAATGAACACTCTCCATCATGAATGAACACTCTCCATCAAGAATGAATGCATCATCAATGTAGTTCTCAAATGAAGCTTGTATGCTTGCCAAAAAGAATTGTTCATGTAGTGCAATGAAAATGCCAATGAATTTGAGCATTAAACCATGCACAAGTCAAAAAATTTATGGAATGAGAGTTCATTTATGCATGAAAATGATTACACAGTGCCCCTTAATAGGCATTTCAATCCTCAATTTTCTCTCAACCTGCCAATCACCCCCCTTCACAAAACCTCATTCGTTAGTGTTGGGAAGCTGTTTACATTCAAACTAACCATAAAAAATCATTGCACACATGCACTCATCTAGAAAATCATTTCATCCACGGCAAGAAAATAGGGTGTCTACATCGTGGATAAAGCAAATTTTCTTATTATTGGAACGTGTTGACCAAACACAAGTAGGAGCACCACACAATTGAGGGACAAGCAAGGAGGTTCAACTTCAATAGTTGATTTGCAATTTTTTATTTTCATTTTTTAATTTGTGAGGACCTCGAACTACCTGCAATCACTCCATAGTGCCCAAAAAATTTAAAATCGTTATTAATTTTGGTATCCTAAATTCCTTTGAGCCAATTTGAAGTTAGTACATATGTGCTCGTTTTGTACATCTCTGTTCAAGGCTCATTCAAGATGAGAAAGGGGAGATAATCTAATCCAGGAGAAGTTTTGTTTCTAGTCAGGGCTGGAGTTGCAGTCCATAGGGTGAGGATGAGAGTGAGAATCACTTCTTGATAATGGGAGTCACCCCTTTTCTTTTCCAAAATTTTTAAAAATTTTATATATTTTTAAAATTTGTGGTTTTATTCTTCCCTGGTGGTGGCGGCCCAACTATGATGAATCAAAGAAAGACTGGGTTGAGTGAGGGTCCTAGATAGCCAGAGGCCCAAAGGGTGTATGTATGTGTGCCTATATGTGTTCCAAACCTGGCGGGCAAAGTCAACAAAAGCCTTAACAGATGAGACCCAAGTTTGACTCTTAGTGAAAAAGGGATGTGTGCTTTTCTACAGTGGTCATAAGGCTTGCTGAATCATTCAGCGCGCGCGCGAGAGAGAGAGAGGTGTAGGAGGTAGCGACTCGCGAGATAATGTGGGGCCGCAACACCTACTACCCCATTTTGGGTGTGTGTATATGGCCAGGGCGAGTTAGGAAGTGTGTAGGTCTTAGCGATGGTAAAAGTAGGTCGCCTGAGAGAGCGGGTGTCTGTGAGCTACAGGCTGGAGCAATTGACGATGTGGCCTCTTCACGAGCATCCAAGGCAAGCACATGAGGGTCGGGTACTGAGCATGGACGATATTGACGAGTGTGTTGAATGTTAATTAGCAGCACCAAAAAGGCAGCACGACTCACCTACTTTGCCTCCGAGAAGATAGGGGTTTGGTATTGACAACATCTCCACGTTCAAAACTAACTGGTTCCAAGTGGGCCCAAGGAAGCAGTGCAAGAAATGTTTTTTTTTTTTTGGGAAATTTCCCTTTGGGAGAGGGTTCTCGCGGCTTTAGGAGCCTAGAAGAGGAGTGAGTGTGTTTGGCTCACGTAGATCTAGGCGAGCCAGGTTAAGCAGGATGGAAGAGTGAGAAGAAAGGAAAATTCTCAAGAATCTTGTATCCAAAAAACAAGGGAGAGAACATATATCTCGACTCTTGAAAGAATGTCATACATAAATACGTAGTCAGAAAGAAATTTTAACAATGTGATATTTGACTTTACAATTGATCAGGCAATGATACAATTTCACTCATATCTAATTGAACATTTTGACATTTTATGATGAGTATGCTCCCCAACCTTAGATCCTTTCTTTAAAAAATCAACAAGAGCGCATAGAGCATGCATTCCATAATGATTCTATCTATCTTATCTTTTTTTTTGGCATCATTCTAGCTTTCAAAATCCATGTTTATTTGTTTTAATAGTGCAGATACATTTTCGAAAAAAGAATTCATGCAAAACATCATTCAATATTTCCTTTTGTTTACTTCATCTTTTTTTACTCATGAGACCGGAGGTCATACATGCATCAATTCAATTTTCCAATTGGACATTGATGCATCTTACATTCGATTGGGCCATGCATATAAGAAATTTAATTGAACTTGTCATCTCATTTGCACAACTAAATCAATCATTGCAACTCAAGTTTCATATCTAATACCAAAATCATCCAACCTAATTAGGCTTGTCATTTATGGTTTGCATGGCTACGCATGAGTGACTTTTGGGTACTATTACACACACAATTGAATGCAACATTGCCATGTTCATCACATTGATCCATCATTCGCATAGCAATGTGCTAAAATTCTACATATTTGCGCACCAATTGAGCGATCTTTCTCAATCTTTAATGCCGATTTGTGATCAAGTATTTGGCCAATTCATCATCATAATTGGTAAAAAATACCAATTATTCAATGATTGATTGGCATATGCCATTGATTGGCATACACACCCAAATTTAGGCCAAAATTATATTCAAATAATCCATCAATCTCTCATTGCAATGCTAAATTTTCACACTTGATCAAGCATAAATGAATGTATGCATGCTCAATTTCTAAAAAATTAACACTATTTTGACCCAATCAAGCAATGCACACACTAAAAAATTAAGCACAAAAGTTCAAATTTGGTTCAGTTGGAAATGCATTTAGGCTTACATCTAATGATTGCACACACTTTTCATGAACATTTCACAATCCAAAAGCATTTGGGTACAATCATTAAATCAAGTGGTCTTCAATTAGGCACGTACACATACTCAAGTTTTGCTCAATTTTTGGCAATTAGACATATCCAATGACTGAAATTGCCTAACATTCACTTCACTTACATGATTGCATAGGCATATATCATCAATTTTCTCAATTTCTATGCATGCACACACTCAAAATTAGGTGCACACATACTTGAATTTTATGGCAGTTTCTTCCCTCTTTGGTGCATTACACGAACATTGATTTTTATGCACACACATGAAATCTTGTTTCAAATCAAGCTTAATCATGACACACACATCATTCATCAGTCAAATCTGACCATAAATTAGGATCTCAAAGTATGCCAATTGATTTACACACCTAATTTTAGTACTAAATTAGCAACACATTGGAATCAAATAAATCACCCAAAAATTTAATGGAGTAGGAAAATGCACTTACAATCAATTGCATCCAAGCTAATCCTTGCTCCATGCGATGATTCCACCATGCACACACATGTTGGAGATGGCGGCTATGGCGGGTGGACTCTCAGGGGTGCCATGACAAGGGAGAGAGTGGCAACACACACACACACACACACACACACACACACACACACACACACACACACACAGGGAAGAGCTCGCCACAAATGAGAAACAACACTATTCTCTTATTTTTTGATTGACATATATATAGGGAAAAATTATCATGCAAACTGCTTCTTCTTAATTGCATGTCGGGGAAGATGTTCCCACAGGCTTGGAAACCCAAAAATCCCCCCCTCAAGCCCGAACTAGATAGGCCGTTTCATGATATCTCGGGTTTTTGGTATACTCGGCAACTGTGAGTTTTAGGTTCTCTCACAACCAAGGATTTCTGGTGTATCCATAACCTACTGCTAGGTGAGTAACCCCCCCTTGAACAGATAGGGTGTAGGTCAAAAAATTTAGCTACTACCAAAAAGGAGTTTTTGGCTCACTTCCAAACCTTGGGTTTCAGGTGTACCCAGTAACCTCATAAGAAGCGGGACAAAATGGGACTTGAGAACAAAAAAATATAAATTGGGAGGTCTTACCACTCAGAGGTGGCAGTGTTTATAACCCGTACAAAAGTTTGGCATGACAATAACTGACAATAGACAAGCTAAAAGAAGGCTTTGACTGAAAAGTATATGATTGTGGTGACAGATAGACTGAAAACATCTATGACATTGAATAGTTTTAAAAAAAATTGTGAAATTTTGTACCGCAATCTTGAAGCAGATCTTATTGTTCAGCATCTATTGTGATGTATCAAATGCTTGAAGCAAAGTGTTGAAAAAGTCATGGGTGGCTTGCTTATCACGTGAGCTATGATTTTTGGATGCACCTTTTTACTCTTCTTCAGCAACACTATCCATACCAAGTTGTTGACCAACACAAGATTTATTGTAGCGCTTTGAGAAGATTTTATTTGATTTGCATGCAATACATGTGACATTTGAAGATGCCTCACTTGCTACTGCAGCCTTTTCGATGCTAAGTGTGCATAGTACCAAGCTTTGCATTTTGAAATCCTAGCGATAGCATTCAAGAAAAAAACACCAATTCCTTGTTATACTATTGTCAACAAATTCTTAGACAGCTTGTTAGAACGCCTTGCATAAAATTGCCAAAGGTAGCACGCTTTGATACGCCTTTGTAGTAGGCGTTTTGAGATGTTGTCTGCAGAGAGTGTATCAGCACCACCAATAGCTACAACTTAGAGTGTTTTGATATGTTGTATTCTCAGAGAACCTTGTTGGATTTGCAATCTTGATCGATTGGGTGTGAAGGCCCTTTAGCCAAGGCTCAAAGAAGATGGCCGCTTTTTATAAATAGTGTGAAAAGGGAAAAATGGAAAATTCTGTATCTGAGGCAATAGCGCCGATGGCAAGAGTTTCTCAGAGCGAGTTGTGGAGGGAGATTTAGCAAACGAGCATGCATCGAAGTTTCATCATCATTCCAAGGCGACCTGTTTGATGGTGGTCATTATGGAAATTATGCAGGTCAATGAAGGCCCGGTCTCCACTGCAAGCAACGGTTCTCTCGTTTGAGCACAGGCCCTCGAGGTTGAACCAACACTCTGATACCAGCTGTTGGAGATGGCAGCTATGGTGGGTGAAGTCTCAGGGGTGGAGAGAGCTGCAACACACACACATACACACACACACACACACAAACACACACACACACACACACACACACACACACATAGAGGAAAACTCGCCACATTTGAAAAACAACGCTATTCTCTTCTTTTTTGATTGATGTATATGTAGGAAAAATTATCATGCAAACTGCTTCTTCTTAATTGCATGCCGGGGAAGATGTTCCCACGGGCTTGCAAACCCAACAACACATGTGTGGCTCTTCCAATTTGGCCCAAAAATTGACCATTGTAGGCTAAAAATCAACCACTTAAATCAATAGATTAGGCATGGATTAGCACAAAGAAACTTGATAAAAGTGTTGATTACACCTCTTATAAGGGGATTGAACATACATTACACATCTATGTTAGCGGTTAGGTTAGTGAAGTTAGTCAAAAATTAGTAAGAATAAGCGTGTATTTAGTACAATTAGCATGGAGAGGAAGCAAAATTAGTAATGATTAGTGAGAAGTTAGTGAAATTGGGGGTGGGATTGGGGATTTGGGGTATTCATAACTCAAAAATTAGCGTCCAATTACTTGCTCACACAATAAAATCAAACTAAAATTGAGTTACACACACTCAAAACCGATGAAATTAGTAGTGAAATTACTCTATTCTAAACACCCTCTACTCACTAGCTTGGATTATCGATCCCCGGAAACGGTGCCAAATCTTCGGGGTCATTGTAGCATCACCTAATCACAATCCAAGACCAACAAAATTATCAATACGTGGACCGGCAACCCGCCTAGAGCTTGGATGCATGAGCATCATTAAATGTATTGAATGAGAGGGTTCAAGAGAATGCTTCTCCAATGCAATAGGGATTAGCCATAAATCACGAACTCTAATCACATCATAGTCATCAATCAAGCATCACCTTCACACATTAAGCCCACCAAAGTCTAACTTTCCATAGACTCAAATCTCAAAGCACTTTCTTGACAAGCACACACTAATTGCATTTGTGTTGGCCTCTCTAATCACCGCATGCCAATCAAGGTACTTAATCAAAAGCTACACACACAAGGGTGAATGGTGCTTGAGTCTCATTAAACCCATCCACACATGAGCAAACAATAGGGCACATACTCTAATCAAAAGATTAAGAACCCACTTAAACAACCTAATTAGAGATGTTAAATATCACAAATTGAGTAGTCATAGGGCAATACGAGTGTTCAATAAGCAAGAAGTCATCACCACACACTCAAATCTAGAATAATGAGAAGTTGAAACTACTTCATGACACAATGGAATATAGAATAATTAACACTAATGAAGAAAGTAGAGATTAGATTAATCAAAAGTGCTTCTCTAATTACAAAGGATTAGCACTAGCCTTCTGAGCATGGGCATTAAGCTCAAGGTTAGGCCATCCATAAAGTGAACACACAAGAGTGAGCTCTCAAGAGTGATTACTCAAGAATGGATCCTCAAGAATGACGCTTCTTTGTATAAAAGGATTTCTTATAAAGGCATGCACCACAAGGCTTCCTACTATGGGATTAAGTTGAGCCCTCTACCATATACAATTTGGAACTCCCAAATGAGCCCAAGACGTTATACAATGTGAATAAGAAACATTGTGCACATCTATAGCACATCCCTAGCTTGGTGCATAATTGATGTAGCATGTGTTAGTCTCGCTGATAACAGCTTGTCTAAGCTGGGCTCCATTAAAAATGGAGAGCATCTAAGATCCACCACTCGTCCAAGCTAGAATTTTGAAACATTGACAACAAAATGCTCCACTACTTCTCAAATCTAAGTTTTATTGCAACATGGAAAAACCATATATATATATATGTTGTACATGGGGAGTTTTGTTTCAAGGTCCACCACTTGCCCAAGCTAGGCTCTATTGAAACATGGAAAAACTAGATATACGTTGTACATGGAGAGTTTTGTTTCAAGGTTCAGTACTTTTCTAAGCTAGGATCTATTGAAACATGGAAAAACGGCAAAATATGTTGTACATGGGGAGTTTTTTTTAAAGATCCACCACTTGTATAAGATAATATCTATTGAAACATGGTGTGAAGAAAAGCTCCACCACTTGTCCAACCTAAGCTTGATAGATAGTAGTTTGTTAAGTTAAAAGATTCAACACTTTCTTAACCTCTAGAGAGAGGTGGAAGAAAAGCTAGTTATCTAAGGTAGGAATAGGGAAGTTCGGTCTTTAGAATCATTATGACATGGAGAGAAGATAATATCCACCAATTTTCCAAGCCTAGATAAATTGAAACATGGAGAGATATAAGCTCCAGCTAACCATGGAAAACCCCAATTGTTTTCAATACCAAGGATTTTCTTTTCTTTATTTTAACTTGGCTCCAGTGGAACATGGGGAGAAGCAAAGGTCCTCCACTTATCTAAGCCAAACTCTATATTTGAAAGACAAAGAGAAGTAGGTTTAACCATTTGTCCAAGCTAATACCCATGATGGTTTTATTCTAAATGAGAATTTGGTTTCAAGGTCCACCACTTGTCCAAGCTAGGATCCATTGGATCATGGAGAGAAGCAACCTAAGTTGCATTATTCGTTATTTGGGAGACATATAATACGCGAGTAATGGGCGTATTATTCATTTATCTAAATTATAAGGCCGTATTATACAGTGCCACATCAGCATAAATGGCCAAGCGTATAACTTCTTGGTTTTTTGATCGAAAAACTTTTGGAATGAAATTATTTTCGATCAAAATATTATAACGATCGAATATGTTAGTATATATAGCAACACGCGACATGCCTCACACCATCTTTCACAGTCAGTGTTTTCCATGTGAGTACTCTCACCGAACGATCAAAAAAGTAATTTGTAAAAAAATAAAACAATTTGAAGTAAATAAAAATTAAAATTCAATAGAATTTAAGTTTTGTGATTCAAATTTATGAATTTGTTTTGAAAAAATTAGTTTAAATAGTTGAAAGTTTGTATTTTGTGAAGAGTTTAATCTCTCACGTGATACAAACTGTAATTATAAGAATCATTTGTCAATGTGTTCAATTAATTGACACTTGAAAGTGACTAATAAAAAAAATTAGGATATTATCGTTGTGTGTAGAGTGTACTCTCACATGAGATAATTAGTTTAAAAATATAATTACATAAAAATTAATTTTATGTAATTTAAAGTTCGATTTTGATGTGTAGAGATTTCCTCCCACTTCAAAATGAATGTAATGAAACAAAATTATATTTTTACGTTTTGTGTAGAGCTATTCACACTGCTATGCTCTCAGTGGAGTAAAAATTTAGGAAAAACATGTCCAAAAATATTGATATTCTCTTATCTTTATTTGGACTGCAAAATCTATCGTACTGTGTGAGAGCATAATCGCTTAAAAATCTATGGTAAAGTGTAAGAACTTTTTGTTCGCTGTTAAAGCTACAAGCTTGCACTTTAGATAAATCGATGCAATTTATATGTAATCCAATGGTATTGTTTTTTATTATTGTATTTTTGTTCAATCATTATTTTTAAATATTTTAATTTCGTTCAATCATTGTTAGTTAAATTAATTTAATGTTTTAATTGATTTGATTATGAAAATGATCATTGACTTTGTTTTTACTAGCAAATTACTTTTGTGCATCATGGTGAAAGGACAAGAGTGGAGTTATGTGCATGAGTTGAAAGTTGGGAGAAATACATCTCGACTTAAATGTAAATCTTGTGACCACAAGTTCAGTGGTAATGCCACCAAATTAAAGAGCGTTTATTTAAAGTCCCTGACAATGTTGAAAAGTGCGGGGCACCACCAAAAGAAATTCATGAAAAATTTGCCATGTATTCTTGCAAAGTAAAGTTGATTCTTGTAGCTAAACATAAAGGTGTCGTTTCTAAAGATATTCATGCGAATATTGAACCATCTGTATGCAATGAGGCAATAGAAGAGGTGTGTACCACTCAAGTAAACGATCAAAGTTCTCAATTGAACCCTCTTCATGGACATGCTTCTACATCAAGAGGAGTTCCTAGCACAAGAAAATCCGGCAGAGCGTCATCCAATGGACAGACAATGCCTGAAGCATTAGGTAAACAATGGTTGCTTGAGTTGCATTTAAAATGGACACAAGCATTTTTTGCGTGTGGCATATCGTTCAATTCTATGCGCAATCCAATATTTCAAGATGCTTTGATGAGTACAACCAAAAAAGGATTTGTGCTTCCTGACTATAACAAGATGCGAACTGAATATCTTGATAAAGTCAAAGACAGTACTGAAGCCATTTTCAAACGCACAGTTCTAGAGTTTGTTCCAGCATATGGATGCCGGTGAAAGCATGTATAGGTGGACCGCTTTTGCCACTATATAGTACATGGTTTTTGGGGTTGAGAAAATGGGTGGTTTAGGCGTTTGAAATAGTGGGATTAAATTCAAAATTTATGAAAAAAAAGGGTTAAAATTTGACATGTACTAAGTGAAAGCGCTTACTCGTTAATGATCACCTCAAGGTACGTTCAAGCACTTAATGCAAATATTCTCTCGAGTCTCGTCCCTCCCACTCTGTCTCGCTCATTCCTCCCCCCTCTCTCTGTCTCACCAACGCCATTCAGGTTTCTGATTCCCTCTTTCCTCCCTCCTTTACGTTTCTCTGCTAGCCGAAGCAACAAGCAGCAACATCACAACAACAGCAAGCAAATTCAGGAGGAGTACTTTTTGCTAGGTTGGTCATCAACTTCAGTAAAAATCCCCTGCAGCAGCAACATGTATGTGTCATCATGTAGCTTGAATAATTCTATCTCGAATGTTGGTTGAATTTGAATGTGGCTGGTTTTCCTAGGTAGCATTTCCAGGTAGCATTTCCAGCTAGCATTGATCCATGTTTTAACATGCTTCATGCAGATGTAGAAGCTTTGTATGCTTGTCTCTGAATGTGTGGCAAGATAACCAAAGGGGGCTTGGCCTAGTGGTTAAAGTGAATGGGTGGGTGCGTAAGGACCCAGGTTCAACCCCTTGCGATATGGTATGTCCTCTATTGGGGAGGGTATTGCAAAAAAAAAAAAAACAAGTGTGGCAAGATAATCATGGATTGTAACTATTAATGATGCATGTGTAAGTTTAGAATTTATTTCTAGAATGTATATGCATTGCGCACATCCAATTGATCACCCTTGTGAATGCTTTACAAAAATGAATCATGCATCTTGAAGCATGAATGCAGATTTTATCAACTGTGTGTGCATGCTTATACGAATGCATCATGCAGGTTCAAGCATGAATGCATTTAATTATTGATCTTGTATCTATGTGGCAATTGCGATTTTTTCAGGATGAAGAACCAAGCTACAAAAGGACCTTTAGACTCTGACAAGGGTACACCTAGGAATGAAAGAGCTCTACGCAGGAGTTGCCTATCAAAACAGGTTAGATGCATCATGCATGCATTTCTAAAATTGGTTTTGTCTTGTAAAATTTATGAATTTTTTGCACATGCATGCTACAAAAAGAACTTCCGAGTCCCCCAAGAGTACACCTAAGAAGCAAAATATTCAGCAGGCTAGATGCAGGTATTTCCCCCATGGATTCAGTTAAAGTGTTGCTTTATTAGAAAAAAGTAGTGTGCACACCACTAGTAAATATCAAGTGGGTGAACCCCACTTTTTATGGGTAGAGCACCACTGATAGGCTGTGTTGAAGTGGTGCACCTGCAGCACCCTTTAAAGTTAGGCAGAAACCATGGTTGCATCACTACATAGTTATGCTGATATGGTGAACCATCTCTTAAAAGTGATACTGGACCACTTTAAAGTACTGGGCAACACTAAAAAGAGGTAAGGTTCTAGTAAAAACTGGCGATACAATGGGTGCATCACTTTCCAGTGGAAAACCCTAACTATTTTGTGGTGAAACATCACTTTTAAGCAAAGCATCACGATGGTGCACCACTTTTCAGTGGTTCTAAACACTTTTAAGGTACAAAATAACGTTCTAGTTAAGAAACACAACTTTCTAGTGGTCTTCACCACTAGAACGTGGTCAACATCACTATAAAGTGGTGAACACAACTATAAAGTGGTGCTTCTTAACTAGAACGTTATTCGGTACCTTAAAAGTGTGTAAAACCACTAAAAAGTGGTGCTTTTTAACCTGAACGTTATTTGGTTTAAAGTGGTAAACACCAATAAAGTGATGTTCACCACTTTTTGTGGTTCAAATCACATTTAAGTGGTGTTTATAGTGGTGAAGACCACTATAAAGTGGTGAACATCACTATAAAGTGGTGCTTCTTAACTAGAACGTTATTCGGTACCTTAAAAGTGTGTAGGACCACTGAAAAGTGGTGCTTCTTAACCTGAACGTTATTTGGTATAAAGTGGTAAACACCAATAAAGTGGTGGTCACCACTTTTTGTGGTTCAAGTCACATTTAAGTGGTGGTGCGAGATGGTCAACCACTTTCAGTGCTGTAGAACCACTTTTTAGTGATGCTTTACAAAAGTGCAAAAATCGTTAGTTCTGCATCTTTGCTAAAAGTGGTGGTTAAGTGCTTTTAAGTGATGAAGCATTACAAGGAGATACCACATTCTATTGGTGTAGCACCACTTTTTAGGAGTGTAGCACCAGTTTTAAGTTGTGTACAACAATGCACATTGGTGTAGCACAACTGAACAGTGGTTCAACCCACTTTTATGTGCTGGAGCACCACTTTAAAGTGGTGAAGAAACACCAAAAGGTGATGTATTACCAGAAAATAGTGGTGTAGCAGGACTCTTTAGTGTTGCCTAACCAGTTTTAAGTGGTTGAGAACCATTTAGTAGTACACCACCACTTAAAAATTTTGCAGTACCATTGAGAATAGTGCAGAAATTATTTCAACCACTTCTTATTATTGATAAAACAAGTTTAATTATGGCTCATTACATACTAACATGCATTCTTATATGTTTTTACAGGGAGGTGGACAGTACCACGAGTGGCCTTACCCACTCAAACAAAATTTTGCTTCACCAAGGAAGATTTTCATACCGAATATGGGCTATGCTTGGTTGGCCAGGATCCGAAGCTCCTATGTGATGATGATTTCTAAGATGAGGAGTGGCTTAGTGTATGGCTTTCCAAGCGCCACCAAGAGGAGAAGATGCATTTAAAGGGGCTGAGGCTTGAAATGTATGAAGAATGTCTCCTGCTATACCACAAAGTATATGAGGGAGCTCCCCCAAACAACGAGGTAGGCGTGCATTTTGCACATGGATTTACTTGGCAGAAGTGCAAGGCCGTTGAAGATTCTGAAGGTTTAGTTGCATGGGCTGTGTATGCTGAAGGTGTTATCAAAATGTTACGCCAATAGAAAACTTTAAATAGGAAATTGGAGAAATGGAGGTCCACAAACGGTCCATGTCTTGGAAGCGAGTGGAAATTTAATGCAAAAAATATGCCTAATTACATTGACAGTACTGGCACAGGATTTGACTGGCAGACATACTCAGGTGGACATCAATTTTCAGGGCACGCTAAGGAGGAATTTCTAAAGAAGCGGGCCTTTGGCTCGATGGGAACATTTGGAATGTCAAATGTTTCCTCGACTACATTTTTTGCGTCAATGGCTGATGTAGCAGCTATTTCTAACATGAAGGCTAATGCTGCTAAAAAGTTAAAAGAGAAGCAGCAATGTCTTGAAGCAATAAAAATTGCTTTAGATCAGTCAAATACAAAGAGAGATGAGCAGGTTGGTTTGATGCGAGGCGCCGCCAAGATCGTAGAGAGACTGAACAAGGATATGGAGGAACTCAAGTTGCATAAGGCTGGGCTTGTACCAAACGAGGAAGCAATGGCAAAGCTTGAGACCTTGATTAAAATCAGAAAGGAGGCCCTGAAAGACATGGGACTTGATATTGAAGTGCACAATCTTGATAACCTAGGTGAAGAGGCAGCACAGTTACATGTATGTAAGTTTGATTGATTCACCTAGTAGTAGTTGATATTACTTAAAAGTGGTTAAACTCTAAATAGAAAAAAATGGTTAGAGACCATTTTATATGGTAAAAGACCACTTAAATGTGTTTATATAACACTCTTAAGTGGTACCACATAAAGTGATGAAGACTCTTGAAAGTAATGCACAAACACTTATACTGTTTTATAAAGTACGCAGTGCTATTTTTTTCAGGGTCAGCATGACACTTTGTTATGGGAAGTAGAAGTGGTGACAGGGAATCTTCGATTTGTGGAAACGATTATTAATTTGTTGAAGTCAAGAATGCCCATCCTTCTTGTCAGGCCTCCTATTCATTTGGGATTGGACAATAGCTGTGTGCAGCTAGGTGATTGTGTTGCTTGTGGGATGTCTATCATGCAGACTGATGTTACTGGTGTCTACATGCTTCGGTGTCAACATCCGTATCACCCACTTTGTTTTGTAACTGCCTATAAGTCTGCCGGCTAGTGTCTATTTCATGGATGTGAGGAACCTTTAAAAGATGCTTTGAAGCTGCTTGTAGATTCATTTCTTGACCATTTTGTTTCTTTTCTCCATGTAATTGCAGAGAAAGATCCAATGGAAGGCATCTTTGGATCTCCTATTGATGGAATTGGTAATATTCTATGGAACATTCTTCTCTTTGAATGTTCACATAACTTAATATTGAGTATTATTACATTGTCTTTTATGTAGCACACTCCCAAGCTGGGTCATCACGCAAGCCCAATATTGATAGCATGCGTGGTGGGTGCGGGGATAAGAATGCATCCCAGAAACAAGCAGGTGAAGACACTCCGGACCAACAAAAGGCAGAAAAAAGGGATGAAAAAAGAGCAGATGTAGTGGGAGCTCAAGGTGACTCATCCAAGGAGTCAGCCGAGGTGCCTCTGAAGCTAGAACCTAAAATGAACAAGGACGTAGAGGACACTGAAAAATCATCTGAGAAGCCAATTGAAAAGGATACAACAGTGAACTTGTCTGATGAGGACTCGGTTCTTCTTATTTCAGATGTTTGTGCACAGATTTTGGGGTGTAGGAAAAAGAGGAGCAACACTGAAGAGCGCACCACACCAAAGAAAAAAACTAAGGTTGCATCCGAGCCTCCAGAGCCTACTCCAGGAGGTAAAAAATCCAAGGAGCCTTCATCTGATCGGAAAAATACTAACCTCCCCAACCTTAAACCTCCCAAACCAAAGTCCCGCAACAAAATTCTATAGCCCCTATTAATCTTTTGTGCTTTGTAGCCTCTTTGTAATTTTGTCTTTGTACCCTCATTTTGATGTTAATGAAACAACGGCTTTATTTTTCGTTCACTAGTTATTTATTGCTCATTGATTGTCTATTTATTGTACTCATATTGTTCATTGAATGTCTATTTATTGTACTCGTATTGTTCTTTCCGACATCATCATGAGCATCTTCAAGTAGAGCTTATTTTTTCTCCAGTATGTCCTGCCAAGTGGACTATTGCCATAGAAGTTCAGGAAATTAATGAAATGGAAATCAATAGCCTGGAAGGTATACTTTTCAAGTGTATTTTGAAAAGGTTAATATGTCAGTTTGATTGAGGTTTTTAAGGCATGGTACTTGTCTATGAAAAAACTTAGTTGGATTGGAGATGTTCAGAACCAGATGAGAAGGTTGAAGACATAGCAGCTAAGCAGAATGGAGAGCAGGATGCAATGTAACAGCAGATAAAGTAGAGGAAGACCAGCAACCAGCAATTTGCCCCAAAATTGAGGAGATTTCACCAAATTGCCCTGGATGGGGATATCTTGTTTCGAATTTCTGCAGGATCAAAAAGCTCATCATCCTTGATCTCAATGGACTATTCATGAAACGAGATGTAGCCAAAGATTGGACAACTTAAACACCCTCCACGTCCAGCTTCCGACAGAGTTAAACTAAAAAGAGTGGACGAGAAGTTGTGGATCTATTACAGTAGAGATGTTGAGCAATTTGTTTGGGATTTGAAGCAAATAGCAGATGCAATGATTTGGAGCACTTGTACTACTGTTAACATTGATCATATCCTCAGTACATGTTGGCTAGACATATGGGAACATAGGACTTATTACTTTAGGGATCTCTTCTCAAACTGGCAATGTGAAAAGTGGTCGTATTTTGAAGAGATTGCTGGAGCTCCAAGAGACCTTGCAGGTGAACTTGTGTCTTTCAAGCCCCTTTACCATGTTTAGAACAAGTTTCCATAATATGACTCCTCTCGGACATTGCTGGTAGATGACTCCAGGTATAAAAATCTGCGCAATGTCTGGGACAACTGTATATGTCCACCCACCTTTGATCCTCTTTATGAAGAACAAGACCCTGATTACCTCACGCGCACACTTTTGCCATGGCTGTGCAGATGGGCACTAACCCCTAATACCCTGGAGTATACAAAGACAAACCCCATCAGCAATCCCAAAGATGAACTTTCCAGTCTCGTCTTTGAGCACTTTTTTATAAATGGAGACGAATGAGATTGTACATCCAGAAGTGCCATAAACGTTATATATTGTACATTCTTGGTGGATATATAGACGTTTCTGGATAATTTTTGTAATATACTTTTTGTAATATACAGAAGTTCTGGCACTTTACTGTCTCTGCACTATACATGTCTACACTTCTGAATGTCTCAGAACCACTTTTTAGTGGTGCTAAACCCCTAAAACGTGGTTAAAGTTTTATTATGTTATTGCAATAGTTTTTCTAGAACTGCAACAACATTTAATGGTGATGTTTGGGGGGAGTGGTGAAAAATTATTAACCACTTTTTAGTGGTGCTAAACCACTTTAGTACTACTAAAAAGTGGTAAATTTTTATTGAGTTTTTATGAAACTGCAACACTTTTTAGTGGTGATGTTTGGGGGGGGAGGGGGGAGTGGTGAAGCATTCTCGAAAACCAACATGTCAATTCCATCGTATGTTTACACCAATTCCATCTTTTTCAATCTTTCACTAGATGATATAAAATCAGATTTGATTTACAATTCAAAGGGCATGCTATTGTATATTGCCTCATGGTTTTCATTGGAAAGTTCAAACACTTCTCCTATGCCATCGAACACTACAGGCTCCATAGGGAACTTTATTGCCCTTATCAAGTGGGAATATATGAAAACTACTAGCTTGTTATCCCACAGCTCATACAAGTTTGCTTGTAGGGATTTATACTAATGGCCCGTGACCATATAAGTATGCTTCTCTATCTTGTTGCCCCATGCATCAATTTGCTCGTTAGTTGTTAGGCCCTTAGCTACTACACACTTCAAAATGTAGAAGTCAACAACCTCCTCATTATTGTCACGGGAACCGAATAATAGAGATAGACAGCAAAACAGAGGAAGAAATCTTTGTATTGATAGTGTTTGATACAACAAAGGAGCAATTGAATATATATATGGGCGCACTCCGTTGTACGGAGCTCGAACCTCCCGACCACCCCCGAGCTTCAATTTGCTTGCATGCAGCGTCTCACTCGCACTCTCACTCTCACTCTCACTCGCACTCGCACTCGCACTCGCACTCGCAGAAGAGAGAATGGTGAATGATCCCCAAACGCACCACCCGTCGTGCTTTTATCCTTCTTTTCCTCGAAAAGCCTGCACGATTTTCGTACCAAGTATACCTGCGAGAATAATATAGGAACGTGATCGCTAAGCGATCCGTAAAGGTTAGATTTCTATCATGACACTTTGCACAGATCCTGTTTCACACATTGATTTCTGCATCGCCTACAAAATAGCCAAAAGAACATACTCGTGCAACCAATTCAACATGATAATCAAAGTAAAAAAACATAATTATATACCTTCATAATCTCAATTGCCATACTCTACCATGAAGAAACAATCCACTTCTTGGTTGATAGCAGGGAGAACTGTATGATGTTGTATGTCTGTCTGTCCCTGTGTACACTACACTGCTACTGCCTTCTATTTGTTTTCATCATAACTTTTACAAACAAACTCAGAACAGAGCAATCCAGGTACTCAAAACGACGGGAATAGGTCTGGTCTACAAGGCAGCGTGGACAGAATTGCGAAAAACATCTCTGTTTGGCTAAAAACGCAACTTTTAGGTCGCGACTCATAAAACCTCTATTTTTGGGTCTCCACTACTTTTACAACTTATTTTAAGCCTACTCATGCATTTTAAGCTAAAACACATAAATATAAAACATTGATATTAATAAAAATCTCAATTTTACTCTTCATAGACAGACTATCTGTTATTCATTAATCTTTATCAAATCCATCTTTAGTGTAAAAGAATATATGTTCTCTCTTAATATCTCAACTCATTCGTATAAGCTCTATTTAATAGACTATTCAACAATCTTTCAAATCGTACTAACGAAAGATATGCCCTGCTACATTCTTTTCGACTTTAAGAACTTCAAAGACTAGTCCTATTACATTCTCCCCTTATCAAAATTAACTCTGTCCTCATAGTTGGTCTAAAGAGAGAAAAATTCTGTTTGCAAAACACTAAGATCAATCCATGATGCATCCTCTACTGGATAGTTCTGCCACTTAACCAAACTTCCACAATGTCTCTATTTCTCAGATGTTTAAAACGCCTATCTAGTACTAAGTTTGGTTCTATAGTCAATGGTCCGTCATCTTTTAACTTAGAGTTGTCCTCTAAAACATGATGCACATTAGGAACATACTTTTTCAATAAACTCACATAGAATACATGATGCACTTTAACATGAGAAGGCAATTCCAATTTGTAACCTAATGAACCAATGCGCTTCAAAATTTTAAATGGACCAACAAATCGTGGAGACAATCTTCTATCATTTCCAAGAATCAAACGAGACTTCTCAGGAATAACCTTTAAAAAACCATATCACCAGTTTCATACTCCACAACACGATGTTTCTTGTCATAATATAGTTTATGTCTCTTTTGAGATTCTCTAATATTCCCCCTGATTTTGGCCAACTCACTATCCATTTTCTCAAGCATCTCACGTGACAGTTCTACCTTATTCCTCGAATTAAGAAAATGAATAGGTGTAGGATAGTTATAGCCATACATTGTCTCAAACGGAGTCATCCTAATAGATGAATGATATGAACTGTTATATGCAAATTCAACCACCAAAGGCAGATATTCATTCCAATTAGATTGGTTTTCATTGACATACATTTGTAACATATCTTCTAGAATACGATTCACTCTCTCCGTTTCCCCATCTTTTTGAGGATGAAAAGCAGTAAACATGCGTAACTGGGTACCTATAGAGTCAAAAGTCGCTCTCCAGAAATGAGAAGTGAACTTAGAATCTCTGTTAGACACTATGCTCTTGGGCATGCCATGCAAACGAAATATCTCTTTCATAAACAAGTATACAATGGTCAATGCAGTATAAGTTATTTTTACAGGAAAGAAGTGAGCTTGTGTTGTGAGTCTATCTACCACCAGAAAGATCGAATCATACCCTCCACGAGTAGTAGGAAGTCTAATGATAAAGTCCATGGATATACACTCCCACTTCTGTAAAGGAATGTCTAAGGGTTGAAGATCACCAAGTATCCTCTTATGTTCAATCTTAACTTGTTGACATTGAAAGGATTCACGCACATAATTCTTAACATCCAATTTCATACGCGGAAAAAGAATGAACTTTTAATCTTTTCATGTGCCTTATTCAATCCAGGATGACCAGAAAAGTTGAATTATGACACTCATGCAAAATTTGACTCTTGAAAGCAGAATTTGTAGGAATACACAAGCGGTCATAATAATGCAGATTTTCCTTATACAAGTGATATCTGTTCTCATACCTCTCACCAATATTCTCACGCAAGAATTTCAAAATAGGCATATAAAAAGAATCATTTTCAACTTCAGCATGCATATCATCAATCAAATTGGATCGCACAACAGTCAACAAATTACCCATGGACGTACGACTCAATGCATCTGCAACTTTATTTTCTTTTTCACACAAATACTTCAAATCAAAGTCATACTCAGCCAGCAATTCAATCCATCTTCTTTGTCTGTTATTTAACAATGGCTGAGTGAAAATATACTTCAAGTTTTGATGATCAATACGTAATTCAAATTTTACACCAAGCAAGAGATGACGCCAATGCTTCAATGCATGAACAACAGCAAGTAATTCTAGATCATGTGTTGCATGGTTCAATTTATGTCGTCTTAATTTCCTAAACTCATATGCAACCACTCTTCCTTCTTGTATCAAAACACAACCTAATTGTTAACCACTAGAGTCACAGGACACAACAAATGGTTTGCCCATCTCAGGAACTTTTAAAACATAATTTTCCGCTATTTTAGCCTTCAAGGTCTCAAAAGCAGTCTCACAGCTAGAAGTCCACACAAAACCCTTGTCTTTCTTGGTCAATTCGGTCAAAAGACTTGCTATCTTAAAGAAATCTTTAATGTGTGCTCTCTCATATTGTGCTAGACCCATAAAGCTTCTTACATCTCTTACTAACATAGTCTTAACTTTATCAAGATCAATGTGAATCCCCTCTTTAGAAATCACTCTTCCCAAATACACAATCTGATCCTTTGCAAAAGAATACTTACTTGCTTTGGCATACAATTTATGTTCACGCAAAACCTCAAATGTTTTCTTTAAGTGCAATGCATTATCTTCTTTATTCGTAGAATACACAAAAATATTATCCAAGAATACCAGAATGAAGTCATCAAGATACGGGTGAAAAATATTATTCATTAAGCACATGAAAGTTGTTGGTGCATTAGTCAAACCAAAAGCAAGAACTCTAAATTCATAATGTTCATAACGTGTACAAAAAGAAATCTTTGGAATGTCCTCGACCTTAATGCGGATTTAATGGTAGCCAGAACGAAGATCAACCTTTGAAAATATTGTGGCACCACTCAAATGACTAATCAATTCATCTATGTGAGGAAGAGGATATTTTTTCTTAATGGTCTTTTTGTTTAATCCCCTATAGTCGATGCATAACCTATATGTACCATCCTTTTTCTTTTGGAATAACACAGGACTACCCCAAGGAGATACACTAGGTTTAATGAAACCCTTTTTCAAAAGATCATCAAGTTGTATCTTGAGCTCTTTAAGCTCATCAATATTGAACCTGTATGGAGATCTGGAATAAGGTGTCGCTCCTGGATATAGATCTATGGCATGGTCTACCGCTCTAGGCGGAGGTATACCAGGAAGATCGTCCGGAACACATCCTTAACTTCATGTAAGAGATCCTCTATAAATTTTCGATTTGTCTCTTTATGTTTATCCCCAGATTCTTCTTTAATCTCATTAGCAAACACAAACAACGTCTCACACAAGCAAACACAAGCAACGTCTCACACTCTTATCTAAGTCACCTTATCAATTCCATTGCCAAAACTAGATTTAGAATCTCTTTCTTTCCACAAAGAGTGTGACTTATCATCATCAAATGATTAAAGATATATTTTTCTTTCTTAACAATCAATCAAAACATGATTTTCAATGATCTAATTGATACCAATGATAACATCATACATATCAATGTTTATGTTATAGAAATCACCTTTATGATTTTGACTCTTCACAGAAAAAAAAACAAATTTTCTACTAACTCTTTCGTGAAACTATTATTACCACTAGTTAAGTCCACAAGTCTTTTAACTTCTCGATTTAATTTCAAGTTTAATTTCTCAATCAATTTAGACGATAAGAAGCAATGAATACTATCCAAATCAATTAAGAAATTCAAATTTTAATCTCAACTTCTATGCATAAATTCGATCTCACAGAAGCTTTCAAAGGACGTATCAAAAACATAAAACATCACAAAGAAGGGGTAGATGACTTACCTTTATCGTACGCATCGCCAAAAGTCTCCAATTGAGCCATCTTGGTACGTATTGTCTTATCGGTCACCTTGCTCGAGCATTCGAAAGTCTCGTGGTCGTGTTCTCGATATTGAAAGTATAATCCAAATCTTTGAGTTCTTCAATTCACGCTTCTAAATCTTCACATATCTTTCTTATGCCATCAAACTCTTTAAGCTTAGCCTTCGTTAAGAATGATTTGGTTGTCGCTTCTCCCATATCGTCATCGTTTCTTTTGGCGGTACCCTAGTGCCACCACGATGATTATTGTTTCCAGGTGGATTAGTATGGTTTTCACCTTCATGTTGGCCATCAAGGTCTACATAGATATCAAGCTCTCGTGCTGCTTTGCCCCGCAGAGCCTCAACACACTCCTGATTTGCAATTTTCAGATCTTCTCATAGTCGCCGAATTAGGTCTTCTTGCTCCTTCATCCTCCTCTCGTACCCTTCCATGTCCAGAGTCAACCGCTTGCTCTGATACCAATTGTCACGGGAACCGAATAATAGAGATAGACAGCAAAACAGAGGAAGAAATCTTTGTATTGATAGTGTTTGATACAACAGAGGAGCAATTGAATATATATATGGGAGCACTCCGTTGTACGGAGCTCGAACCTCCCGACCACCCCCGAGCTTCAATTTGCTTGCATGCAGCGTCTCACTCGCACTCTCACTCTCACTCTCACTCGCACTCGCACTCGCACTCGCACTCGCAGAAGAGAGAATGGTGAATGATCCCCAAACGCACCACCCGTCGTGCTTTTATCCTTCTTTTCCTCGAAAAGCCTGCACGATTTTCGTACCAAGTATACCTGCGAGAATAATATAGGAACGTGATCGCTAAGCGATCCGTAAAGGTTAGATTTCTATCATGACACTTTGCACAGATCCTGTTTCACACATTGATTTCTGCATCGCCTACAAAATAGCCAAAAGAACATACTCGTGCAACCAATTCAACATGATAATCAAAGTAAAAAAAACATAAGTATATACCTTCATAATCTCAATTGCCATACTCTACCATGAAGAAACAATCCACTTCTTGGTTGATAGCAGGGAGAACTGTATGATGTTGTATGTTTGTCTGTCCCTGTGTACACTACACTGCTACTGCCTTCTGTTTGTTTTCATCATAACTTTTACAAACAAACTCAGAACAAAGCGATCCAGGTACTCAAAACGACGGTAATAGGTCTGGTCTACAAGGCAGCGTGGACAGAATTGCGAAAAACATCTCTGTTTGGCTAAAAACGCAACTTTTAGGTCGCGACTCATAAAACCTCTATTTTTGGGTCTCCACTACTTTTACAGCTTATTTTAAGCCTACCCATGCATTTTAAGCTAAAACACATAAATATAAAACATTGATATTAATAAAAATCTCAATTTTACTCTTCATAGACAGACTATCTGTTATTCATTAATCTTTATCAAATCCATCTTTAGTGTATTATTTTTTTTTTAAAAAAGAATATATGTTCTCTCTTAATATCTCAACTCATTCGTATAAGCTCTATTTAATAGACTATTCAACAATCTTTCAAATCGTACTAACGAAAGATATGCCCTGCTACATTCTTTTCGACTTTAAGAACTTCAAAGACTAGTCCTATTACAATTATTCTCTTTAGAAGTGACAACAAAATTGTCTCCAGGTGTGAGAGAATCACTTAAGGAGTCATAATGACCTGCATAAGTGGCACCATGGAACTCCTCATCGTCCGAGTCTCCGTATGACTGGGAATCATTAGCAAGTGGCTCCAAAGTGTGATATTGCCACGTCTCCACATGTGATCTATTCATACACTTTCTCCAATGGCCAAGTCTGCAAGGAAAACAAAAGCATGACAACCGTTTTGATCACAATGCACAAGTGTTGTTCTCAGAATACCCATTCACACAGTGCATTGCTCTTGAGCCCTTCAATGGTTTGCAGTCCCATTGATGGGATCGTTGAACATCGCCTAGATTGACCTCCCATAACACCCTACTGACCTCCCTCTTTTGCTTGTCGTACATAGCAGTTGCTCCAGTACTGAGATGCATTCTCAAAAAAGAGACAACTTCAACTACACAAGTCAACCGCACACTATTTTTCTTCAATTGCTCATGAGTTAGAGCCCTTTTAATGACAGCCCCAGCCCCATCATGTTCCCCTTTCCATGTCCTGAGAAAAAAAAATTCTGATTCATTTCCATGCTAGTAAGGCTCCAATATCTAGCAACAAAGTAAAACGGTCGCTTTGCTTTAAATTGTGAAGCTGCGCCATCTGACCAAACCCAATTTTTTTAAAGCTTAGCCCTTGTTCTCTCAACCATTGAGCATGTAAGAGAAAAGCATGCTGCACAAATAAGGTGTCATGTTGTTTATCATCTGAGACAAAAAAGTACATGGTCTAATCTTAAATGAAGCTTCCACGTGCAACATACATGTATACAAATGTTAAAAATAAACTTAGCATTCAAAACTGGTTAATTGTTTCAAAACATTAAAAAGTGATTCTATATCACTAAAAACTGGTGTGCACCACTAAAAACTAGTAATGATACATTCAGTAGTATTGTTTTACCTGTGAAAATAATGCACCACAAATACAAATTAGTGTAGAAACTAGTAACCATACAAAAGGGTAGAATATTAAGAGGTTGTGTGGGACAACTTAATAGTGGTGAGAAACCGCATTCAGCGTAACTAAAAAGTGGTTTGGCACGACTTAAAAGTGAATTCAAACCACTTGACGGTGATGAACCACCAATAAAAAATGGTGTGCACTGCTTGAATATGGTGGGAAACGATTAAAAAGTGGTGAGTAAGGACATGAAAGTTCTGGGGAAGTTCAGAACTAGCACTTAAAAAGTAGCTGGGAGGGACACAGTACTCGGCCCGATAGACTAGCATTAGCACTAGATAGTAGTCCAACACAACTTGAAAGTGGAGAGATTTTGTGAAAAGTGTTTGATGACCACTTTAGAGTGATGAGCGACTAGTTCAAAGTGGCCAGTCATCATCAATTAAAATCTAGCAAATAAAATGTAGCCGGGAGGGACAAAATACTATGCGACAGACCAACATCAGAACTAGATAGTGGTCCAACACAACTTGGAAGTTGAGGAGCTCTTGTGAAAAGTGCTTCATGACCACTTGAGAGTGGTGAGAAACTACTTCAAAGTGGGCAGTCACCACTTGAACGTGGATTCTCGTCACTTGAATGCGGTGATAGACCGCTTTTGGCGTGTACAAAGTAGCGTTTATATACATGGTCATATGTACAAAAAGATGTAAATACATGCATTTGGGAGCTTTGCAAAGTGGTTTCAAGTTTGAAAAAGGGTACAATGTGTGCACATTGTAAATATGCGTGCTTGCGTGTCGGCAGTCGAGCATATGTACATGCCTGGATAGGGTATCGGGGCCTTGGATATGGTTCTAGGTGGCTTATTTTTGCTCTAGATAATGTGTTTGAGCTTTCTAAAATGTAAATAATGCAAGTGACAAGTGTGGTTACTCTCATCCCGCTCGAGAAGTTTGACACATGCGGTAACTGTCTATTTGCGGTGCCTGATCTGTGGTGATACGTGCATCGCCCTAGAAGTGGTCAAAAATGGAATGTGGGGATGTGGAAATGTGCTTTGGGTATCTAGGATCAAGTGTGCGAAATTTCCTGCGAAAAATGCCCGCTAGGGGCCAAAACTAGGCCAAAAAAGGTCAAAAAAGGTGTGAAATGGCTTAAAATTGCCACATCACTCATGGTGCCGTGATGGTCCAGGATGAGGGAGGACTTTTGAAGAGCAATATCAACACTTTCACCCCTCTGTGTGTGGGAGGAAGCAGGGTTCCTACAGGTGGTCTAGTGCAGTTGTGTTGCGTTCGCGTCCTCTTTTCGAGTGTGTGGAGGAGTGAATGAGAGCTTTCTCTCTTCAATTTTGCACTTGGGAGAGTCTATGGGAGCTTCCATGTATGTGTGTGTGCAAGGAATTGAGGGAAGAAGGTGCGGCTTTCTGCAAGACTATGTGACCCTGTATAGGTGCCATTAGGGTTGGCGCCACTCAAAAGAGTCCAACAGAGTGGAGTTTGGTGAAGCTTTTGCAATGGTTTGAGAGTGGCCTTTTGTGGTGGAGTTTTTGGTTTTCTGATGGTTTTTCTTGTATATTTTGGTCACCATCAAGCCTGATTTCAAGTGTTGATCACCTCGACTCACCTTGTAGTGTCTGCAGGCAGGCAAAGGCTTGTAGGTCGAGGCGTTTGGAGTTTGAATTGAGCTTGTGGGTAGATTTTTTAGTGATATTTTGAGTGGTAGTGAGTGAGTTGAGGAATTCAAGTAAATTCATTGTGTTGTGTTGAGTTGTGTGGGTGTGTGAGTGTGCGCACGACATCTTTTGCTCCATCAGCTTTCTGGCTCCATCAGCGGTTTCGTGAAGTTCGAGCTTCATTGAAGAAAAGTGGTGGTTTGGTTGAGGTGCAAGACTTCAAATTTTGTGGAATTACTCATGCAAGGGAGAAGGGACTTCAAAGGGATGGCGTATAGTCGGCCAGTGTTTACAGGGAAGGAAGATGTGAAGGAATGGATTGCGGACTTCAAATGGCATACGCTCGGTATGCACATTGTGAATGATGAATCAAAGCTTCATGTATTTCCTCTTGCGCTCAAAGGAGAAGCTCGCGAGTGGTTTGAAGGTTTAGAGGAAGACAAAAAGCAAACATGGGAGCAGGTGAAGCTGGAAATTTTTGACAGGTTTGGGAAGAAACTAACCAACAGAAGCGACGACAAAATTGAGATGTTTGCAGCAAGATGTTCATGCTAACTTTAAAGAGCTTTTGCAACACTTCAAAGGATTTTGGGTTCAATTAGAGGCGGCATCCCAAGTACCTCCAAGGGATTTCTTTAAAGTGCGTCAGTTTATGGATTGTCTCCATCCAAGTGTGTAAGGGAGAGCTATTTACATCATTATCCTTGAGCATCAAGATGTGGATGTTTTAGCCAATAAGAGAGCTAGGCATGATAGGGAGAAAGAGACAGAAGAAGAGAGGGAAACAAGAGCAAGGAAAGGAAAGGCTAAGGTAGAAGACAAACCAGAAAGTAGTAAGAGGCTGCGAAGAAGGAAAATTGGTCCAAAGGACTACCTCCTTGGCCAAGGTGTTGAAGACTATGATATTGTCGACGACATACGAAATCAAAAGGATAATATATCTTTTGGTAAATTGGTGGCTTTGAACGCTAAATTGAGGAGACAGTGGACCAAGTGTGTGAGCACACGGCTCCCTTCGAAAAAGGAAAAGCGTCAAAGCATGGTGTCATCTTTGAGGGTTGGTCACCCAGTGGATATGGTGCCAATAGTTGAAGCTATGCTGGGAAAGAAGATGAAAGTGCAAGCATATGTGGATGGTGGTGCCTAGGTGTGTGTCATGACCGAGGCTATCATGAAAGAAGCAGGTGTCAAGATGTCAGTGACTGCTTCGATCCGTATGAGAATGGCCAACCACAAAAAGGCAAGGTGTCTTGGAATAGCTGAATATGTGAAGATAAAAGTCTTGGGGATTGAGTGCTTGGTTGATTGCTACGTGATGCAAGCGGGTGAGAATGTGGATGGTGGTGCCCAGGTGTGTGTCATGACCGAGGCTATCATGAAAGAAGCAGTTGTCAAGATTTTAGTGAATGCTTTGATCCGTATGAGAATGGCTAACCACAAAAAGGCAAGGTGTCTTGGAATAGCTGAAGATGTGAAGATAAAAGTCTTGGGGATTGAGTGCTTGGTTGATTGCTACGTGATGCAAGCGGGTGAGAATGCGTATCCAATCATTTTAGGGAGGCCATGGCTTATAACCCTTGGTGCTAAGCAGGATTGGGGCATGGGCTTGATCACCATCCCCGACAAAGAGAAAGGAAGGACCATTGTCTACAACATGAAGACACACGAGAGCCGTACACAGCCCCTAGTGGAGATGCAAGATACGGATTCGATGGAAACCACATCATACGATAGTGATGCTTCGTCTACATCATCAGAAGAAAGTGTAGAGGAAGGCTTGATGCAATTATGTCCTGATCTTTTTGGGATAAGTGTTGAAAAGGAAGCATCGATGCATGATGTGAAGGTCAAGGAGGAGAAGGATAGTCCAAAAGCAATTGTAGAGCCTGCCAAAGTGAATGTAAGGAGCATGCTAGGAAAGGACTTGACAGAAAAAGAAAAAAAGGAGGATGAAGACATGTTCAAGGAATTTCCAAAGCTATTCGCCACTGAATATACAGAGTTGCAAGGAGCTAAAGGGGTCGAGCATAGAATCAATCTAAAAGAAGGTGCCAAGCCAAAGGTTCAAAAGCTTAGGAGGCTGGGGGTGATGTGAGTTCTCCGTGCATCGTCTCTATGACACACAGATGCAGGGAACGAACCATCGGATTCACTTGACACTATTAAGTGATGTTTGGCTGAATATAAGTTTCTTTTGTGGATCCCCAGAAGCTTGGCAGCTTGCGGTATGCTCATGTCAGTGTTTTGCTCCTTGCTTCCACCATTCACCAACATCATCATTGCTGATTTCTTCACAAAAAACTCGTCTGAAGATCTTGGGACCTTCACATGATTCAAAGTGTTGCGAATGTTTCTCAGCATAAGTGCTTCCAACTCTTTGGATTTACTCTGCATAGTAAGGAAGCAAGGATCTTGAAGAAGTTCATCAAAGTTTTCCTTCCTACCACTTGCATCCATTCCCACGGTTAATGTATCAAAGTGTTGTACCATAGATTGACATATCCTTCGTTTCTTTCTTTCATCCATCTCCCCCGTATTGCTTTCTGCCGTCACAAAGTTGACTGTTGCCTTACGTTGCTTTCATTTCTAAGCAGCCCAATATTCCCTCATTAATTTTCTGCGTTGAAGTTGAGCTTCTCTACTCAATGACGATGAGCTGATAGACAGTTCTTCACTCTGCTCCATTGTTGAAGTACTTTCAAAGGATTGCTCTACAAGAAATACAATACAAATCATAACTACTCGCTATACTTTTAATTAATACATGGCACTTCTTGCACTAATTAGCAAGATACTAATAAGCATAATAAGTGTTTACATACCTCAAGAATCATCAAGTAGAAGAGGAACCTATAGAGATAGAGTTCGTGAGAGAGAGAGAAAGAGTGTTGAGAGAGAGAGAGAGAGAGTTGAGCTCGAGCTCACACACAAGAGGAGCCATGCTTAGAGAGAGAAAGAGAGAGAGAGAGAGGGAGGGCTGAGCGATACAAAAATCTTGGCAAGAGCTCTGTGAGAGAGAGACAGAGAGGAGCTAGTTAGAGCTCCAAGAGAGATCTCAGAGACAAAGAAAGCTCAGAGAGGTTGTAGCGGGAAAGAAGCGGCGGACAATAATCCAACGTTCAGCAGTAAATTACATTTAGTCTCATTAATTGTGGTACGTTAGGAGACTTAATTGACGTACCTTAGGAGAGTGATATTCTTTTTGATATTTGAAGCACTTTCAAAACACCCACTTTTAAGCACCAAAAAGAAACGTCCTTGACATTACTTTCCAGCCCACCTACACATGCTTTCACCCATGCACCATAGAATTGGATGGATGGACTCAGAAAAAACCTTTAATCAATGTAATGCTTATTAACCCTAGAGGGGCTATCTATTGCAGACGGTCATCTATATATCTTCATAAATCTTTTATTGTCACCAAGTTTGTCTTCATAAAATCAATTCTTTGATCAATCCTACATAGATCATAGACTCCAAAAAAAACATGTCATGAAAATTATTAGCATCGTTAATGAAATAATTACGTTCACAATGCCATAAGAGATGGTTCGCGACGCCACTATTTTGACGACATATATACGCACGACAACATATGGTACATAAAGTATAAACGTAAAAGTACAAAATGTGTGATTACGTGATACAAATGATATGTGTATATACTACATAAAACAACATTTATCAATGTAGTGATCAATGAATACCATCAAAGTATTAACAAAATATCATCATTATATCAATAAAAAGGAATAAATGATCATGGTATCAACGAAAGCATCATGATATCACCGAGAATAATCATTGTATCAAGGAAACAACATCATGGCATCACCGAGAATAACCATGGTATCAACGAAACATCATCATGGCATCACCGAGAATAACCATGGTATCAACGAAACAACATCATGGTATCACCGAGAATAACCATGGTATCAACAAAACATCATCATGGTATCAACAAAAATCACCATGGAATCAACGAAATATCATCATGGAATCACCGAGAATAACCATGGTATCAACGAAATATCATCATGGCACCACCGAGAATAACCATGGTATCAATGACATATCATCATGGTATCAACGAAAATCACCATGACCAAAGTATTAACAAAACATCATCATGGTACCATCAAAATCACTATGGTATCAATGAGAAATTATCAATAAAACGACGTAAACTATATCTCTAAAAGAATAATTATACGAGAATCAATGAACGAGTATATCATATAACAAAAGATCATGTACCAACAGTAGCTCGATAGAATTTGGACGATCATCAACGGCTCGACTGAATCGGAACGATGTGTAGCTGGCTTCTGCAGCAAAGTTACGTCAGTAACAAATATATGATTGATGAAGAAAAATATAATTGATAAGTTTTCAATTATGAGAAAAATCAAAAGCAAAAAGTAAAATTTTGATTTTCAAACATATTCGTAGTCCGAGACGATAACCCAAAATCGGTGCAGAATTTAGAGAAACTTTCTTCTGCAAAGTTATAGACCACATCGATTTCAATCCCCATCGTGGGTAGTTTCTTCTGCAAAGCTGTAGAACACATCGATTCCGGTCTCTCACGCGGGTAGTTTCTACAAAATCGTTTTCAATAAGCAGAAAAATAAAAAAACAAAAAACGAAAATTGCTTTTTAGGTATGTACGCAGTCCGCAAACGATAACTCAAAAAATCGGTGCAGAATTTGAAAACACTTTCTTCTTCAAAGTTGTAGATCACATCGATTCCGGTCTCTTTCGCGATAGTTTCTGCAAAATCGTTTTCAATAAGCAAAAAAATAAAAAACAAAAAGCAAAAATTGCTTTTCAGATATGTACGCAGTCCGACGAACGATAACTCAAAATCGGTGCAGAATTTGAAAACACTTCCTTCTGCAAAGTTGTAAACCACATCGATTCCGTCTGCACCTCAATGGTTTTCTGCAAAAACGTTTTCAATTAGCAAAAAATCAAAAACAAAAGCGGAAGTTGCTTTTCAGGTATGTACGCAGTCCGCGAACGATAACTCAAAATCGGTGCAGAATTTGAAAACACTTCCTTCTGCAAAGCTGTAGAACACATCGATTCAGTCTCTAATGGTAGTTTCTGCAAAATCGTTTCTAATTAGCAGAAAATCAAAAACAAAAAGCGGAAGTTGCTTTTCAGGTATGTACGTAGTCCGCGAACGATAATTCAAAATCAGTGCAGAATTTAAAAAACTTTCTTCTGCAAAGTTGTAGACCACATCGATTCCGGTCTCTCAGCGCAGTTTCTACAAAATCGTTTCCAATTAGCAGAAAAATAAAAAACAAAATGCGGAAGCTGTTTTTCAGGTATATACTCAGTCCGCGAACGATAACTCAAAATCGGTGCAGAATTTGAAGACACTTCCTTATGCAAAGTTGTAGACCACATCGATTTCGGTCTCTCCTTAAGGTATTTTCTGCAAAATCAATTTTGATCAGGAGAAAAATCGAAAACAAAAACGTACTGCTCTGATACCATGTTGAGAGAGAAGGAGAAAGCACAGAAGTAGAACCCCAAAGTGTGTAGAATACACACATGAGATGATGTATATATAGAGGGGACCTGGGTGCCATATATAGAGAAGCCATATATTGAGTAGCTTCACATATAAGCTCAACAAAATGATGATACAAATTTATTAAAAAATATTAAATTATTAAAATTAAAGAGAATCTTATGATTAAAAACCACATTGTGCGAATCGACCATGAAAATTAAATTAGAGAGAGAGAGAGAGAGAGAGAGAGAGAGAGAGAGAGAGAGGAGAGTGAGAGAGAGCCAGGAGTGTGAGATCTCAGCACAAGAACTGGACCCTGCTATGTGTAGAAGTGTGAGATGATGAAAGAAATTACATCTAAAGGGTTGGAAAATCGTACATGTGAACAACTCAGCTAGTGTGAGATATTCTCAGCAGAAGTCCTGGATGCTGTTGTAAAATAGATTGATAGTTTTTATCAATCTAATCCCTCATAAAGTGTGTGGAACTCACACCACAACTATTAGCGGATAAATTAACAATTGCAGATATAAGTTACCTATCGTATGTGTTTACGTCCAAAACAACACCAAGTCATTTAATGATGAAAAATGATGTTCTTTTGGAATATGAAACACACGAGTAACCAGTACGTCACATTAAGATGAAGAGGTCATGAAAATATGCATCTCTTCACTCTTAATATAACGAGTGGTAACGCTTGTGTTTCTATGTAACACCTATGACATAAAAACTTAATCTAAAATTGTAAATTTTATAAGATATTTCTAATGGAGTGTGTGGAACACACAACACAACCATCAGCAAACAGCTCAACAATCTCAAATGTAAATCAATTGTTGTATATATCTACTTTCAGAGTAACACCAAGTCATCTACTGAGAGCATCTCACACTCCTGGCCTTTAGAAATAGAAGCAAAAAATAACGAAAGTCGCATTAAGATGAAGAGGGCATAAAGTATGCATCTCTACACTCTTAAAATGAGGAACAAATCTTTGTGCTTCTATGTAGAATAATCAATAATGATTTACTTTAATATTGTAAATTTTATAGGCCACTCTGAAGTGAGAGGTGTAGCATCATGCCTACTACACTCCACGAGTCGACCTCTAATCCTAACTCATCTCTATGGTGAGAGATATACTACTACACCATACGAGTGAGAATCTAAATTTACCCTAAACCTTCCTTGGAGTGAGTTATATAACTACACACCATGGGAAAGGAAACTATATTCTACACACCTCTGGAGTGATCCATATGGCTACACACCACGAAGTGGCCTACGACCTTCAAGCCAACTTTGTGGTGAGAGTCGAAACTACTGCACCACACAAGTCTGGCACAACACAAAAATAAAGTTAGTATTTACTGAAAATTAAAAAAATATACCTGAAAACCGCTGTAAACCGAAGAGGCTGTCGCTATCTGCTAATCTCTCAAAAGCTCCAAGCTCTCCAAGCTCCAAAAAAGTCCACAATGCTTTTCAATCGAATATGGCGACGATTGTATATATATACAATTTTTCGATCGAGATATTTTTCGATCGAAAAATATCTCGATAAAAAACTGTTTTATATGGATATTCGGTAATTATTCAGAAATACGGCGTATATTGACGTTTTATACATATAATTTTTGTTAAACGGGCGTAAAGGTGAATGCATTTTGTACGGTTGACATGGGGAGATAATAGAAATTCACCACTTATCAACCTACTATCTTGTAGCCTGGGTGGTTTTGTATCAAGTATAATTGACCTATACATTCCTAAAATATGAAATTCAATTTTAACATTGACCACTTGTCTAAGACTATATAAAGCTCCATAACATGCTCCATCCATGCTCCATTGAAACGTAGAAAGAAGAAAGCTTAACCACTTGTCCAAAGTAGGCTCCATTGAAGCATGGAGAGTAGCTAAAGATCCAGCACTTGGCCAAGCTAGGCTGCAGGTAAAACTAGAGAGAAGAAGGCTGCATTATTTCTTTAATCTAAGCTTGAGGAAAACATGGAAAACCAAAATATATGTTGTACATGATGAGCTTTGTTTCACCGTCAACCACTCGTCCAAGTTATAAGTCCCACCTTTTGCTGAGACAAGCTCCATTTAAACATTGATACAAACAACACTCCACCAATTATGTCTAGTAGCACAGATGGTTTGGCCTAAAGGTCTACCACGCACTTGTCCAACCTACACTACATTGTATTATGGAGATTTTGGTTTGAGATTCAAAACATTCCCACCTAAATATTTGTTCAAATTCAAAATTGATCACTTAAATTTAAATGTAACGGCCCAAACTTAAAATTTCCCACCCAAATTCAAATTTAGCCCCCTAAATTTAAACTTTTCCCGCCAAATTCAAATTTAGCCATCAAAATTTGAAATTTCCTACCAAAATTCAAATTTGACCTCCTAAATTTAAAATATCCCACCTAAATTAAAATTCAAATTCACGTTTGCTAAAGAAGATGTGATTATCTTGCCCAAATTCAAAATATCCTACCTAAATTCAAACCATGTTTAAACTAATTATCCCGCCTAAATTCAAAGTGGCTAATCTTGAATCAAACTATGTCGCTTGAATTTTGACTATCCCACCCAAATTGAAAATAATGAGTCTAAATTGCTACTAGTCTGTATAGATTTTTTAAGTTATCCCACCTAAAAATTGCTACAATATCAGAGCACGTTGTATTCAAACAAGGTCCACCACCTGTCCAACCTACATACCAAGAATGATTGAGTGTACAAGGTATTGTTTGGAGTCCTTTAAGTCCAATGGTTCACCAGTTGTCCAACCTATATCCCATAGAGAAATGAAAACATCATACACCCACCGCATGTACAACATAAGCTCTTGAAAAGGGAGATTATAATTTTTTTGCATCCCAACAATGTATCATATTTCTGTCCACTTACTATTGTTTGTTTACTTGTCCTAGTTTCAACGGTTTATGTTGAGTAGGAATTTTAGCAGACTACATTATTCTATAAAAAAACCAGATTACAATCAAATTTACAAACGGTTTAGAGAAAGGAAACTCAAGAGGTCTCCATCACTTGCGGCAAGAATTGATCTCAACAAGTAACACAAGTAATTCATCCGTCCATTCAAGTTTACAAGTACTATAATGGTTTAGTTATCTTTGCTATTTATGTAGATACCTATGTCTATAAATATTATGCATGACTATTGTGTTGAGATAACACACATCTACATGTTGATCAATATATGCAAGAGGAGAAAAAGGATGAAGATAGCAAGAGACTAATCTTATGAATGTGTAAATTTTTTTATTTTTGAGAGAGACAGCAAGCAAGAATGACAGATTTGACTGATTTGTGTGTGAGTGACTTAGGGATGCAAACAACATTAAAAAATTCTACTCAAAAACTCTGTATCTTTGTACACAAGAAAGAATGATAGAGAACCTTTATGTGTGTGTGTGTGTGTGTGTGTGTGTATATATATATATATATATATATATATATAGAGAGAGAGAGAGAGAGAGATAGATGGACCTTTAAGGAAGTTGTTGCCTCTTCCTCACTAATCGTTAGCACGAATCTATACGCTGATGGCCTCCTGTCTGTGATGGCGATTTTGTACCTTGTGCAGGATGATGGCCATTGATATTGCCCATTGATCCATTATCTTTATAATATCGACCATTGTTCCATTCATTCATTTAGAACTTTGTTCCACACACATGACAAGCTTAAAACTGTATATTCTCCGGATGGGAATTCTTCTCAAAGTCCACCTATTCTATGGTATTTTTCCTTCTTGTTTTTTTTTTTTTTTTTTTTTTTGGGGGGGGGGGGGGACTCTCCAAGCAAGGCATTGACATGGGGAGTTTAGGTCCACCACTTTTCCAAGCTACATTCTAATATATCAAGGGAATTTTGATTTCAATACCATCACAGGTCCAACCCCATCTTCAACACTATTTTCAATAGTTTGCCTTAAACATCAACCATTAAAACTAAGTCCACAACTTTTTCTAAGTTACAATCTAATATAGCGAAGGGCTATTTGTTTTAAGGTCCACCACTTGCTCCACCACTTATCCAAGCTACATTATAATTTACCAAGGGACTTTTGATTTCAGTATCCATCACACATCAAACCCCTTCTTCAACACTAGTTTCAATAGTTTGCCTTAGGCATTGGCCCTTAAAACTAAGTCCACAACTTTGTATAATCTACAGTCTAATATAGCGAAGGGATACTGGTTTCAAGATCCATCACTTGTTCAAGCTAAAATCTAATATACAAAGGGGCTTTTGATTTCAATATCCATCACAGGTCCAACCCCCTACTTCAACAATATTTCCAATAGTTTTCCTTAGGCCTTAGGCCTTAGAACTAGGTCCACAACTTTGTCTAAGCTATAGTCTAATATAGCAAAGGGCTATTGGTTTCAAGATCCACCACTTGTTCAACCTTGCTACCATTGTAAGAAGCAAGGGCTACTCATACATTGGTGGGAAGGTGTTTTGGTTTCAAGGTCCACCACTTGTCCAGTCCAACCTTGCTTCCACTGAGAAGCAAGGACTGGAAATTAAGAAGAAAGGTCCTCTGGTTGTCTACCTTGGGTATTGACATTAAAAGTACATGGCATTAAAACGAAGTCTGCCACTTGTCTAAGCTATAGTCTAATGAAGAAACAGGGTTTTGGTTTCAAGAACAACTAGTTGGGCCACCACTTGTTCAACATTGATTCCATTGCTAGATTTTCATCTATTGGTGTATCAAGGGTGGTTTAATCACAATATTTGCTACCACTTGTCCAACCTACCTAGATCTTTTTCATGTTGTACCATGGGGAATTGGAACTTGAGATCCCCCACAACCCAAGCTAAGCCCCATTGATGCATGGATAGAAGTAAGGTCAACCACTTGTCAACATAGACTTGATTGGGCTCATTGCTTTGAGACTAAATGTAGTTACAATGCTTATAACCCTCATGTATTTTGTAAAATGGAAATTTATTTCTGACTATGAACTTGATAAGGCCATCTTTTTAACTTACAGGATGGATTTCAAATCTCGAGATAAAGTGCATATGACACTTGATGATGAAATTGTTCGCATTGGTTGTGTGTGTAGAACAGATCCAAATTTCACTTGTGGGAGATAGGACCAAGAAATGTATCTATACTATTGGAGGAATGTTTGAAGGATGTGGTTCTACGCCGTTCAATGTCCTAGTTAGGGATTTTATTAACGTGATCACGAACATGTGAACACATTAATAACATTGAATAATTACTTTTCCAAATACGTGATCACGTTAAATAGTCATGTGACTTTCCCTTTACCGATAGAAATTATCCAATTTGGTAAGCTCACTGGATTTTTTCACGTCTTGGTGGGCTTAGTTTAGAATTCTTATAGTTTCTTCGTGGGCCCATCGAGAAAAACCTATACCCCAGTGAGGTTTTGGTAGGTTTCCACGTCACCACTTATCGGATTTTTTGTGATCAGGCTAATTATCATTATGTGAATGTGATAATAAACATTGTGATGATGAGAAATTTCACATGATCACGTAAACATTAAATCCCTGGGCCTTGTTGGAGCTATATATGGCTCACTCTACTCAACTTGGTCTCACCTATATATTTGTATCTTGTCCTCAATATGAATCAGTTTTTGGGAGCGTATATGGTGTGTCTCTTGTATCGTCTCTCTCTCTTTCTCTCTACATCTCAACATGGTATCAGAGCGGTAACGATCACGCGCCGATTCAATTCATGGTGACAAAACAGTATGTGTATGCGATTTGCATGTAAGAGAAATTGCTACAAATTTTATTTGAGCATTGATTCTTGTTAATTGTGGTTGTTTTGTGTTAAGAAGAATATGATTAGTGTTTTGTGTGGCGTTTATTGCTAATCAATCTAATCGTTGATTACGTTTTCCTGTTGATGACACCCTGAACTTCATCTCAATTTTTCGGGGTGTTCTGCTCAAAATTTGGAGAAACGGAAAAAGCGCAGTGGAGCATAGCGCAATGGCACTTTGCATCCAAAACTTGTTCGTCTCCTCGAGCTCTTCGATTTGAGTTCTAGGTTTGCGTCAATCGGAGTTCGTAGCATAAAGTTATGCTGTTTTTACTACAATTGAGCTTGACACAGCTTTCTTCGTCCTACTTCTTCGTGAAGCGTCCGCGATCGTTTTTCTTATTTTGGCGTTAAATTTTTCGAGAAGATTTAGCTTTTTGCTATTCGTATTGTGGTCGTCAATCTTGCGTCTCACGCCACTCTATTTTGAGGACTCTTTATTATTAACGTCTCCTTTACCCTACCTTTTTTGGGTGACGTCTCTCACATCTTTGGACGTTCCTTGAGCATCCTTCTTACGTTTATCATTGATAGAACGCAGTCCTCATATCTCTCTCATTCGCAATTGCGGCCTTCACCATATATGGTGTGCAGATTTTGCGATCTTATCTTATACGTCTTCTCGCAACAAGATATGGCTATGAATATTCTCGTCAACGACTTTCCTTCTGGCCAGCGTTCTGTTCCTCCTTTCCAAGGTTAAGGTTTTCCAGGCTGGAAAGCAAAGATGTTGTTAATTCTTGAAGGCGATGAACTCTCCGATGTTGTTCTTGGAAATCGTGTTTGTTTGCCTCAGCCTGTTGATACGGATAATGATAACGTGCTTATCACTGAAGGACCTATATTTGAAGATTGTAATGTTGCCTATACTGATTGGCAACGACGTGATAAAGCAGCTCGTCGATATATTCTTTCTGCTCTTACTGATTCCCTTTTGCTTGATATGTATGAACTGCCTACTTCCCACGACGTATGGAAGTACCTTATTGCAAACTTTCAGAAGAAATCTGTCACAGAAATACTTTATTTGAGAGGGTTTCTTAACAAGTTACAATATGAAGTTGGTACTGCCATGACGGGACATATTGAATCTTTCAAATCTATTATTAATCAACTTGCTGCTGCCGGTGATCCTGTTCCACAAAAGCAAGAGAGAGAGAGAGAGAGAGAGAGAGAGAGAGAGAGAGAGAAGAGAGAAATCACATGGCACAACAAAAGAGCTATAGGAGATTATATTATGCATGGTGCACATATTCAAAAACTCAACCACAAAAATATGTTTGCATAATATATTCATGATAAGATGGATCAAAAGAAGACTTTCATTCCTCGAATACGTATTGTTCTTAAGGGTGTGGATTCAGGATACAATTTGCAGGTGGCATTGATAAGTATGATAACTCATGGACATGGAGAAATTCATTACCGACACTTTGTCTTGAAGGGTTAGTGGCTAGATTATCCAAATATTACAATTGGATCAATTGCTAATTGTTTACATAACCTAGAGAGGATAGATAAGCATCCTCTTGGGGATCTAGTAACAAATGGGCCGCCAAGGAGTAGTGTTTCACTACTACATGCTTTGAACTCAAGGGATGCTTTGGACTACCACAACTTGTGTGATGGAAAAGAGCCCATTGTGCAACCATCAGAAACTGCAGAAGAGGAATGAAGGTCAACATTTCAAAAGCTACCAGAGAACTTGTTACTACAACTAGATAATTGTGCAGGGGAAAACAAAAATCAATATTTATTCGACTATTTGTCAATGCTTGTTGCAAGAGGGGTTTACAAAACTATCCAACTAGGATTTTTGATGGTCGGGCATACACATGAGGACATAGATGCGATGTTCAGTAGGTTTTTAGAGAAGTAGAGAGTAACCCAAACATATATTGTGCTGGCGAAATAGCTCATCCTCATCTCCAGCTCCAATTCTGTTTACATAGGTCCCTGATTTCAAGCAATATCTTTGTGATGGAAAGACATACTTGTTGGACATTCCAAACCACTTCAATTTAGGTTTTTTATGCAAGAGGAGACACCAATGATGCATTATAAAGCACATGTAGGTGTGTCAAGTTGGAGTGGAAGTATTCGTCTTTGGAAAATAGATACATAAGGCAAACCAATGTTACCACATGGAGATCCGCCTTTGATACCAATGATGAAGTATGTCAAGGCTTATGAAGAAGTGATTTCAGGGCTGAAGAAGAGATGACAGCTTTCTCTATACTGTGTGGTCTAATTAGCATACTATGCTATGAGTGAAAGTTAGCACAAACAAAAATGCACAATATACTAATTGAAGGTATGCTAATTAGCATACTATGTATGCTAATAAGCATACCTTTGCTCGTTTTAAGGAGAAGAGATACAGGTCTCTGCATCCTGTGTATGCTAATTAGCATATTGTTTATGCCAATTCACATTCTATGGGTATGCTAATTAGCATAGTTAACTGGCATAAACAATATGCTAATTAGCATAGGTTTGCTGGTTTCAAGGAGAAGGGATGGCAGCTTTGTGTATACTGTGTATGCTAATTAGCATACTATACTGACTGGAAGTTAGCACAAAAAAAAATGTACAGTATGCCAATTGAAGGTATACTAATTAGCATATTTTCTATGCCAATAGGCATAGACAGTATGCTAATTAGCATACCTTTTCTGGTTTTAAGGAGAAGAGATAACAACTCTCTGTATACTGTGTATGCTAATAAGCATATCATGTATGCTAATTAGCATATTGTATGCTGGTTTCAAGAAGGGATGGTAGCTTTCCATATACCGTGTATGCTAATTAGCATACTATGCTGTGAGTGGAAGTTAGCAAAAACAAAAATCCACAATATGCTAATTAGCATACCATGTATGATTTAGCATATTGTTTATGCCAATTGGCATATACAGTATTTTGTTTGCATACCTTTGCTGGTTTCAAGGAGAAAACATGGCTACTATGGTATGCTGTGAATGGAAGTTAGCACAAACAAAAATGCTCATTATGCTAATTAGAATGTATTCTAATTAGCTTTTGTGAGTATGCTAAAGCATACTATTTTGGCTGTGTTAGCATAAACTGTCTACTAACTAGCATAAACATTATGCTAATAGCATACCTCTGCTGATTTCCAACGAGAATGTATACAAATTCAATGTTTACAAGACGCCAATAGTACACATAGTATTGTCTTCAAAAAAAGAATAGTACAGGATCTGATCATTACTATCTAAAGTGAATGTTGGAATAGTTACAAACATTGGAAACACAATTTACACATTTCCCTCATAATGTTACAAAACTGCAGAGAGCCTCCTACTCTGGACAAGATCGTGGTTTAGCGTGCTTATACACTCGCTTTTGCCCAGTGTCCGTTTGCTTCTTTGTTTGTTGAGCTTTTGGGTCTTGCTCTCTTTCTTCTTCTTGCTAAGCTTTTGGTTCTTGCAACTCTCTTTCTTCTTCTTCTTGTTGCTGCTTCTCTAATTTGTCCCTTTGTAGCCTCTCTCCCTTATGTCTTTCAGCTTCTTCATCAGCCTCCCTTTTGTCTCATACGGATGGCTTCATTACATTGGGCCTCGTTGCAACCGTGCATTTTTTATTCCAGCTTCCTGATCACTTGTTGTGAAAAAAAATCTGGGGCAGTATCAAACGCATTTTCAGCTGTATATGCTACACGATTCTCTGATTGTTGCAGCCATAGGAATAGCCAACTGCTAAAAGTATCTATCAAGAAGTTTTGCCATCGTTCTTTGGTATGGTCCTCTATCTTAGGAGTAACAAGCCAACTTCTTTCAGGGTTCTGGCACACTTTGTACATACTATCGTCAATAATTAGACTGTTTTGGGCCCAAAGTCGTAGTTCTTCCGAAACAATCTCAAATCCTTCAAGAATACAGTCTTATTATATATCTGCCAAGGCTGGCCACTACAATGACTCTGTGTAAAAACACCTCTTAGCTTAGCCCACTGCTCTTTGAAGACGGTTTCTAAAATTGCATTCACTTTAGGTGCCATGCTAGTGCTCCATATATACATATGGAAGAATCAAAGGCACCAATCCAAAAATTTGTGGCTGTCTCTATGACAAAATACACATTAGGAAGAGGATGAGATCTAGGAGGGCCTCTTTATTTGCCATGATATTATGGAGGTGATTAACATTTTGACAAATAGGTGCATGCCATGTGTGTAAGAATGGTCAAAGGATGCACTTTCCCCCCCAAAAAGGTGAGGGGACAACTTTATGATTTTAGGCCTTCCATAACTCCTCCATACAATCTTTGATTTGAGCAAATATTATAGATCTATAATCTACACACCGAGCTCTTTCCATAGATATGTTACTTGATATAGTTTTGCCTGTTAGATTTTAAATTTCATTTTGGGGGAAAATTTGAATTCAAATAAACTAGCCGTTTTGCCTGTCTGAATTCAACAGCTCTCCGGCCTTTGAATGATTTCTTAATACTAGAGCTTTGACTTCCTTAAACTACCAAATAAAGAGGCCCTCTTAGACCCCATTCACTTCCTAATGTTACCTTCTAACTTGCACATTGTACTTTATCATTTCCCCTCCATGTTTAGGGTGAATTTCACCGTGCATTGGATCTACAACTTGAACAAGTAGGCCATTTAAATCAAGAACCAAAGTGCGCCCCTCGTCTGGCAATGGCTTTGGCATGCATATTGGGTCTCGCAGTGCATACCACTCAACAAAAATAACTTCCCCCGAGTGATGAACATAACTGAAATACTCATTCATTTTCGTTAAGCATTTAAGATAGCTAGCCAGGCGCTTCTCAATCTCGACTTTTTCTTTTTGTAGCTGTCTAGCCTTGGCAATACGCCACTTTCGTATGGTTTTGCATGCAATGGCATAATTTAAATCATGCACGGAAACTAACTGCAATTTCTCTTGCCCTCTGACACAGAACTGGTATCGAATAAAGACATCATAAAGGACAAGCAAAAACTAATGAACTGTTGCACAGTAATATAATATGGAAAAGAGTTTTTCCATTATAAATATCTAGAGAGATACATGCCACAGGGTGTGGAGCTTGCTAACACTACATACCTTGGACACAAAAGGGAACAAATTCAACATAATTTCTTGCAAGCACGTGAGCGAATGGATTTCTTTTCACCTCTACTGTGTTCGTTTATGTCATCCAGTGTGCTCGGACGGGCATCACATTTCTTGTCCCCAGGTTCTTCCAGAATCTGTTCTAGGCCACCTTTTCTCTTTAATTTCACTTTGTTTACAAAACCCCGTAGGGGGCTGTCATCACCGGTGTCTTGCGCAGTCAGCTCACTCTCAGTCCTAAAACCTTCCTCATGAGCACTCCTACCTTCCTCTTGCACACTCCTAACTGTTTCCTCTGAGATGCTTGTTTGATTATTTGTAGGGGTCTTGGGTTTGGGATGAGTAATCATGATAAAAGCTTCATCATCATCATCTGTTTCTTTACCATCTGCAACCCTCATGCGTTGTCGCCCCGGGGCACCTCACCAAAAGACCGTATATCACGTGCGTTCAAGAGGTAATTAAAATACCCATACATATACATACTAATTACATATACAACAAACACCATACATACAACACCCTATAATTCCCTCTGTATGTATACATTTTCATACATTTTGGTCTTTTAATAATCCTCTCCGTTAACTCACATATCATACACATTCTAAAAAGTGCTGGCTCTGACTGCAGACCTACTTGCAGCTCGCAATTGCTTTCCTCCCTCTCTCTGACCTGTGGCCCCTGCGCTGTGCTTCCCTCCACCATGCTTCATGACTACACCACTACCTCAGCGTAACGACTAAGCTTAACTGCTAGAGATTTAAAAAATTTACGATTTATTTTTTTCAAAGTCCAAGTATTACACTTTGTATAGTTCATGATGGTGGCCCACACACTTGAAAAAACATGATTGTCCTATCCATGTGTTATGCTTACAAGATGTGCTTGTTGCATATGTTAACTAGCACAAAAAGAGCGACACATTAACATGCTTTCACCCTTTTATGACTTTTAAAAGTGGAAATAGGATGGAATTTTGGTCGTTTCCTCCTGAAATCCCAATTCAGACATAATTTTACATGTTCTCAGGATAATAATATCCAAGTCTTCTTCAATGTAATAGAATTCCCCACCTTGAGTCGGTTATTATCTACTTCAAAGATAAGTTTTTTGCAGAGGACAGATGCTGTGTTTGACTCTTTATTTAAACCCACAATGAACCATTTAGATTTAAGCTTGCAAAAGGCAAAGGAAAGATCAACAGTGAGCCATGTAGACTCAGTATGTAACCACTTTTGTGAAGTTGTGAAACTAGTCTGGGAAAGACATCCACCAATGTTTTGTTCAATTCAAGTTGAATTGATAAATCCAATTGGATTTTACTGACCAAGTTGGACAGACATTCAGTAAGTGCTTTTAAAGAAATGTGCGGACTAAGTGGTTGAGGAGGTATGTGATTGAGGCCTTTGGAAAGGAGTCATCTTACAAAGCCATTCCCAATAATAGAGAGATCCGTGGTACATACATGCATTCCAAGCATGCCAAATTCCATTGTAAACCCATCCCATAAATGACAATCACAAGAGAAGGTTTTCCTTTCCTAAGAAAGTAGTATAGATTTAGTAAATCTCCACCCTATCCTAACTTGGCTAAGTAGATCCAAATTACCAAAGGGAGAGAGAAAGCATTTCTTAAATATAAAGCGAGGTGAAAAGAATTCTAAAATTTTGTTGGCAAAGACACAATGAACAAAAATTTCGTGCCCACTTTCCTCATGAGATATAAGATGCACTCTGCCAACCCCATCACATAGTACCTGCATTTACAAATCTAGTAAGTGTTTGATAGGATAACCTCTGTCTCTCCCTCTAATCATGATTCTCGCTTTCCCTCTCCCTCCATAAGACTAAGCAGAAGAGGAGGCTAGAGTCATAAAATATGTGTATGAAGAAGTGGGGGATATGAGACAGTTGGGTCTTTAAGAATTGGGGAATCCTCAGCATCCGTATTAGGTTTAGCAAGCCAAGGAGAGTTTTAATACAATATAGTTACCATAAGTAGTCAAAAGAAGCCAAGTTTTTTCTGTAGCAAGCTCTTTAAGTAGAGAGATCATAAGGGAGAAAAAGTGAATAAAAGCCTTATAAGTTAACAAAAGTTCCTTGGCCTGTCTCCAAGCCAAGAACAGAAAAGTGAGGGGTAGTGAACTGAAGGCATGTCAGGAAACATGAGATTCAAGTGTTGAGGGCATACCATATAGAATGATCAGTCCAGATATGCATACCATATAGAATGATCAGTCCAGATATGCTTGATTCAGAGGAAGCCTTAGGGTCACTGTAAATGTTCCAAATAGACTTAGTGTAGTACTCAGAGTTACTTTTGGAGAACTCCATCAAGCCCTTGGTACATACATACAAACCAGTATTTGAGCCACATTTCTTTGCATCAAGAAACCGCATAGTGAAAGGGATTTAATAAGGTCACCTTTATCAAGAGACTGGACGCCTCTTAATACTTTGATTCATGCTTCTTCTATTGAAGATGCCAGAAGATTGGCATGAAAAACCGAAGGTGATGGTCCACACCAAGGGATTTGATTTCAACTTGTTTGGATGGTAAGAAGGGAAAAACCCGTGAAACTTTAAGTACCATTTCCATAAGCAAGGTCTTGCTAAGAGAACACATATCTTTCTAAAAGGCTTTGACAGTATCTAGGGCCAAGGGGTCCCTGCAAAATAAGGTATTTGATAATGTTTGTACCGGAATGGAAGGAGATGAAACAAACCAAGGGGTGAGACCACATAATTTGCGTAAGTAATTGGTCAGTTCAGCACCTTCAAAAGAGAATTTGGATAACTCTCTTTTGTGAGCAAGTGTCAGAGTAGGAACTTTCTCTATGAATTTAGATAGATATGCTACCCCATCCTTAGAGTTGTTGACAAGTTAAGTGAGGGTATGGACACACTTATCAAACGACATGGTTGGAACCAAGAAGCTGGTTGGATCAGCAGAAGCTCCTACTATTAGTTCAGATGCCTAAGGATCATGAATGCATCTACGTACTTGAATCGAGGCTTTAGAAAGAGGCTTAGTAGGAATCTCTAACCCTTGAGATAGTGCTAAGTTTTGCATGGTAAAAAAAAGTGTTAATTAGAGAAATATCTGACTAATGGTAAGAACTGGTAGCCTCTCCAGCCTTCAACCAACCAGGAGAACCTATAAGGGTAGTGTGAAGAGAGCCCCATCCCACAAGGATCGGTCCAAGGTAAAACTACCTAGGACAGAAGTTGAGGGATAGAATATAGTAACTAGGTATTTGAATAGTATAATACAATACTACTCTGGTGTTAGGCGTGTGTGTGTTCCAGTAACATATAGCATAAACACCAAATAATCCTTTCAAATTACAAAAGACACTAAAACATATTTGATGAGAAGGTGGTATAAGTCCCATTCATAGTACATAACAGACTTTATACACAAGTACAAGAGAAACAAGAGCCTGAAGATATAAAATCCGCCATCTTCAAGCCAAGGAACTTTGAAAACCATAGTTGAGAAGGTAACCCTCACCTGCACCCATGGAAACAACACAACTTTTAGTTAGCATTGGCATCGTATGCAGGTGATGCATGGGTATCCCACATGTTATAGATGTCACCCAACACTTGCTTTCAAAGATAAATAATAAGAAAGGTAAAGCTAATCATATATTCAGAGATGGTTTCATTTACAAGCGGAAAACCATATGGAGCCCCTTGTGCTTTACAAGCTCTTGTGAGATAAGGCCGGAGACGAGTTGTATGAGGCAATTTAGCATTGAAGTGGGCCACATATACTTGTTTCTTGCCTTTATAGAGTTTGGCATTAATTACCGCTATTTTTTCTGGGTCAATGACAGTACTCACACGTGCAATCAATCTATACTTTGGAGTTACCTGTAACATAAAAAGACATTAGTAAATAAATCCTACACACCTTTAGTCAGAGTCGAAGACGAGATGTAAGGTAGTAAGTATAAGTGTTAATCCCCAAAATCATAATACATATAGATGGGATATACCATATTTCTTCATTTGTTCAAAAAGCAAGGGATGTGTGCCGCAGAGGCCCATAACATTGATGCAATAAGCAACCATTACGGCCTCATGAGCAGCCCATTTACAACCATATTTATCATAGTCCATGTTAACCCTCACGGCCACGGACACCCCATCACCTACGACGGACGTGTATTATGTATTTGGTAGAGTCAGGTACCGGGCTTGTCGGCCCAATAGGAAAAGGGTAAGAGTGATCGCCGATGAGAGACACACTCTAACTGGGACACTCAAGGGATTAGTTGGCTAAGCATGGGCGCCCAAGTGTGAATGGGGTGAGCTCATATAAAAGCCAACTAAACCTAAAATTTACTCATTCTCTCATTTGTGCAATAGAAGAGTGCTCTTGCTCCATCTCCATCTCCATCTTCTTCTTCTTCACCTCCTTGTGTGCGTGTGTATGTGAGAGAGAGAGAGAGAGAGAGAGAGAGTGTGTGTGCGATCGAGCATTATGAAGGCACGACAGCGGCGAAGCGGTTGAGCGCGGCACGACTGCAGCTTCTTCTTCATCGCAGCGAGGAATCCACCCCGAAGGCGAGCATAGAGCAGTGAGTGACACACCCTTTGCTCTCTTGAGCTTGCTAGATTAGTCTTGTTGTGTGCTTGGAGCCATTTGTGGCTCGCACACGGTGTATCGGCAAGTCCCTTGCTTCGACAGTGCGGCAAGGAGCACACATTTTTGGCGCCGCTGCCGGGGAATTGCCCTGCACTAAGCCCAAGAGGCACTTTGTGCTTCTCCTATGAGTTGTTTGTAGTAGAAAAGAAGAGGAAGAGGAAGAAGAATGAGTTGTTTTTCTGCAAGTTGTTAATTTCTGTGTTGTCTGCAAGTTCTGTGATTTCTGCATAATGTTGTGTTTTCTGTTTGCACACAGCCGTTGCACAATTAGTAGTCGTTAGCTTGTTTGTAGTGAATGAATAAGCAGGAAGGCAGTTAGCAATTTCTGCTTGCACACAGTCTGTACACAGTTTTCTGTCAAGGTTTGCCTGCACACAGTCTTTGCAGTAAGGTAGTGAGAGAGGAAGTAGGTGGACAGTTAGCTTACTGTCAGCAAGCAGTTAGGAGAGTGGTTAACAGATTAGTTAGTGGTTAGCAGCACTGTTAGAAGAAGATAAGGTAGTGAGCTGTCTGTGAGTTGTTGACTAGGAGGTTAGGTGGTGACAGTGTGTGTGGCCAAGAAAGGGTCACCTAAACTGCGCGCGATCATCGCCAAAAAAAAAAAAAAAAAAATTTAAAAAAAAAAAAAAACAATTTTTTACTGGGGGGCTACACTAAAATTTTGATCGGGATCGCGATCATTTGCCCAAGCCCAAGCCCAAGCCCAGGCCTCATCCTCAGTCTTATGATATATACTAGACTCACTCTTATATATATACCCTACCCCCTCAAGAGGGAATGAGAGCATGTGAGGCAAGTCCTCCACTCTCCTCCCTTCTCTTCCCACTTGCACCCTTAGACTTTCTAATTCGGGCCTAGTTCCCTACTAGAAATTGACGGTTTTAGGGATTCCGAGGGCATAAAGTGACCAAACGGAGGGCTGTAAAGCACGGCACGTCCCTCTGACCGAGACGCTCGTTTTGAGCTATCATACGTTCTATTCTATAGCTGGGTCAGAAAAAAAGGACCAAAAATCAAAAAATAAGAAAAGACTTGGGTTGCAAAACACCCAAAATTACTAGGTGAGCAGCCTTCACGGGCCCTCAGTGACACTTCTAGGGGATCCAAGTCATATGAACCTACGCTCTGGACGAGTGTTAGAGCACGAGCATATTGGTAGTGCCTCCATTTACGCGGGCACCCATTATTCCTCCACCCTAGGTTCTGGACCTTCGGCCGGGACTCAAGGTAGCGCGACCCAAGATCCTCATATCGCGTCTAGTGATTCTTCCTCTGACTACGAAGTCATGGAGGGGTATCCTACACCAAACCCTGATAGTTCAAGTCAAGACATGCATGCCATGGGCCCACGGCCCGGGTCCAGCGTGTTTAGCCACTTAAAAGAGACCCTTAGTAGAGCTACTCGCTCTGAACATGCGGTAAATGAAATAAATGAAGGGAGTGGGGAAATAAATTCGTCATTCATGCCTAAAATGGACCCTATGATTCTTGAGAGTGTGCATGTGAATGTTCCATCCACTGCATCTCCTGATCCTTTAGGACTATCTCCCTCTGAGGTTTTACTACCCGATGGTAGGAGTCTTGCCGAAGTACAAGAGATCGAACGCTATATGCAAGCAACAAGGGAGAGGGAAATTGAGAACCTACGAAGGCTAGAACAAAGTCAAGCCCTGAAAGCAAAGGCTCCTATGACAACAATCATGCCAGCCGAGCAACCGAGTGCTTCCAAGGTAGCAGTCACGGAGGGGCAAGCTATGGGGAGCAATAATGCTTCCACTTCAAGGGAAACCTCCAGCACGCCAGGCCTAGATGGGATATTCCTAAACGAAAATTGGGAGTATGACCTACAAGCAGAAGCTTTAACTGATCGGTACACAGGACACACCTATCATGTGGGTTGGTTAGATGTTCTACAATCCACATCGGGTGCTACTAGCATAGATGAGCAACAACAGAAAGTCTGTGATGTCCTCCATAGGATTGTCGAGTTAGAAAGACAGAACACAGGGATCAACATGCCTTCAACAGGCCTAATGAGATTCTTGGATACAGGAAAGGCCAACCAACCAACCCTGTCACAAATGGAGACTCCCTCAGTGAGCCCCATTGATCCTCCATATGTTGTTTCGCCAGGAGCCTCAGTACAATCTGAGCCCACAAGTGGCAGCTTTACCTTCCCAGATCTAGCTCATCTTTCTCTTAATGACACTACGGCTACCATGCATATCCCAGTGGTGAGCATGACAAGAAGTACACCATGGAGTTCATTTGTTAATATTGCGCCGATGCCTAGTAGCACAGTGCCCCCAACTATACCTACATGTATGTATCAATCATGTGCACCTGTCGTACCTCAGCCTCATGTAGCTCCTACACCTCCGATTATTCCAAGAGCTTACAATCCACAATGGAATTATCCAAGCTCTTATACAAGTGGGGCCATGCCATTTAATAATAACATGCCATATCAGGCACCCCCTATGCCTAGGGCCACGCCTGTAAACTTTGGACCACCGTCTGGTACACCACCATACGAAATTTGGGACCCAAGAGCCGCACGTATGTCAAGGCCAAGGCCAACTCCCATCTCACATGTGGTTCCAGGAGCACATACACCCATTATACCTGCTCAAATAGGAGATTTGGCAGCATTTGCTCAAACTATCGGTCGCTCTATTGCGGAAAACATGCGTAGTGCACCTGATAGAGAGCCTAGGAGCAAGGCAGTTCAAGTAGCTAAGCTCACACAGAAATTCAATGGAGACGGAGATGCTAGAAAGCATATGGAAGTCTTTGAACATGTGTGCATTCCTTGGAAGAGCACAATGAGCTACATAAGTGTAAGGCTTTGAGTTTGACCCTAAGCGGAAAGGCTGGAGATTGGTATAGAACCTTAAGAGTAGAAGAAAAAACGATCTACTCTACTCTTAGGAGAATGTTCTTAAAAGAATACATACGAGAGGGAGTACTTTGGGGTGTAGCCTCTCAGCTCCAGAAAGCCCAACGAGAAGAAGGTAAATCTGTGAGAGACTTCATTAGTCGCCTAAAAATTTGAATTCTCGATGCAATCCAAACGAGCGATTCAACAACAACCAATTGCTCGATAGATTCATTAGGGGACTACGACATGAAAGTATCTATAATGGCCTAGTCATTAGAGGTATCACTACTTGGGAAGCAGTCACCATGAATGCAATCCAATTGGAGGATAATTTAATGATTGCAGGAGAAAGAGTGTCTGCCGAGCCGAAGTCTAGTAGCTCGCAAGCATCAGGGCATGAGCCAATGAAGATAAAGCCAATCGTGAAAGAGCAAACGATATCTGAGATGACTTTGGCAGATCTCACAAAGGCCATCCAAGAAAGCCTTAGGGGTAATCGTGCTCCACAAAACACTCATATGTATCCAAGAAGGGAGCAACAATGGTGCTCAATTTGCTTGGGCCCACATACTACGAGTGAATGCCCTACTTTCAGAGTAAAGTTTAACGGGACTTGTAACGCGTGTGGTAGGTATGGCCATCAAGCGAAGGATTTCCTAATGCTTAAACGCATCATGGAAAATAGACCTCCTATAGCTTGGGCAGACTCACCTCGAGTTCCTGCATTGATGCCTACCCCACCCATGGAGCAACAATTTCCATTACAACACATGGTCCCTAGAACCCAAAATGTGGTCCAAACCACACCGTTGCCACCTCCAGTGCTAGGACCGCAACCCCCTCATCCAAGAGTTACACCTATGAACCAAATAGGTTGCGAGTCATCTAGTACTTATGTAGATTGCGAAGAGGACATAGACTCTAGTATCACCTATGGAGTCGACATGCTTGAGGAGTGTCCCATGTACTATATGGAAGACCATTGGGGACAAATCAAACCGGTATATCAAGCTACTGCGCTAGCAGCAAGAGGCCAAAACATTAATAGTTTTGCCAGGAGACCACCTCTTCAGTGCTACGAATGTGGTGGACCACATCGAGTAGCTGAGTGCCCCATTAGAATACAAAAGAATGCTGCACTAATGCAAACAAGTCAAGGGAGTGCATTGGCAATGCCAATACTCACTTGTAATCGTTGTGGCATAGATCATTTGATCGCACAGTGTCCTAACAATCCAAACGCACCGAAAATCACACCATTGAACATAATAGAGATTGTTGATGGGACACCACCAACTATAAACATAGCACCAGTGAATGCACTCACACGGTCGATGCTCCAAAAGCAAAATTACATCCTCAAAGAGAGAGATGCTGCATCCATTGGCCGAGCGAGAAAGAAGAAAACACGAAGAAAGAAATCCCTTAATGCTTCTAGCTCAAAACCTAGTTCAAAGACTAACATAGGGACAGGAGAGGATCCCGTGTATATGAATGACCCTGAGGATGACTCAGATTCGATAGAGACCACGGAGACCAAAAGTTACTACAAAGGAAAAAGCCAGTGAGGAGGATCACGAGAGGGAATTACGACGAACACCAAAAGAGTATTCAAAGTTAAACTACCCAGTTGCGAACCCCCAAGATAAGCCACGAGAGACAAAAAATGAGGATTGCAAGAGAAAGATTGGAACCTATCCAAACCCAACAGTGGAAATTGAACGAGTCCAACAACTGAGGGGTTTGGTGGAAGAAACTCAACGAACATTAGAACCTGAACCCAAACATATCCAGATGTCGGACAAAGTGTTTCCCACACAAGTTCAACCTCACAAGAACTACAGGCTGTTAGCTATACCCAGTATCATTCGGGAAGAGAGTGACGGTAGGACATCTGAAAGTGGACACACACCTTTCCTACTAGAGAGAATGTTTGGTGAGGGAATGCCCGACCCCCTTGAGGAAGTGGAGATTCCATCTTCACCATTCTCTTGTCAGGGTCCTACGTCCCACAAGATGCCATTAAATGTTGCCAAATTGATGGATTTCATGTCTTCAGAAGTTAGAACCACCATCATGTCCAAACTATATAAAGACCCCGAGCTAGTCTCAGCTCTTCGAGCCTTCCTCAATGGAGAATTACAGGCCGGATTACCACAGTTTGCACATATGAACAAACCTGACTCGGTAATGAATGATGAGGAACATTTAGAACCACCATCTGACCTAGCGGGACATGAATCTGTAATTGAAGTACCCGTTAACAAGTTGGGGCAATACTTTGAAGGTGATGAATCTAATGCTACTCTACCAATCACTACTAAAGGATTAACTGTAAAGGGGTCCTTGACGGTGGTGCGGGAGTCAGCATGGTGACAAAGAGTTGTTGGGAGTCTATGGGGCGACCTCACCTTGAAGCCACAAGCGTAGTGGTAAAAATGGCTAATGGATCTATTGTTACGCCTATTGGAATGCTAAGGATCTCAGGATCAAGGTCTTGGGACACAAGGTAAGGCAGACTTTCATTGTTATGGATTTTTCAAAGCATCCTATGTCATTTGAGATGATCTTAGGGCGTCCATTCATGAGGGAAGCAAAAATGGTGCATGACTGGTCCAAAAACCACGTCTACTTACAGTTCCAAGACTCTGTCATTCGAGTTGATCTTTTAAGTGGTCGAACGCATCCTCTAGGAAATAAATTCATCATTGATAATCGATCAGACACAACAATTCACTCAGCTCCATTACAGTATTGTTACACGTGTAACGAAGACACGGATATTGGGGAGACTCTCCTTATATGGATATCCTACCCGGAATGGCTGAGTCAGACAATGTCGATTGGGTACACCTAGCGGCAACTATAGATACATGGGGAGCTAGAGGAACAACCTGGGTAACACAAGATGGGGAAGAGATACCACACATTGCACCAGTAAACATGTTAGGTGTAGCGCATGTAACATCCGATGATAAGAAAGAGGCACACCTACCTGAGAGTGAAACCGATGATTCCTCAAAGGCTTCAGGCCAATACACATCAGAAACGGAATCTCAGGGAGAAATGGATTCAGAACCTGAGGAAACATCGAGTGAGCCAAGTATAGAAACTGAACACTCAAGGTCTAGTACGACCATCTATGGTAATTTATATGAGAGTGAAGAAGATACAAGCGAAGACCTATCAAGCGAGTCGAGTTCAAACATTTACCAAAATCAAAACCTTAACAAGAAACAAAGGTCATATAAGAGACGACGATATCGAGCAAATGTGAGAGCTAGGATAAACAAGGAAAGATCTACTGCAGAATGGCTTAGCTATCTAGGGGCATGTGATGCTCATCGAAAGCTAGTAGACAATTGGGGTGAACATCTCTAGAGTGTCATGTGGTGCAGCCCGCGACCCATTGACCTCACTCAATTGGAGGTTACAGAGCCGAAATTGAGTCGAACTATAAGAAGACGTCAAAACCGAGAGTTAGCACAACAACAAAAGGAGGTAGAACTAAAAGAAAGATCTCCGTCAGGACAAGAGCCCGTTGACTTACATACGGCTCCTGAATTTTAAATCTTATACCACGGGGGAGCGAAAGGTTGTGTATGCCAAGGCCCAACGAATACCTACCAATGAAAGCAGTGGCGTCTATGATGGTCCAGCGGTAGTTAAAGAGATAGAATTAGCAGAACCAGGTGAGGAGTCTAAAACAGTCTTTATTGCTCAAGACCTTACCGAAACTAAAGAGGCTGTACTTAAGGAGCTCCTCAAGGAATACAAGGATATCTTTGCTTGGACATATCATGACATGAAGGGCGTTCCACCTTCTGTGGTACAACATACAATTCCCATGATCAACACTGCTAAACCTGTCCAGCAACGACCCTATCCAATGAATCCTAAGTACGCCAAAATTGTACAAGAGGAGATTGAAAAACTTATCCAATGTGGATTCCTATAGCCTATTGAGCACTCAGAATGGGTTTCTCCAATAGTCATTGTGCCAAAAAAGAATGGGAAACTAAGAGTGTGCATGGACCTCAAGAAAGTTAATGCAGCCACTAGGAGAGATCATTATCCCTTGCCATATTCAGAACATGTGCTTGAAAGAGTTGCGGGCAAGGAGGCTTATAGCTTTTTAGATGGGTACTCTGGTTACAATCAAATCACAATTGCATTAGAGGACCAAGCTAAAACTGCATTTCGTGTTATGGCCTTTGGCTTAACGAATGCCCCTGCTACATTCCAACGATTAATAAACACTGCGTTTAAAGAATTTCTAAGGGAGTTTTGTGAAGCTTTCCTAGACGACCTTTGTGTTTATTCTTCTTGGGAGAAGCATTTGTTATATCTACGAAAAATATTTGAAAGGTGCAGATTTTATCGCATCTCATTGAACCCTTTCAAATGCCAATTTTGGGTTAAGCATGGAGTCATTCTAGGGCATATAGTGTCCAAGAACGGGATATCCACAGATGAGAGTAAGATTAAAGCCATTGCCGATTTGCCACCACCTACGAACTATAAAGGAGTTCAAAGATTTATGGGCCATGTTGGTTATTATCGAAGATTTATTTTAAACTTTGCCGAGATAGCGCGTCCATTGTACAAGCTTCTTATCGAGTTTCACTGGACGGAAGAATGTCATCAATCTTATGAGTTATTAAAGAAGGCCCTAACAAGTGCTCCAATCCTGCGAACACCTGATTGGAATGTACCTTTTCATGTGCATATTGATGCATCAAATTTTGCTATTGGGTGTGTTCTAACTCAACCAGGAGAACATAAATTGGACTAACCCTATTAGCTTTGCAAGTCGCCAAATAAATGATGCCGAGATGAACTACACTACTACAGAGCGCGAAGGTCTAGCTATGCTACAAGTTTGTGTTTTATGTTGATCATTACACATTGCTATATTTGGTAAACAAGCCGTGTTCCACAGGTCGAGAATTACACGATGGTTGTTAATTCTTCTTGAGTTTGACTTCACCGTTGTTGTGAGGCCTGGGAGGAAACATGTCATGATGGGATACATCATTATCTTCGTATCCCTAATGGCGAAGCTCCTACGGGGTTTGATGATGAATTGCCTAATACTCCTTTGTTCATTGTTGAGACAATGCCTGAATAAGTGGAGTGAAAAGATTGTTAACTTTCTTTAGTTATGGTGTTTTCCACCCAAAGAACTGCGAAAAGATATAGCTCAAAAATTATATCAAGGAATGTGAACCCTATTGCTTACTGGCTGGAACTCTCTATAAGAGAGGAAAAGATGATGTTCTTAGACGCTGTGCCCACGAGGATGAGTATTTCTATTCTGCAAGAGGCACACATGGGCGTAGCTGGTGGTCACTTTTCAGGAAACTTGACTGCCCGAAAGATTCATCTTACAGTCAGGCTATTGGTGGCCCACTTTGTTTAAGGATGCATCACTTTTTGCAAAGGGATGTGATGAATGCAACGCTTCAACAAGCCACAAAGAAGGGATAGGATGCCTCTACATCCCATCAAGGTAACCCAACATTTGAAAGTGGGGCTTAGACTTTGTAGGACCGATTAGTCTGGCTGCACGTTCACACACAATCTCGATATATCATTGTGGCTACTGACTATGTAACACAAATGGGCTGAAGCAAAAAGCAACACGAAAGACGATGCAAAACCAACAGCTAAGTTCCTCTTTGAGAACATTATCACACGTTTTGGATGGCCCTTTGAACTTGTAAGTGACAATGGAACTCATTTTATAAATGAAGTAATAAAAGAACTTACATCAAACTTCATGAATCTCACCACAAGTCTACACCCTATTATCCCCAAGCCAATGGCCAAGCTGAGAGTACCACAACAAAACTCTCATCTCCATTTTGACAAAGACAGTCGAGGCTCATCGCACTGATTGGGACCTAAAGCTTACATCAGCTTTATGGGCTTATTGTACTGCGTATAAAGTTGCTATTAATTGCACACACGTTTAAGATGGTGTATGGCACAAGAAGCTAGTTATGCCATGGGAGTTTGTTCATTCCTAGTCTTCGAGTAGCTTCTCAAGAAGTTTGGGATGGTAACCCCTTAGTGGAGCGGTTATATTATCCTAAGAAAGGCTAGATGAAGAGAGGCAATTAGCTGTGCGAAATGCTCTAGTGGAGAAGGATAGGAGAAGAAGTGGTTTGATAGCCATTTAAAGGATAAAGACATCAAAGTTGGTGATAAAGTTCTTATGTACGGGGTACGTAATGAAAAGAAGAAATTGAAATACGCTGGTAAGGGACCATATCGAGTGTGTGAAATTACCCACAAGGTACCATTCGTGTGGACGACTCTAGATGGAGTTGAAACCATTGGATTCCTTAATGGGAGTAAATTCAAAAGATATTATGATCCTCTAGCAGGAAGAGTTGCAAGCCCATCATCCATCAAAGCATGCTGCCAAGGAACAAGCAGAGCTTAAAAAAATCCAAGCAAGAGTGTTGAGGCGCGAGAACAACAACAACGTCTTAGACGCCAACGAGAGGCTAATCTGGGAAATCACGCAAGAATTTTTCGAGGACACAGATGACGACTCATTAGAATTTGAGCACCCTACGATACCCAATTGAGCTAAATAGCCCCTATGGGAAAGTACTATACAATGCCTTATTAGATACGGAGAGCTAAACACATTTGTTATCCTATGGAGTTTGGTGTCAATTAGGGAAACCGACACTATCTCCCGAGTATGATGCAAGTCAGGGCATCAATAAAAAGAAAACTTCTATTCTTAGTCCTTCAGACCCCTGTTGTCTATGACCATGGAAGCATAGTGCAAGGTTTCTAGTCATGCCCGCGGGAGCTATGGAAGGCAACGTAAACCTGGGACGCACGTGGATGTTGGCAACCAAATGCACTATTGATTGGGATATTGTTAGTGTCACGACGCGACCACCGACTCTTACCCCTATCACATTCAAGCAAAGTCACCTACGTTGCAAACTCTAGCAAAGTTGAAGGGTAGCCAACATTCACAAGCCAAGGTGGTTAACTCGTCTTTGCTGGCTACACTTGAAATCTCAAGCACTTCAACACTTGTAGTTGCAGCAAGCAGTAATATTGCAAGTACTCAACCTGCTGCAACGACCTAAAGTACATATCAATGGGTCCCAAAGGCCTTACTTCCAACTATCTCAACCCTCCCATCCATTCCAAGAAAAAATTTTCCTGGGAAAACCAAGAGCGCGCCCTAGGAGAGTCAAGACCAAATCACGATGGATTCCCAAAACAACTATTAGAAGCCCAAGGCTACTATGATGGAAATGAGCAAATTTGGGTACTAAAACGTAAAATGTGTCCTTCCCCTATCGACAACAAACCCATATGAGTCAAACAGTGTAATGCTAAAGCCAATGGCAGACCGTGGGAAGGGAAAGATCACAGAATTCTACACACCTAGTCCAGAGCTAGTTTGGGCTAAAAGGCAACCCAACAATTTACCACCTAGCTCAGGAAGGGGGAGTTCCATGAAGATTCTAGCTCCTCATGTAATACATCCATAGAGCTAAAAGCTTCTACACACCCTCCATCTATAGTAGTGGACCCCATGAAGCTACAAAAGAATCCACACCTCCCAGTGTTCCAAGAATCACCTGATGGACCACTTCAAGTTCGATCCTGGGAGAGTACCTTACCACCCTTTCAACTGACGAGGCACCTAGGGTAATAGAAAAACTACTGCAAAAATCCTCACCTATTACCAACTGGAACAATTGGTTTCAAAGGGTGACGACATCATTTCAAACGGTTATGATCTACCCTACCCAAGGAAGGGGGGAGTGTTTGTGGACATCCATCATTCACTTGCTTCCCTCTCAACCTTTCTCCCTGACCTCTTAATCTCCGATCTTAGGGAATGTATATATAAAGCCTTATACTCGCAAACAGAATAAAAAGTAAAAGAGCAGAGCCATAACACAAATCATAAAAACAAATTATGCACAAGAACACGACCTTGTAATATTTGCACACTAAATCATCATCTATTTGCGTGTACAGATATGGCTAGTACGCTAGAGTCATCCACTCCTGCCTTGGTGAGAGGGTACCCTCGTTACTTTTCACAAATATTTCACATGGTCTTTCCAGTGCTGCATGTGAATGGGATTTGATAGGTACGCTAGCATGTGAGAGAGCATTTTGAGGAGTTAGAATGGCTGATACGTATTTTGACCACGTCTGATCCATACTTAGTAGATAGCGGTTCTCCCATTGCACAAGCCTACCATTTTGACCAAGATGACTATAGGCTTCTAGTGACCTTCTTAGTAAACATGGGCACCTATGATGAAGAAGAAAATTTTACACGACTACACGGATGGCACATATGGTCTCATGGATGATGACTTTGTTTATCTCGACGAGAGGATAGGGGTTTAGCCTTAGGGTTTCCCCCCAACCTCTACAATATCCTATTCCCTTGACTCTCTAGGGGGAGTGCAAATAATTAGGTTAGGGTTCCTTATTTTTTTGTTGTGTTCAATAAGTGTTGGTACCTTTTTTCCACTAATGTGCCTCCTGGAGGTATTCCTTTTGTTTCCTAGTGTGTACAAGAGCGTGTTGCTATTGGTAGGATTTGGACCTTCAAGGAATCTTTATCTCGACTCACTCTTCAAATCAAGCGCGACCATCGACACAAGCAGGTGTTTCTTGTCCATTAGCATTGCCCCTTATCTTTTTTTTGCATCTATGATTGTCAGCTTTAATTGTGATTGGTAGCCTAATATTCACCGCATTTGCTTAGTATCAAACATTTAATTCAATGTATTTTTTTTGTCATAATCACTTGTCTAGGTTTAAAAATCAAGCAGTCCGACTAAGCTAGTTTGACCAAGTTAGGTGTTAGAAATCTTCTCTTAATACCATGGGGAATGCCTTCCTAATAATTAATGGTTACTTAGGTTCTTAATCCAATTTAGGCAGCATTGTGTGAAATGTACTAGGGCTTTCTAGTGGGCTTGACCCTGTTGACCTTTAGGCAGTATTTAAAGGGAGTTTACAAGTGTGATGAGCCTGGGAGGTTGTATCAGTGTTATATGACCCCCCAAAGTTACAAAATTAAAATGTTTAAAAATGAACAAACAAAAATCAAAGTGCCACACTGTAAAATCTTAAGCTGGAAGAGAAATCTCATCTTGATTTGGTACTTCACTCACATGTATTGCCTATGGTACTAGAGCCCTAGAGGTTCCCAGTATGGGCGCTTTTACTTGAAAAGCAACAAAACCCTGCAAGGCATACAAAATAAGCACACACATCAAAATTGAATCACTGTGAAAAGACTTTGGGGGGTCAAAGAAAAAGTAATCAGTCAGGCGATGATTTCATGAGAAAATTCTCTTTTATGGTAGCTTAAGTACAAGGTCTTCTAGATATAGCCTCTAGTCAGCCTCTCGAACAGAATACTTGGCTCTCGCGATTAAACAACTTAATTTACCACAGAAAATTAAGAAGCTTCTACCATGGTATTAATATTCAATCTCTAGTGCCTTTCAACCGTCAAATTAGCGACCCCACAGACTTGTTAATTTTTTACCTTTACATCTGTTTATGCATTTGATTACATTGCAATTTAATGTTCATTGTTGACAAATTGTTTGAAATTCTTTTACCAATCAATTTGTCTACCTAAAACTGCATATGATTTTAATCACTTATGAGAATGCAATTACTGTGCCAATGTTGTTTGATTTTGCAGTGACTGAAGAGGCAAAGGACATTCATCTCAATGCTCTTCCATCTCAAATGCTTCAACTCCATAGCTTCCGAGGACAGAATCTACATCAGAAGGGGGGCATGTTAACCCTCACGGTTCATGGACACCCCATCACCTACGACGGACGTGTATATATGTATTTGGTAGAGTCAGGTACTGGGCTTATCGGACCAATAGGAAAAGGGTAAGAGGTGATCGCCGATGAGAGGCGCACTCTAACTGGGACATTCAGGGATTAGTTGGCTAAGCATGGGCGCCCCAAGTGTGAATGGGGTGAGCTCATATAAAAGCCAACTAAACCTAAAATTCACTCATTCTCTCATTTGTGCAATAGAAGAGTGCTCTTGCTCCATCTCCATCTCCATCTTCTTCTTCTTCACCTCCTTGTGTGCGTGTGTATGTGTGTGTGTGTGTGTGTGTGTGTGTGTGTGTGTGAGAGAGAGAGAGAGAGAGAGAGAGAGAGAGAGAGAGAGAGAAGAGAGAGAGAGAGAGAGAGGGAGTGTGTGTGCGCGATCGAGCATTACGAAGGCACGACGGCGGTGAAGCGGTTGAGCGTGGCACGACTGCAGCTTCTTCTTCATCGCGGCGAGGAATCCACCCCGAAGGCGAGCATAGAGCTGTGAGTGACACACCCTTTGCTCTCTTGAGCTTGCTAGATTAATCTTGTTGTGTGCTTGGAGCCATTTGTGGCTCGCACACGGTGTATCGACAAGTCCCTTGCTTCGACAGTGCGACAAGGAGCACACAGTCCATAACCCATCATAATCATATTCATAACCATATTCGGCCACAATCCATCATAAACTTGTTCACAACCATTCATTTGGCACATTTAAGAAGTTTTTCCCAAGATCCATATACACAACAACATGGACTCAAGAATGGTAAGCATGAGAACCAACCTAGAGGCACATCAACCATAGTATAACCGCCACGGCAACCTTACCAGAATATATAGACCCCTTGTCATTTACCCCGGCAACCCCACTATATAGGGTCATTCAGTAGATTTTTAAGAAGAACTTCTATCATTACCCCCCCCCCCCCCCTTCTCGCTTTTTAAAACTGACTTTCAAGGTCACAGTTAACCAGTATTTAAAAGAAGATACAAACTTTCAATGTTTCTTTACATGCCGATGACAAATATGCATTGACAGATATACATAAACTCGAAAGGGAATTATAAAACAAAGCCATAGACACCGAAAGGGTGCTCATACACATGCATATGATAAGTCACTTAAAAGCAATTCCTAACTCGCAGGGTGAGTAAAAAAAGACAAGTGCCGTAAATACAAAACAGTTCGATAGAAGTTTCCCTTCATGTACCTCTATCGGCATATGCATGAGGAATATTACCATAGTACCAACAAGTGAATCACAACTCATCAAACAGTTCGGAAATCAGTTCATTTCAAAGCCATAAGTCACCTAAGATTGAGGTGGAGCAGCGAGCTCCACAATAGCCTGCTTATCCTTGCCCTTTGCCATAGATCCGACACTTAACAATATCCCTTTGCATGTAAAACCCTCACAGTCCTAATGTGCAGACAACTACTCATAAGTACACACACACACCACCAATTCTAAGTGAGCATGTAAAGCTCACCTTTTTATAGGGTTTGGAGCAAGTGGCCACCTCCCTTCAAGCCGTATGACGGGCCCGGCTTCAAGAGGTGGATGGTTGCAACAGCGTCGCCTTGTTGTGAGAGAGAGAGAGAGAGAGAAAGAGAGGAGAGAGAGAGAGAGGAGAGGAGAGAGAGAGAGAGAGAGAGAGAGAGAGAGAGAGAGAGAGAGCGCTTAGAGCACTGAATCGCGCAGAACCGTCAGGAGGGAGACACCTCATTAATAAGTAGAAGAAGACATCATTTACAGAGCTGGGTAACCCGCCCATAACCCATTTAACAACCAACTAAGGGTTAGGTACCATTAAGGTACCACCTAAAAAAATTTACCTAGTGAATTCAAACCGGTTATTCACCAAAGGTACCCCAAACCAACAGTCCCAAGAAAATATGCCAAGAAAATAACAACAGGCTATAATTAGCCATATGTGTGTGTGTGTGTGTGTGTGTGTGTGTGTGTGAGAGAGAGAGAGAGAGAGAGAGAGAGAGAGAGAGAGAGAGAGAGAGAGAGAGAGAGAGAGAGAGAGAGAGAGTCTACTCAAGATTTGATGATAAAGAGACAAAGGGAAGGAGGGAATTTTTAATGGCATGAAAGCAATTGTTAATGTCATGGAAACAAATCAAAGAGATATCAAAGATCTACTCGATGAGTTTAGATCTCAAGATTTGATGGGTGTATGTGTGTGTGTGTGTGTTTTTTTTTTTTTTGGGGGGGAGAGAGAGAGAGAGAGAGAGAGAGAGAGAGAGGAGAGAGAGAGAAGAGAGAGAGAGAGAGAGAGAGAGATTTTTCATATTTTGGGAGTGATTACAAGGACTTCAATGCACCCTCCTTGCTTGCGTGCACTTCCACACACCCTTCCAAATGTGTGTGTGTGTGTGTAACCCAATGTCCCCCTATGCGGGTCACACACTTGTTGGTTTGGTTTGACCTTAATAATTCGAGGCAAAGAGAATGTCACTCACTCGTTGTATATGTACATAATTTACAAATGAACATTTAGAAAAGCGGCAGAGTGGACACGGGGAATGGAAATTTATGTCAATCGGCGCTTGAGATGAAGCCATGTGAGTATGAGAGGAAGCAAGCCAATGCAAGCGAGGAGGGGGGTGAATATTAAGAGGAGTATGCGGGCGGAGGGCGTGGGGTAGCCAAGCTGCAGAACGGGCAGCAAGACGCAGAAGGGGAAGAAGATGCCGACCCAAAACATCGAGCTACCCCATGCTGCACAGTAGAACATATTCTCCTCTGAAATCGCCATGGACATCAGCCCACATCCCACCAGCATTACGCACACATAAAAAATCAGAAACGCCCCCACAAGCAGAAAGTACACCCACATCCCTCCAGAAACCCCCATCTTCACTATCGTCGGATCGGATGGCTTGTAAAAGGCCATCATCTCCGATCCGTTCCCCCGATGCGCCATGTAGAATCGCTCCGCTTCCCCCGAGCCATAGGTGTAGTTTAGGTTCACCCACGCTGCTTGTGGCTGGCTATGGCGATCTGTGAAGATCAGCAGCATCCGCACCTTATCCTGCGGATCACAGAAGAGGCGGCAGAGCCGGCTCTCCACCCGCTTGCAGCAGCCGCAGCCGGAGCTGCACTGCGGACAAGGGCATGCACAGGCCGTTGATGCTGGCGATGGAGATCTAGTGCAAGAGTGGTTGTAGGAGCTGTAGCAGAAAGCGCCATTGCTGCACATAGCAGCCGCCCCGGTGGGTGGACAGAGAGTTGCGTTTCCTGGCGATGCATTGTATTGCAGGGCGGACAGAGACTCCGCTCGGGCCGCTATAGCTCGGCAAAGTTGTGCATTTGCATCGTCTACCTCATCGCAAAAGCAGGCGAGCCTGCAGGTTTAAGGGTATTGGAGACTTATATCTTGGTACCTTATATTCTTCCACTCGAATTTTGCAAGGAGTATTACATATACCAGATCTTCAACGTAATCTTCTTTCATTTGCTAGACTTGTTGATCTTGGTCTGTTTGTTGGATTTGATCATACCAAATGCCGAATTGAGAAAGATGGACAGACTATAGCCACTGCTCCTCGAAACGGTAATTTGTTTGAACTCTCTCTCAATGATGCTGTAGCAAATGTTGTCACTGCTCCAGGTGATCATGATTGCAAATTATGGAATCACCATTTTGTTCATGCTGATTTCTCAAAACTCCTTGATCTTCAACGTCGTGATCTTGTTCATGGCATGGATCTTAAAGCCCATCCCCATATGAGAATTTGTGAATTTTGTGCTCTTGGGAAACATAATCGTAAACCCTTTCCTCTTTCAAATACAACTCATTCTCATGACATATTGGATCTTGTTTATACTAATATATGTGGATCTCTACCTTCTTCGAGATCACAATATCGCTACTTCATTACTTTCATTGATGATTTCTCAAGGTATGCGACTGTATTTCTACTTAGACAAAAATCTGAAGCCTTATCTGTTTTCAAACAATTCCACAAGGCTGCGGAACTTCAAACTGGTCGTTGCCTTAAGAAGCTTCGTAGTGACAATGGAGGCGAATATGTTTCTCGAGAGTTTGTGAGTTACTGTGCTGACAATGGAATTCATCATGAACACACTATTCCATATTCGCCTCAACAGAACGGTGTTGCTGAACGAAAGAATCGCACTATTCTCAATGTTGTAAGATGTATGCTGATTCATTCTGGCTTATCTCGTGTTTTTTGGGTTGAAGCTACTTTGACAACAGTATTTATTCAGAATCATCTTCCTACTAATGCACCCTCTGGTAAGATACCCATCACAGCATGGACAAGTGACATTCCTTCTGTATCTCATTTTCAAACCTTTGGATGTATTGCTTATATTCATGTTCCCAAAGAAACACGAACAAAGCTTGATGCTCCTGGTCTTAAAGTTATTTTTATTGGATATTCTGACACTTCCAAAGGCTACAAATTCTGTGACCCTTCCTCCAAGAAAGTAATTGTGAATCGTGATGCTACTTTTAACGAACAGCTTATGGAGGCTCATGGTCCATGGATGATTCTGATGATACTAAATCATTGCTTCAGGCTTTTCATTTCTTTCAGAAGATGAAACTCTTCCTATTGAGAAACTTTCCTCTTCACAACCATCCATTCCGAATGTTGCCAATGATGATATTGATATTTTTGTTGATCTGCCTATTGATTTTGAACATGGCTCATGTCATGTTTATGATGACGATATTGCTGATAATTCTTTTTCTACTTCCGAAGATCCCATTACTTATGATGAAGCTATCTCTTCACCACAAAAGGATCAATGGCAAGAGGCTATGGAAGCAGACTACGATTCTCTTATCTCTAAAGGTACATGGATACTAACTGAATTACCTCCTGGTCGTACAACTATTAAATGTAAGTGGGTGTATAAGACAAAAGTAAAAGCAGATGGATCTTTTGACAAGTTCAAGGCACGTTTAGTTGCAAAAGGTTACTCCCAAGTAAGTGGTGTTGATTATCAAGAGACTTTTTCACCAGTTGTTCGCATTACAAGTGTTCGAGTTTTATTGGCCTTTGCTGTTCAATTTGATTTAGAAGCTCATCAAATGGATGTGCAAACTACCTCTCTTAATGGTGACTTGGAAGAGGAAATTTATATGGAACAACCAGAAGGGTTTGTTATTCCAGGTAAAGAAGACCTTGTTGCTCAACTCCATAAGGCACTATATGGTCTCAAACAAGCTTCGCGAGCCTGGTATACAAAATTTGATCTTTTTCTCACCTCTAAAGGATTCATATCTTGCTCGTCAGACCCCAACTTATACATAAAACGCCAAGGTAGCAGTTTTGTGATTCTTGCTCTTTATGTGGATGATACCATCCTTGTTTCCAATGATTTGGGATTTCTTCAGCAAGTGAAAAAGTTATTGTCTTCTGCATTTGATATGGTGGATCTTGGAGAGATTCACTCGTGTCTTGGCATTCAAATCCAACGGAACCGTACAAAAGGTATTTTATTTCTTTGAAAGTCAAAGTTTATTGCAGATACTATTCAAAAATTTGGTATGGAATCTGCACATTCAGCCAACACACCTTGTCTTGCGAGCTCTATGAAGAACACTTCTGACAATGGCGGTCAACTTGTCACAAATCAACCTTATGCTAACTTGATTGGATGTCTTTAGTTTGTTGGCATGAACACTCGTCCTGATATTCTGTTTGCTGCTAATTATCTTGGACAACATCTTGCATGTCCTTGTTTTAAGCATTGGTCTATTGCAAAGCATGTATTGAAATACTTGAAAGGCACTACAGATTTTGGTTTAGTCTATCGACGACAACTCACATCGGATTCTATGCAATCTCTTTCTCTTTGGGTTACACAGATGTAGACTGGGCAAGCTCACATTTATCTATGCGATCTACTAGTGGAAATTTCTTCTTTATAAATGGTTGTCTTGTTTCTTGGACTAGCAAGAAACAATGTTGTGTTACAGTTTCTACGACTGAGTCAGAATATGTTGCGGCATCACTTGCAGCTCGTGAGTTGATTTGGCTTTGACAAATGCTGGTTGATATTGGTCACTCTCCTCTTTCTAGCACACCCTTGCGGTGTGACAACCAAAGTGCTATTAGTCTTGCAAAAGACTATGTTCAACATAATAAGTCAAAGAACATTGCTGTCCATTATCATTATGTCAGGTATGAAGTACGCAAAGGAACCATTATGGTTGAACACTGTCTAAGTGACCAGATGATTGCAGATATTTTGACCAAAGGCCTCAACGAGTCACGTTTCATCCTCTTGCGCTCGGAGCTTGGAGTTGCTTTGGCCTCACTCTTTCTAGATTAGCTTCTTTGCTATTGTAATAGCTTTGTACATATGACATTGTAATCTTTTAGGTACCATGAACTATGCACACTCCACATTTGCACATTGTGATCTCTAAGTCACTTGAATATTTGTACATAGATGCACAATTCACTTTCACATCATCATCGTTGGTTCATATTTTCACATTGTATAGGGGCTTGGGTTTTTCCCTTGAACTCCCCAAGGGTTTTTTCATCCAAAGCTAGAGACCTTTGTTTGAGTGGGGGTGTTGGAGCTATATATGGCTCACTCTACTCAACTTGGTCTCACCTATATATTTGTATCTTGTCCTCAATATGAATCAGTCTTTGGGAGCGTATATGGTGTGTCTCTTGTCTCGTCTCTCTCTCTTTCTCTCTACATCTCAACAGGCCTAAGCTTCTCTTGCAATTTTTTCATAATAAATGATAATTTAATTGACAAAAACAACTGTTATAGTGGTGATGAACAACGGAATCAATCTGATCCTCTAGTTATAAATGCAATACCTATAACAAGCCCATAATTTGAAACATTGATTCAAGAATTTTGAAGAAATTAGAAGGTCCTATTAAAGGATGACACAATGATATAGATTGTAAATGAAGGGACCATATTATATGCATTTCCACATGATTATGTCAACTTTCAAGAACTTGGTAATGATTTTGTGGGTGTGGGTATTGAAAGGGCAAATGCAATCACTGAGAATATGGTTGAAGTGGGTAGTATCACTTTGCTAAAGTGGCCCATCAAGCAAACAAAAATGTTGAATGGGAGACCATTACAACGCTTTGTTCATATTGATGGTAAGCATGATAGATGTGAGGATGCATCCAATGATGATAATGTTCGAAAAAATCTTGATGGGAGTAACGTTGTCCCTTTGTCAAGGAAGAGACGATACCTTTCATCAACACGACTCAAAAAGCAAAAGTAGCACCGACTGCTACCTTTTATCTCTCATCCGAGTCAATTCAAAGGGTTTCATGCATTGATTGTTGTGGACAAAAATGTTGTCAGTTTGCAAAGAATTTTGGAGACAGTCTTAGAAAGCACACACTAATTATGTTTATGATGTTCTTTCTTTGCTATCAGAAAGATGAGAAGATGCGATATCAATGCAAGCTAAATGGCTCTATTGTTTGTTGTAGAGCATGGTATGAGCTACATGGAATACCAAAGACATCATTTTATCGCTACAAGGAAAGTTTTGAAAATGGTGTGCGCCATGTGTGCCTGGGAACGCATATACATTGAGAAGAGGACTTTAACATACTAGTTTAGCAAGAGCATTGCTAAACGAGTTTGTGAATAAAAACTATGAGAAGATGCCACATAGAAGTAGAACACTTCTAGATGGCTCAAGAAACCTTCTCTTGAAGAGAGAGCTCTTCTCTTCAAAGAGAGAGAGAGAGAGAGAGAGGAGAGAGAGAGAGAGAGAGAGAGAGAGAGAGAAATTCACATGGCACAACAAAAGAGCTATAGGAGATTATATTATGCATGGTGCACATATTCAAAAACTCAACCACAAAAATATGTTTGCATAATATATTCATGATAAGATGGATCAAAAGAAGACTTTCATTCCTCGAATACGTATTGTTCTTAAGGGTGTGGATTCAGGATACAATTTGCAGGTGGCATTGATAAGTATGATAACTCATGGACATGGAGAAATTCATTACCGACACTTTGTCTTGAAGGGTTAGTGGCCAGATTATCCAAATATTACAATTGGCTCAGTTGCTAATTGTTTACATAACCTAGAGAGGATAGATAAGCATCCTCTTGGGGATCTAGTAACAAATGGGCTTCCAAGGAGTAGTGTTTCACTACTACATGCTTTGAACTCAAGGGATGCTTTGGACTACCACAACTTGTGTGATGGAAAAGAGCCCATTGTGCAACCATCAGAAACTGCAGAAGAGGAATGAAGGTCAACATTTCAAAAGCTACCAGAGAACTTGTTACTACAACTAGATAATTGTGCAGGGGAAAACAAAAATCAATATTTATTCGACTATTTGTCAATGCTTGTTGCAAGAGGGGTTTACAAAACTATCCAACTAGGATTTTTGATGGTCGGGCATACACATGAGGACATAGATGCAATGCTCAGTAGGTTTTTAGAGAAGTAGAGAGTAACCCAAACATATACTCTGCTGGCGAAATAGCTCATCCTCATCTCCAGCTCCAATTCTGTTTACATAGGTCCCTGATTTCAAGAAATATCTTTGTGATGGAAAAGACATACTTGTTGGACATTCCAAACCACTTCAATTTATGCAAGAGGAGACACCAATGATGCATTATAAAGCACATGTAGGTGTGTCAAGTTGGAGTGGAAGTATTCGTCTTTGGAAAATAGATACATAACGCAAACCAATGTTACCACATGGAGATCCACCTTTGGTACCAATGATGAAGTATGTCAAGGCTTATGAAGAAGTGATTTCAGGGCTGAAGAACTGTATAAGGTTTTGAAAAAATTTAGGGAGTGGTTCAAGTGTGCCATGATATTATAGACCTTTGATAGATTATTGGAGTAAGGTAATTGATGAGATTGGAAAAGTAATAATATCATAGGGATTTATCCGACATTGATAATGAGCCTACATCACCAAACTACAAAAAAAAATTGATTCAATATTTGGCACCTTGCGCGAGAAAGGGTGGGATGACAGATGCTCAAGGTTACACTAACTTTTGGAAAGGTTTTTGGGTTGTCAACTATAAGGACCCACAAGTGTGGGAAACTGTAGATACAATTGTTTGATCCTGGAGACCCAGCAAAGAAGGACCATTTCTAGACTTAAGATCTTTAGAAAGGGCATGCTCTAAAACCCAAAGCAGGCCTTGATCGTTCACATCAATCACGCTTGGATCAAAGTTTGGATACGGTATCAAATTTTCAGTAGATATGTGCAGCTTCTATTGTGACTTAATAGTCAATTTTGAAAACAGGGTCTTTGGTTGTACCTTTCTTTGTTTTATTTAATCAATAGTATTTCTTCAAATTCATGTGTTGTGTGTACTCTTGTTTTGGTGTTTATGAACACCACAATCCTATAAGATTTTCACTCTTTTTACCAACCATACATCGAAAACTTTAAGTGAAAATTTCCCAAATTACACGAATTTGATCGATTTGGAGATCCCCATAATTAATGAGGGGTTTCTACCAAAATACCTAATATGGTCTTTACTTCCCAGGCATTAGAATGGCCCTTCAGACACTTGAACCCTCTTTCCCAATTGGCCTTTCTTGAGCCATTTTGGGCCCAAAAAACCACATTATGCATACGTTTTTACCATCTCTTGCCTACCCAGGCCTTGCATACCATCTTTAACACTTGACCTCACACCTGTAGGGACCCTTTGCACTACTTGGAACCACCTTTAGCTCGAACCAACTTTGCTTGCACCAACGTGCATCGGCTAGGAAGGGGGGAGTGTTTGGCCATAATAGCTCACATGCACCCTCCTAGTCAGACACACAATCCAAAGCCACATTTTTGACATATTGTATCTTATTTTTTGGGAAACTATGTAAATTGATCCTAGAGCTATAGATCCTTGAGATGAGCTGTAAATGTGTGATTATGTACTCAAGACCCAAAGTAGCTAACCATTGGCCATCTTTTAAAGCCTTAGGTATAAAAGCCAATAACTCTAGTTTAAAAATGATGATTCTTTTGAAAAGAGAAGAGCTTTGTTGAACAAACTATCAAGTGGCTTCACAACTCAAATTTGTACATGCCATCATTGGGGATGGAGTAGCCCGATGCCTTGTGCAAGCTAAGCTATCCAAAATAACCATTGTTTCATGCCTCAATACCATTTTTTGTCCATTCTTTATGACAGAAGTACCCAAAATTGAATATTTAGTGCCAAAGCAAGGACAGTAATGTTTGAGGTAATAATGCCGATAATGTATGCGATAATAACATGTTTCCATCTTGAATATACATCTTCTTGAAGTAATCAACTATGTGTATCATTGACTTGGTAAAAATCCTTCTAGTGAGTGCATGTACTTATCCAATCAGAAAGAAAAACTTTTTTCCTTGGCACTATTGTAGGAGAGCATGTAGGGGATCGGGTTGTCAAGTGATGGCATGGGTGGCACCGCAACTAGTGTTATGATATGCCATTGTGAAATAATCTTGACAATTCAATTGTCGTCGGTGGTCCTAGACCCTCCTGTTGTGTGTGTGTGTGTGTGTGTGTGTGTGTGAGAGAGAGAGAGAGAGAGAGAGTGAGAGAGAGAGAGAGAAAGAGAGAGAAATTTCTCAGTGCCGAAGATGATGGCCTAGACCTCAACCGAAGAGAAGCAAAGACTCGTACTTCTTATGCCCTTGAATTGACATTTTGAGAAGCCTTATATTAGCACCGATATTGAGAAACATGCATGCAATTGGGATTGAAAAGTTGTGCAAATTTTCCAATGTTCGATTGATTGTAGGATATATATGATGAACCTGATCTGACGTCAGAGAACTCAAAAATGCGGAGGAGGTTGGTGGCTCATTTGATAAAAAGGCCTTAGGCCAACCAAGTAATCACATAAGCAATCGCCTTTTTAAGAAGCTTCTCTCTGAATTTAAAGGTAATCCACATGCCCTCAACTTTGTTTTTTATTGCATCTGGCCATCATCTGCTAGCTACAATCTCATTGACAAGCTTGGTTGGCCTTGTTGTGACAATTTATTTTCTCAAGCTATAGTAACATACTAATGAGGATTTTTTTTCAGCAAATAGTATATCACGATGAGTTCTTTGCCCATCATAGCATCTTCCAAATTGCGACATGCCTTCAAGACGCAAGCATAGATGCTATGCTTGGATTTGGAGAGATGTTCTTGCTTTGCATCAACTAAGAACAGTCCAGAGCTTCCTGGCCCTGCGCATGTTTGGCGTATCCCACAATGAGTGCATTCTGAGAGTTAACATTCCGGATAGTCAACTCCTTGTGTTTTTTGAAGTACATCGCATCTTCCTCGCCCTATCTGTGTTCTACATATCCTGCAATTAGTGTGTTTCAAGAGTCAACATTCTATACAAGAAGCTCCACAAGCACTTTCTGTGCTTTTTGAAGTACACCATATTTGGCATACTTGTCGACCAAGACAATGCCAAGCACAAATTCTCTTTTGTGCAACCCTTGACTAACAATATCATCGTAAATTTGTTTACCCATATCAATGTCTTGCGTAGCGCCACATGCCTTCAAGAGGAACGCATACGTAATTGCATATGGAGCGATGCCCTAGTTTCGCTTCCCAGTGGCGTTGCCACATTTGGCATACGTGTCGACGGAGGCAATGCCAAGCATAATGTTGTTTTCAACAGCCCCTAACTAACAATATCATCATGAGCTCTTTTGCCCATCTCAGCGTCTTGCAAGTTGCCACGTGCCTTCGAGAAGCAAGCATAGGTGATTGCATTTGGAGAGATGCGCTCCCTGGCCCTGCCACGTAGATTGTTGATCATATGTTTGCTGTTTCTCTCTGCACTGCTAAATGGAATTGGCCCATGTGACAATATGACTCAAAGGACAATTTTGAAAGTTATACGTACTCCATGTGACAACTTTTGAAAGTCATATGACGGGGCGCCACGCGGCCGTTCGTGAGAGAAGGGCCACATCACCTGCTATATTGACTGACAAGGCCCGTGAGGAATCGATGATGACACACTAGTACCCGCGCACATGTTCTTATCCTTAGAAGTTATAATGCAGTGAGCTGGAATTCACTGCTCAGTAACTTCCATCATCCCAAGTCGCGCACTTTTCCTTGTATGTATAAGTAGCCTTACAGGCCCAGCTTCAGCCAGCATATCCGAGTTTCTGCTGTTAGAAGGCATAACTTATAAGACCTCTCTCTCTCTCTCTCTCACACACACACATACACACACACACACACACACACAATCGCCTAGAATCATGGCCGCACCTGTATTCTATACCATATCCTCAGTCCAATATCAGGGATACAAGCTGACACAACGGGGCCCTCAGGTTGTGCTGGAAGCGGAAGACAGTGATAACCCATTTCAGGTATAAATGAAGGAGTGTGTGAAATGTGTGTGTTCATGAGTGAGAGAGAGAGAGAGAGAGACACTGCACGAGTTGCAGGTGTGGTACAAGGACGACTGGTGGAGATTTACGGAGGACAAGGCAGGCAATCCAGCGTTTGCCCTCATCAACAACGGCTCTAAGGCGGCTCTCAAAGCGGACGCCGATGCCACGCCTTCTCATGTACTGTTACTGTTACGTACATCACTCACAGCTAATCATATATGATCATGCACGAAATGAAACTGGACCTCCCATTACGAGCCTAGCTTGGGATCAGTAGAGCCCTCACCAACAGAAGAGCGCCTAGCTTGGGATCAGTAGAGCGCCTTGCTTTGTAGTGAAGTATAGCTTTTTGGTTTATATGATCTCGATTTAGTATCAGGCATGAGAAGTAATATTGATTGTGTAGGTGTCTCTCTTCACTGAGTACGATCGCTCTAAAGACACCACCCTGACCACCGCGTGGACACTGCGCGCAGTTTCCTCCTCGTCGGAGTACGTGACCATCTTCTCGGTGGCTCTTCAGATGCCCTTGAGGCTTGGCATTGGGGCGTCCGCTCCAAAACCAGGCGAGAGGGTGTTGCTGCCATTCTCAACGCCTCCTCCTCCTCTGCTACAGGGACGTGGACCCTCGAGGCTTTCGGTAACTCGATCTCTCCCCGTTGTCTCTCTCATTTCCTCACTTGGGCTTGAAATAATGGATATCAGTATCAAGGATACCATTGGGTTTTTTCATGAACGATCCACTGTATATACAAGGACCTTAAACACACTTGATAGAGAGGGTTCACAGATAATAAATTATGAAAGACTCAAATCAACTAATGTAGTCATGCCTCCAGTTCCAAAGGCCTATATTCTCCAATCACAATGGGTTAGCCAGATTCTTGTTGCTAAACCACCTCATACGGACGTAACATTCACCTCTGGTGCGGGCTCTTTCAATAACGAGCTTGGAGTAGTTGGAGTCAATCAAGCAAACACAAATGGAGTGCAAGAGGTAGTACATTCCTCTTTCCATGTTATCAACCCTCTAAAGTAAACACTTACTTTTTCTCTTAAAAAATTAAAAAACTAGCTATGTTATATGTTACAAATTGTCACAAAACTTCCATCAACTTCCAAAACTGCAATCTAATGATAGAACTAGCTACATATGGTTTTTGGATAGCCATACGAATTAATTTGTATTTGATATGTCACAAAAATAGTCCAAGCAAATTCTCCTACAAATTCATTATGGTCCCAAAGGTGAGGAGGAGCTCAACTTGAGTAACTCTAAACTCTATAGTAGTAAAAATAATGCATCAATTGATGCCACCATTCTTTGACTAGGGGGCAATCTTGAGAAGCGTCTCTAGGTGAATCTTGAACTTGTTGCAAGCATTGAGGGTGTACCTCACATTTATATTTTGACCCTAATGTGTTCAAGTATCCACCCATTTAAAGAAATAGAGACATTTTAAATAGAACATTAAAACTAGAAACAGATCTATACATGTCAGACCTTTTTTTCCACCTCTTCTTCAAAATTTGATTAGATGGGCCTCATTAATCTCAAGATGACGTGTGACAACTTTGTCAAATTAACCTGATTATGTTGTCATGTTAAGGTGTATAGCTAGAGCATTTCAAACATTGGGATTATGAAAGTAATTTTTTAGATATGATTTTATATTTTTATGTACACACTCCACCGTTGTACACATAATTAGACATATTACTTGATGATGGCCTTAGGTTTGGTATAAAGTGCCTGCTGCGAGTCCACTCGAAGATTCGAACTCTTCATTCTTTATCATTAGTAAGATGAATGGAAAAGCTTTAAAAGGATCCACAAAACCAGGAGATAAGGTATGGTTTACATTTTCTTATTTCTTGAATAATCATATGAGATCACATAGCCCACTGCACTTCCTATTCATGCTAACCTATAGTTTTAATTATGAATAATATTTTATATGTGAGCCACCAATTGTTTATCACATTTCAACAAATGAATATTTATAAATATTTATTTTTGGTCCTACATAGGTCATATTAACAGAGTTTGATCCTCTTGATTACAACTTTGTCTGGTCCGAGGATCGATCATTGAGTAATGGACAGAGATACCTTGCCATAAATCTTGCAAATAGTGATAGCAAACTACATTGGTTTCTTCCACCGGACAATGAGTACCAAAACTGTCACGGGAACCGAATAATAGAGATAGACAGCAAAACGGAGGAAGAAATCTTTGTATTGATAGTGTTTGATACAACAGAGGAGCAATTGAATATATATATGGGCGCACTCCGTTGTACGGAGCTCGAACCTCCCGACCACCCCCGAGCTTCAGTTCGCTTGCATGCAGCGTCTCACTCGCACTCGCACTCGCACTCGCACTCTCACTCGCACTCGCACTCGCACTCGCACTCGCACTCGCACTCGCACTCGCAGAAGAGAGAATGGTGAATCCCCCCCAAAACGCACCACCTGTCCTTCTATTCTCCTCCAAAAAGCCTGCGACCTCTTAAAATAGCCGCTTTTCTATTTTTGGCGCTCGGTCGACTCGACTTGCGCGCCAATATACCTGCGAGAACAAGGTTAAAAAACGTGATCGTGAAGCGATCCGTAGAGGTTAGTTTTTTTTTTTTTTCAGCTGTCTTCAACTGAACATAACTCCCAAACGGAGCCAAAACAGCCCAAGTCCGTCTCATACAATCTTGTTGCCCTCGCTGCGCTCTTCGACGGCTATGTGATGGAAAATTTCCATAGCCTGCTCCGATTTGCTGAAAATCAACCTGCAAAACAGCATTTTCTACAAAAACGATGCAAAAACAGCAAATCCAACTTTTTTTCTTAATCTTTGGCCTTCAACGAGCATCAAAACATCAAAATCTCTAAAGACTCAAAGAACCAAAGTTGTTCCTTATAACGCAGGCTTCAATCGCTTCATACATCACTTTTTCAAAATCCCACGTTAACGCCTTCAAAAATGCCCCAGAAAGTGCCTTCCGGATCAAAAAATTTTATCGGACGAAAACAATCCACACATCCTTCTACACAGTGGACTAACTTTAAAATGACAAAAACATCCTAGAAAACAAAATTTATTACTAAAACACCTCGAAATCAAGTCTTGTTACAATCTCCCCTTTTCAAAATTAACTCTGTCCTCAGAGTTGGAAGGAGGGAAATTCGCTTTGCAAAACACTAAGATCAACCCAAGATGCATCCTCTACTGGATAGTTCTGCCACTTAACCAAAACTTCCACAATGTCTCTATTTCTCAAATGTTTGACACGCCTATCTAGCACTAAATCTGGTTCTACTGTCAATGTTCCGTCATCTTTCAACTTAGAGTTGTCCTGTAAAACATGGTGCACGTTAGGCACATACTTTTTCAATAAACTCACATGAAATACAGGATGCACTTTGACATGAGAAGGCAATTCCAATTTGTAAGCTAATGAACCAATGCGCTTCAAAAATTTTAAATGGCCCAGCAAATCGTGGAGACAATCGCTTATCCTTCCCAAGAATTAAATGAGACTTCTCGGGAATAACTTTTAAGAAAACCATCTCCCAGTTTCATACTCCACAACCCGATGTTTCTTGTCATAATACAATTTATGTCTCTTTGGGCTTCTCTAATGTTCCCCCTGATTTTGGCCAACTCGTTATCCATCTTTTCAAGCATCTCACGTGACAGTTCTACCTTATTCCTTGAGCTAAGAAAATTTATAGGTGTGGGACAGTTATAGCCATACATTGCTTCAAACGGGGTCATCCTAATAGATGAATGATATGAACTGTTGTATGCAAATTCAACCAAAGGCAAATATTCATTCCAATTAGATTGGTTTTCATTCACATACATTCGTAACATATCTTCTAAAATACGATTCACTCTCTCCGTTTCCCCATCGGTTTGAGGGTGAAAAGCAGTAGACATGCGTAACTGGGTACCTATAGAGTCAAAAGTCGCTCTCCAGAAATGTGAAGTGAACTTAGAATCTCTGTCAGACACTATGCTCTTGGGCATGCCATGCAAACGAAATATCTCTTTCACAAACAAGCGTGCAATGGTCAAAGCAGTATCAGTTATTTTCACGGGAAAGAAGTGAGCCTGTTTTGTGAGTCTATCTACTACCACAAAGATCGAGTCATACCCTCCACGAGTAGTAGGAAGTCTAATAATAAAGTCCATGGATATAGACTCCCACTTCTGTAAAGGAATGTCTAAGGGTTGAAGGTCACCAGGCATCCTCTTATGTTCAATTTTAACTTGCTGACATTGAAAGCATTCACGCACATAATTCTTAACATCCAATTTCATACGTGGCCAAAAGAATGAACTTTTAATCTTTTCATATGTCTTACTCAATCCAGGATGGCCAGAAAAAGGTGAGTTATGACACTCATGCAGAATTTGACTCTTAAAAGCAGAATTTGCAGGAATACACAAGCGGTCATAATAATACAGATTTCCCTTATACAAGTGATATCTGTTCTCATACATCTCACCAATATTCTCACGCAAGAATTTCAAAATAGGCATGTAAAAAGAATCGCTTTCAACTTCGGCATGTATCTCATCAACCAAATTGGATCGCACAACAGTCAACAAATTACACATGGGCCTACGACTCAATGCATCTGCAACTTTATTTTCTTTCCCACACAAATACTTCAAGTCAAAATCATACTCAGCCAACAATTCAATCCATCTCCTTTGTCTGTTGTTTAACAATGGCTGCGTGAAAATATACTTCAAACTTTGATGATCAGTACGCAATTCAAATTTGACACCAAGCAAAAGATGACGCCAATGTTTCAATGCATGAACAACAGCAAGCAATTCTAGATCATGTGTTGCATAGTTCAATTCATGTCGTCTTAATTTCCTAGACTCATATGCAACCACTCTTCCTTCTTGTGTCAAAACACACCCTAGTTGTTCACCACTAGCATCACATGACACAACAAATGGTTTGCCCATCTCAGGAACTTTCAAAACACAATTTTCTGCTATTTTAGCCTTCAAGGTCTCAAAAGCAGTCTCACAGGTAGAAGTCCACACAAAACCCTTGTCTTTCTTGGTCAATTCGGTCAAAGGACTTGCTATCTTAGAGAAATCTTTAATGTGTGCTCTCTCATATTGTGCTAGACCCATAAAGCTTCTCACATCCCTTAATGACTTTGGTGTTGGCCACTCCACAATAGTTTTAACTTTGTCAAGGTCAATGTGAATCCCCTCTTTAGAAATCACTCTTCCCAAGTACACAATCTGATCCTTTGCAAAAGTACACTTACTTGCTTTGGCATACAATTTATGTTCACGCAAAACCTCAAATGTTCTCTTTAAGTGCAATGCATGATCTTCTTCATTCTTAGAATACACAAAAATATCATCTAAGAATACCAGAATGAAGTCATCAAGATACGGGTGAAAAATATTATTCATTAAGCACATGAAAGTTGCTGGTGCATTAGTCAAACCAAAAGCAAGAACTGTAAATTCATAATGCCCATAACGTGTACGAAAAGCAGTCTTTGGAATGTCCTCGACCTTAATGCGGATTTGATGGTAGCCAGAACGAAGATCAACCTTTGAAAATATTGTGGCACCACTCAAATGGCTAAGCAATTCATCTATGTGAGGAAGAGGATATTTGTTCTTAATGGTCTGTTTGTTTAACCCCCTGTAGTCAATGCATAACCTATATGTACCATCCTTTTTCTTTTGGAATAACACAGGACTGCCCCAAGGAGATACACTAGGTTTAATAAAACCCTTTTTCAAAAGGTCATCAAGTTGTATCTTGAGCTCTTTAAGCTCATCAATATTGAACCTGTATGGAGCCCTTGAATAAGGTGTTGCTCCTGGATATAGATCTATGGCGTGGTCTACCGCTCTAGGCGGAGGCATACCAGGAAGATCGTCCGGGAACACATCCTTAAATTCATGTAAGAGATCCTCTACAAATTCTGGATTTTCCCCTTTCTGTTTATTCCCAGAATCCTCTTTAATCTCGTTAGCAAACACAAGAAACGTCTCACACCCTTGTCTCACCCCCCTCAAAAGTTTCATGGCAGAAATTAGGAGTGATTTAGTATTTCTCTCCTCAGCTTTAATCGCATGACCATCTCTGTTTTTAAAAACCAACTCACCCCTCTCACAATCAATCAATGCATGGTTCGCAGCCAACCAATCCATTCCCAAAATTACATCCCGTTCACCCATGCTAATAACATAAAATTCTCCCGAATGTTTCTCTTTGTTCAGCAAAAAAGGTAAGTTTTGAATATGACCCTGTGTATAATGAGTGCGAGTGCGAGTGCGAGTGCGAGTGAGAGTGCGAGTGCGAGTGCGAGTGCGAGTGAGACGCTGCATGCAAGCGAACTGAAGCTCGGGGGTGGTCGGGAGGTTCGAGCTCCGTACAACGGAGTGCGCCCATATATATATTCAATTGCTCCTCTGTTGTATCAAACACTATCAATACAAAGATTTCTTCCTCCGTTTTGCTGTCTATCTCTATTATTCGGTTCCCTGTCTATCTCTATTATTCGGTTCCCGTGACAAAAACGCAGCTTATAACCATCCTCTTACCTTACGTGAAGCTACAAGTTCGTCTAATACTAGAAGCCAATGGAGTTTTGTTCCCTTTACCTCTTGATGTAAGCTTTACTTGAAGCCTCATTGATGCAATATATTTGTTAAACCTTTTAATGATAATATTGATGAGATTTTTATAGTGTTTCTAATTGATGATTATTGATGTTCCAGGCCATTCATGTGAATTTCATGCTTGATGGGAAGAAGTAGCTTATTTTTCACTTCCTTCGCACATTTTTTAACCATGTCTACCACTTTTTAAGAAGCCAACAATAAATAATGTACTTGACCATCGAATAAAGACATGTACTTTATTCACTTTTATGTTTTTTAATGGCTCAAAAAAACATACAATGTTGATGTGTTATGAAATAATGATGTTACAATCCATCCTTTAAATCTCTATGGGTATTCATTACCATCACATCTCAAATTCCCATCTCGTGTACACCCCACTAAATACCATATCTCTTCTAAATTAAAATCTCAATTTGCAAACTGGTTTTTTGTTTTACCAAGGTTTTGTGGTTGTCCTATGTACATTTCCTCTCAAATTTGCAGGGTGCTACCCCCAATGTCCTATCTAGTTGTGGGTCTAATTTTGCACACATCTTGAATTTTAGGGTACATGGATCACAAGCAACATTTGAAATCTCTCAAAGAACAATGGTTAGGCGGCGGCGTGCAGATCTCACAGCCAAAAAAATGATTGATTTTGGCAATGGGGGAACATGGATATATCGTGATCCATGTTCCATCCTCTTTGTGGACTGTGGTTGCATGGCAAGATTTTGCCCTTTGTGGGGAATTCATTGGTAAAATGTTTTTGAATCTCGATATCATTTGATATCTTGATGGGCCCCTAAAAATTTACAAAATCCCTATCTTACATTTGATTTGTGCAGATATTTTGATGATTTTTGAACCATTCACAATTGATCTTGCTTAGTTAAGGTTCATACCTATGAAATCTGGTGGGGTAAGAGGCCTATGAGTGTCCGTAGTAGATGAAAAACCAGTAGCTTATAGCTCTACCTCAAAAGCTGTGTGTGTGTATGTGTGTGTGTGTGTGTGATAGAATGCAAATGATCTCTATCCTTCCCAATTTTTCCTATTTTCTCCTTGCCTACGCGGAGTGTTGAGTGTTGAGCTCTTGCTTTGCAAATTCAAATGTTTGTTTTCAAAACTTCATTCCTCATTTTCTAGCTTTGTTTTTTAATTTTTGATCCTTATTAGTTTAAAAAGATAAGAAAATTACTAAAAATTAGTATTATTTGGTCAAAAATTTAGCCAAAATTATTCCATATACTCTAATTCTAGACATCATGTCTGTCAGGATTTGTTGTTATGGCTCATTAGTATGCCTAATAAGAGTTAAATATTACTAAAAGAAAAAAAAACATTTTAGTGACAAAACACTCATCATCTTGCAGCTTTAGATCTTGCAACAAGCATCTCAAGCTACTATTACTCCCCACTTCCCATCCTGAGTCATCCTAGACGAAGGTTTGTGCAATGTGCCTGGGCACAAACAGCATGTCTATGCAAGGCCGTGGAATGTGTCCCTATTACGTGTAAGGAAGACACGGAATTGGGTAACAATATGATGTGCATTAGGCGGATAATGAACCAATTGTGCAAAGGTTTTCATTGGCAAGGTTCTATCTAAATTGTGTTGTTTTAAAAAAAGCTTTTGTAAATGGAATGCTCATGATCATTCTTTGATGGTTGGTTTTGTGAGTACTTTTGGTGGGTAATCATTTCGCTAGGCATAGCTTTTTGTACCCACGTGTAGTTTGGTTGTGCAGATTGCCAAGGTTGTTGCGTTTTGGTTGCTTGGGTCTCTATTGCTAAGTTGGTTTATTGGAGGTTGGTGGTTTGGTTGATTTGGATTCTGAAATCTATTTGTACTTGGGTTAACTAAATAAAGTGTTGGTCTCCTGTGTGGATTTCTTTTTCCAAGTATAACCGCATTGAGGATTCCGTTTCCTATGGAATGTGGCTGGATTGAGATGGAAGGCTCCTTTGAATTTGGTGGCTTGGGTAGCCACATCTGCTTTAGGCTCGTTGTCATTATTGATTTCTTTATCCAAACTTTTTTGATTTATTTTCCTTGGATTTGTGAGGATATATAGGCCGCAATGCAGACTGTGATTCTAGTTGTACTTGGTCCACATTCCAAAAATGATATGTTGGTGCCAACGAAGTGACATACGAGGTGCCCTTAACACTAGTTTGGTACCAAAAGAAGACCCTTAAGTGTCCTTTTTTTATAAATTTAAATTAAATGCTACTTGCATTAGACGGTTTATTTAAGAAAACCCTCTTGATATGCTTAGATATGTTAACTAGAGGATCTTTTAAAAATATAACCTTGCATTTTAGAATCTACCATGATGAAGAACTATACTCATCAAATTGACCCTTGTAAGACTATGATTGATGGTGTCATTTCACAGTTTTGCTATAGATAATTGAAAGTTTCACGTTCAAAAAAATTGACTTGGGAGTATATGAAATAATGGAAAGTTCTATGTGTTTGATATAGCCATTTCATTCATATCGTTGTATACAAAGAAAAATATGTTTTTGATGTATTTGAGAGTTTTAGAAAGTGATACATTGCTTACCCTTTCCATTGAGGACTCAAGGTGGCAAGTAGAAGGGCTTTGGTATGCAACAATTATTGGATTATTTAAAATATTCAAAACTGCATAAGAGAGAAATTTGATATTTTCATTCTTGAGACATAAGCATTCGAAACCGTAAATAATATCTAACTTTCTATGTAGATCAACTAGTTGTATCAAAGTACGTGGTACATACACAACTGGGGTGTCCAAAACCTTGGTTTTAATGTTATTCTAGAGACTCAAGATTTTCAAGAGTTTTTGCACGATAAAATATTAAAGATAGAGTTCAAGCAATGAGATTTATTTGAGTTAAGAAGCCCAAAAAATACGTAGTTTCTTGGTTTCAACATATAAAGTCATTTGTAGTTGTCAAATTACACTAAAACAACCCCAATTCCATAAGGGGACCTTTGGAAGACCAAAATTATGCTCTTATTTAGCACGTGCTCAAGTATGAAATTATGTCTATGACTTGCGTGTGACTTGGAAACTTTTCTTTAAAGTGCATTCCACGGTTTTGTAACAGTAAGTGCTAACACTTGGCTTTTATAAATATAAAAAAGGCCATCTCTAAAAAAAGATATGAGAGTTTTATGATTTTTGGCAAAACAGCTTGAAATTTTACTAAAATTTATGACTTAGAACTTACCAGAATTCTATCTATACGGATTGTATATTGACATGGAGAAAAATCCAATGTTTTCTTTGCCTCATAACAAACCTATGGTAGAAATAAGGTATAAAAAACTTCTTTCTAGCTTGACAAATAAATTGCCAAAACTTGGAAGGAAAACAGGACACTTATGTGTCCAATTACAGGACTAGTGCGCAGATTGAACTTTAGGGTGTCATATCGCCAATCTTGAATGGCTTCGTACGTTTGTATCCACCACGAGACTCCTAAGATAAGTGCTTCATTGAGATCATTGTTGTCCATTATGTGGAGTTGATGTGGACAGTGATTGCGTCAATGTTGATTGATATGTTAGCTTGTCCTAAGCTAACCATTGTGCCTTTGTTGGCTGCTCTCAGCTCGATCTTCATTGGTATAAATATCTCATCTGATAGCGTGAGGTATGTCGAATACTTCATGGAATCGACATGTGCATCCATATCTACAAGTTCTCTTTCTGTTGATCCATGTGTTAGCTATATATTGATCCGTATATCCATACCATCAAGACAATTTGGCCCTGTCTAAATTGCCTCGATAGGAGGAGATGGGGTTTTTAATTGTCGAATTGGATCTGTGTTGTGCCATTCTTTACGATTTAAAAATCAACAAATTTGCTTCCTCCTAGGCATGGTCGTGGATGGCTTGATAAATTTTCTTCCATTTCTTTGCTTGATGAATCTTGCCTAGCATGTTAGTAGTGAGCGGTAAATGATCTCTTTAAGCTGCAACCATTGATCCAGTTAGACATCAGGCTGCACTAGGTGATATGTTGTTGATCACAAATGGGCCATTTCCTTGCTTTTTAAATTTCTTGGAGTGATGATTCAAGGTATAGGCTAATACATAGTCCTCCTTTTGAAAATCCTCGTTTACTATGTGTTGATCATGAAAACCTTTAATTTGTTGTTTTTGTGTATAGATGGTTGCAATAGCCTTGAGTTTCAATTCATCTAACCTCATTAATCAAATAGTCATCTCCGACTGTTCATGTCCAATCCATCCTAAATTTTTGGCTACTCCTAGTGTGGGAACTAAGAATTCTATGTGCAATATGACATTAATCCCAAACACCAAATAGAGATTGTTGTTGCGAGTTTTGTTTTCTATGCTACCTGATATGCCAAAAGAGCTAAATGTAGCTCCTGGTCCTAGTTTGCTCTTGATTCATCTATAATTTTGGTGAGCACTGTACATAAAACTTTATTTGGGCCTCCGCTTGTCTGTTTTCTTGAGGGTGATATGGCATTGACTTTTATGTTTATTAATGGTTCCAAAAAACATTAAATATTATTGTGTTATGAAATAATGATGTTACAATCTAGTCTTTAAATCTCTATAGGTATTCATTACCATCACATCTCAGATTTCCATCTTGTGTACAATCCTACTAAATATCATATCTTATTTTCTCTGTCTTACACTATAAGAGGAGGTGTCTATAACCGCTAACATTGCCGCAAAAAAACAAAGGAAAAAGGAGAGAGAAAAATCTGCGGGGGTGGAAATAATCGCGGCTATGTATGCGATAGTGGTTTCTCAGCAATAAGTGCGGTAATAGTCATGGCAATATACCCGCAGGTATTACCGCTTTAGTTGCAATGTTTATTACCACGCTTATTACCGCTACACGCTAATTCAAAAATAAAGGTGCTCATTTGGGCCACCCAATTTTGGGTGGCCCAAATGAGCACCTTTATTTTTGACCTGCATAAAACAATGAAACATCAATTGTCTTTTGAAAGAGTATAAAAAATACCAAAGAATTGAAATTAAATTTACTTTACATTGACAATTAAAAATATAGAAGATCAACTATTCAAAAAAGTTACAATAAAAAGTAAATAGTTGTATATACATTGTGCCACATTGGAACTTTACGAAAGTTTGGACAAAACATTTTTCTATCTAATCGCCCTCCTCCATCTCGTCGTTGTCCAGAGGCATGTATGTTGGATTACTTTGACTCTACATAAACCCAAACCAAATTCAACAACTATCAACAACTAAAGACAATTGATACAAAATTACTTGTTTAAACTTACCGCTTGTAGTGGTCCCACCACCGCGTCCGATTGCTCGTGAGAGATGTGGTTGTTTTCGAACAACCATCGCCAAGTATCAAATTCTGAATGTCGCTCTCAATACTTGACCATCTCTCTAGTTGGTCAAGAGAGAGTGGTATTTTCCTAACTTAGCAATAACAATACCAAATCATCAACTACAATTTTTAGAATCACCGATCGACATTATAATTCAATTACTCTTATATTACATATTTATCCTTCCAAGATCCCTTCCCTCCTTAGCCATAGTGCGTGGAGTTTGTCTTGCGTGAGCCTCACGTTGTTGTCTGTATGATGAGCCCGTTGCAGCTTGATCGCTCTTCTCTTAAACTGCCCACTCCCACTCTGCGTCTGTCATGTTTCCACCGCAGTAAATCCTGTCTTGATCTTTGACCTGGTTGGCTGCTACAACTGCATACTAGACTGCTTGTTTTTAAAAAATGTCTTGATGTAGCCCTCCAACCATTGTTGTGAAAAACGTTGATCGGGGGCGTTTGGAAATCTAGCTAGCAGAGCGTCCTCAATGTATCGTGCATGATCGAGTAGTTAGCCTCTAAAATTTATAAAACATTTCTTACACGTTGAATGTAAAAGAATTTGTAGATAGTGTAGAAATGCCCTGTCCTGTCCTGTGCCAAAATCCACCTCCCTGCCATATTTAACCCTGTAGTAGCGTCCATGCGTGTCTGGCATGGGTGCGTCAGTATCCTCGTCCTTTGCATCAGGGGTGACATGCTCTAAAAATGGGGACTCCATTCCCCTGCCACTACCAAAACATGCAAAATCACAAGATCCACTGCCGCTTCGTCTCTCACGGTGCTCGCTGCCATGAGACAAGCGTCAACGCGCGTTGCCAGAGGAAGTCCGTCGACGATGTTCTGGCGAAGCACGAGCGGAGTGGAGTGGTATAGGACCCTCTGATGCCATGGAAGTAGGACCCTGCGATGCAAGGGGAGTAGGACCTTGCGATGGAATAGGAGTAGGACAATAGGAAGGGAGAGTATAGGGAGGTATTGTCGGTGCAAGGCTCTATAAGTAAGGAGTCCCTCCCTGACTCCCCCATGGTGTAGTCTACGGAGAAATGTTGTAGGTCGCAAGCTGCTGCTGCAGAGTGTAGTAGCCAAACAAATCCTCCATCAAATGGAGGTACTGCTCTCGTAAAGAGATAGCCCACTGAAAGTTAGGATCTACGACAGGTGGAGGAACTTGAGAAGGGTAGGTGTAGGATGGCCATGCCTGCAAATAACAAAAAAAAACCTATGACACTCATGGTTTAGGGTTAACTACGTAGAAACATTCTTTATTTCTTTGCTTGTTCTCACCGACTCAAGACTCGGGTCCACTAGAGGTGATGTCCTGCCTCGGTGGGAGCCCACCTGAGATGTGAACCAACCAAAAGGAGAGCCAGCTAGCTGCTCCTCACCAGTTGCTCTCTCGTCTGACATCTAATTTACAAAGAGCAATATAAGATAAAGCTTTTCACCCTACTCACTCATCTATAAATATATTGTACACAAGTATATTAGCACACAAACACGTAGATACATATGCATACTAGTAGACCTAAGTAGAGGCTAGTAGTGCCAAAGGTCAACTGCATCTCTTTAGATATCATCGCAGTCTCAACTGTGGTAAAAACAAAGGTACATTGCGGTAATCCATGCATGAGTGGATCAATGACCGCAACGCCACGATTAAAAAAAGGACTATACCCAAGAGGAAGCGTCTAAGCTTCGGGTGCTATGCTCCCGTACTTAGTGCTTACATACATGCATAAACAAATATATATGTACACACATACATATGTTATGGTTTGTAAATGTAGGCATCGTTTTGTGTTGGCTGCACCTAGATTCAACGTCTAAGTGATCAATTGACTGTAACATTACAATTCTCTCCCAAAGGATATATATATATTAGTACACAAACACGTAGATACATATACATACTAGTAGACATAAGTAGAGGCTAGTAGTGCCAAAGGTCAACTGCACCTCTTTAGATATCATCGCAATATCAACTGTGGTAAAACCAAAGGTGCATTGCGGTAATCCACGCATGAGCGGATCAATGACTGCAATGCCACAATTAAAAAAGGACTATACCCAAGAGGAAGCATCTAACCTTCGGGTGCTATGCTCTCGTACTTAGTGCCTACATAAATGCATAAAAAAATATATATGTACACACATATATGTTATGATTGTAAATGTAGCCATTGTTTTGTGTTGGTTGCACCTACATTCAACGTCTAAGTGATCAATTGATCGTAGCATTACAATTTTAATGCTATGCAATAAGTAATTCCATTTCTCTCACTGAGTCTCTCTCTCTCTCTCTCTCTCTCTCTCTCTCTCTCTCTCTCTCTCTCTCTCTCTCTCTCTCTCTCTCTCTCTCTCTCTCTCTCTCTATCCCTCTCGCTCTTCCCTTCTCGGTCGTGCAGTTGAACTACGAAGTGGAAGCTCCATCCCAGAGTCATGCATATGCCTCCATGTAACGCAAGCACTTTGTTCAACAAAGTGTCCTTGCCTTGAAGGTAATCTTGGTGCTGGTCACTTAGGTATCCCTTTGGAGCCCAATTTTCATCTCCTTACCTACTTTCTCTCTCTCCCTCTTTCCCTCTTTCTCTCTCTTTCTCTCTCTCCATATCTCTCTCTATTCCTCTCTCTATTTACTCTCTCTCTCTCTCTATTCTTCTCTCTCTCTATCTATCTATCTATCTATCTCTCTCTCTCTCTCTCTCTCTCTCTCTCTCTCTCTCTCTCTCTCTCTCTCTCTCTCTCTCTCTTCTCTCTATTTACCCTCTCTCTCTCTCTCCCTCTTTCCTATCTCTCCATCTCTCCTCTTCTCTCTCTCTCTCTCTCCTCTCTCTCTCTCTCTCTCTCTCTCTCTCTCTCTCTCCTCCCTCCCTCCCTCTCTTTCCTCTCTCTCTCTCTCTCTCTCTCTCTCTCTCTCTCTCTCTCTCTCTCTCTCTCTCTCTCTCTCTCTCTTCTCTCTCTATCTCTCCCTCTTCCTCTCTCTCTCTATCTCTCCCTCTTTCCTATCTCTCCCGCTCTCTTTATCTCTCCCTCCCTATTTCTCCCTCTTTCTCTCTTCCTCTCTTCCTCTCTCTCTCTCTCTCTCTCTCTCTCTCTCTCTCTCTCTCTCTCTCTCTCTCTCTCTCTCTCTCTCTCTCTCTCAAAATAGAAACAGAGGACTGGCTGAAAATTGATGCTTCTAAACGGATATGCACATCATGTGCAATGCAAGCTCTCGAAGATGAAGCACAAGTGACATTGGAATGCCCAGAATACGCTCACATCTGGGATAATTTTCAACCACTTCTAAGCGGTTGTTCTATCTTTGTGGACCTATTATCCAAGACATACCCCTCCCCTACAGCTCTCTGAACATACCTCACCCGCATACTTGAGCCTCAAAAGACACTCACAGGAACACAAAAAGAGAATAAACACACACCACTTTAAGGTCCCATGGGTCATTTCTGGCCCCCCGCAGACGTTAATACCAAATCAAATCAAATCAAACTCCCTCTTCCCCTCTCTCTCTCTCTCTCTCTCTTCTCTCTCTCTCTCTCTCTCTCTCTTCTCTCTCTCTCTCTCTCTCTCCTCTCTCTCTCTCTCTCTCTCTCTTAATCTCATGGGCATACACAAAAATGGGCGGTACGCCTCTCTCTCTCTCTCTCTCTCTCTCTCTCTCTCTCTCTCTCTCTCTCTCTCTCTCTCTCTCTCTCTCTCTCTCTCTCCCCCCCCCCCCCCCCCCCCCCCCACCCCCTCTCTCTATCTTTCTCTATCTATCTTTCTCTCTTTCTCTTTAAAAACCCGTAATATGCGGGTATACACAAGGCTGAAAAAAACCTATGTCTCTCGCTTTCTCTCTATCTCTATCTCTAAATGTTTTTATCTATTGTTAAAAAAAAAAGGGGGAACCCATAAGATGTGAAGTGGCACCAAATAGGTCAAAAATAATAACTTTTATCCTTTAAAATGCATAACAGGTTCTTTGAACCTTACTCTCAGTAATGATAATCTACCAAATCGATATTAAAAGCATATGTGCATATAAGGAAGATTTCCTGTTGACAAAATATAACTCCACCGAATTTGGCAAGCCCAAACTGGGCGCATACAGTTGGTGAAGGCACTGGGTATCATAATGATAAGCGCGGCGGACTGCATATAAGAAGCACAGAGGGATTGCAAGAGAGAATTCCAATCGTGCACTCATACTGAGCATTCTTTCACACACACACACACACACACATCCTAGGTAGCGTGGCTTGGTGCTCTCCTTTACACAGTGTGGCTTGGTGTTGTCTTTCATACACACACACACACACACACACACACACACACACACACACACACACACACACACACATCGTAGGCAGCGTGGCTTTATGCTGCTTCAAACTTGAAAAAAAGGGACGCATGTCTACTTGAAGGAGAGCTGTCCTGATCTTACATAAGCAACTCACACACAGAATCTTAGTTGGCGAATCCTCATCATCCAGAAGCACAATCGGCATAGGCGTTGATAGCATTGGAATACGGCACGGTAAGGGAAACCTGCGATTCTTTACAGTACCGTAAATTTTGTTACATTATGAAATGTTTAAAGCTTGGTAGATTGATGGACTCAAGCAAGGTTTACAAAAATATTGTTTGACATGTAAACTACTGTACTTTGTATATAAAAAAGAAAAACATTTTTTAGAGAAGAAAACTCTATGCAATTCATTAGAAGAAGAAACGGGGAACGGATAACTGCTCTACATAAATGTGTATAGATGCAGGTTTTCAGTCTGATATAAACTCTGTTCACATAATCTAGAACACTATTTTACCTGCATGTTTTGGAACATGGGGTATCTCATATGGAAACAAGTACATGGTGTAACTATTAAAACAGACATCGGATATACCATGGGTTAACTGTATTTGATATCAAATTCCAGAAAAAGTAAGATAATGTTTGAGATAGACATAGAAAAGGGAAAAAGGTTTTTTCCAAACAATGATTGGCTGAATAATGGTAAACATCTACTCATAGATAGCATATTGTATGTGGTTTATTTGGCAGCATCGGAAAGCATTCGAAAACGGTTTCAGCAAGACACATACAGATGAAGACCCCGAGCTCTCAGGTACCCTTTCCGTCTACTGAGAAGGTGTTTTTCTAGAATTAGGCATAAGGTTTCCTTTCTTTAAATTGATATAGACAATAGGAAATTATTAGCAAAATGTGTATAATTCTTGTATGCAAAATCTAATGTAATCTTTTGAACGAGGTACTTGTAAATGAAATGCTACCTAATATGTACATAGAAGAAGATCCTTATGTAAGGATCCGCAGAGAGGAAGGTGGGATGTGATAGAAACAAATAAATTTTTTGCTAGAAGATAAAGACGTTTTTTTAAATTAAAAAAAAATAAGTGTGACATAACCATACCTTAGAAAGTACGTATATATTTGGATAGATAGGTTTATTTTTACTCTCTTCAAGCATAAATCCTCATGTGAGGCTCCTACAAAAGGAGGGATGGTATACTTTTTTGAAAAATGGGTCCACATACAAACAAAACTCTGTCAAAAATTTTGGCAAAATATATCTTGTCTGTTATACAAACCCAAAAATAGGTATCCGATCCTACATTTTCTAGATAGTTTTTCTTAATATCTCTCTTTGTATCCTCTCAGGCTATAACTCTATCCATTTAAAGGATAGGATGTCCAAACCTCACGATAGTTAATAAGAAAGTGTTGTTGTATAGCCGAGTTTTTACAATTAGTCTTGGAAACGAGCATCTAGAATAGACCACTAATAGACAAGATTTGCTTTATATAAATGTAGTACAGGGCATGATGCTATCTATCGGAATCCAAACTATGGGGGATGTACCATTCTTTGAGAATGCAAAACCCAAAAAATCACAAGAGATGCTACCTACCCAATGGAAAGCCATGTCCCTCCGCCATACGTGATTTTCCAGAAGGATGCCAATCAGCCTTCATCATCAAACCTGAAACAACGAGTGTACCAATGGAAATTATGGTAGAGAAAAGTCTGCCATACAAAATTATGGTGGAAAATACCGTTAAAAGACGAATCATGCCTGCTAGAGAAGCAAAGAAAAAACTCCCTCGAAATGCATATAAGGAGAGTGAATGGGTATACGGATATGTGACATCAATAACAAGTAGAATAGATTATTTGGATACCTATCTTCCGATCAAGGTTGCCCATGTTCTAATTGGCTGCTTAGGTTGGATGGTGTTAGGTATAGGTCTATTCTCTCATGGATTTTGGGACTCATTTTGTCTCCTACCAGGATCGGATGTACTAGCTTCATTTATAAAAATTTGGATTGTGTCAATTTTTGCATATATTGGCTACTGTAATTTAGGTCTTGTATATTCTAGGTGAAGTGTCAATATATGGTTCTATAAGAGGGGATGTGAAATTTAATCTGTCTCTCTTTATTTCCCGAGTTGTCCTTGGTCGGAAAACTACCATATATTGAACTTGCCTTCATTAATAGATACTTACAAAGTTATCTCTGGGAACACCCTTCAGGTTGGCTGGATTGTATCTCTCACACGATTTGGATACTCCGACGATAAAAGGTTTCATATCCCTCCTAGTGGAACACAATGTTTACTATCATGCTTCAAAGGGACTAACTTTCATAAAAGTCTCCTTGACTATGAGAAGAAAGCAATACAGTAACAAGAGCTTTTTGCCTTAAAAACAACATCTGTTAATGACTGGTTAAAACTCTTAGCCCTTTCCAGAAAAGAACCTACACAACTTATTAACTCTCTAAATTATTTTCTACTATCATTATGCTTTATTGATGCTCAGGACTGTTCGGATTTAGACTTTTATTTTTCATCCCTACCCTCCATAGTCAATAAGCTATATTTTATCAATAATCTCCCTATCCTGCTGCTAGCAATTAGACAATCTCAAGAGATCGTGAACCCTCTTTTAGATCTAGATCTCTTGGATCAAGAAGAAAAGGAAGCCCTAGGCCTAACCGAGGACCCTTCTTCTCAAAAAATTGAAAGGTCTATGCCGAGACATTTTTCTGAATTCATTCCGCTACTTCCTTTCAGACAAATTGAGCTCGACGCTATTCGCCTTAAAAACAAACTCTGGGATTTTGAGATACTGAATCAATGTGCTCCATTCACAATTGACTCTTTAGATTTGCTTTGTAGTTTACCACCTGATGTGGTAGAACAATGCAAAACATCTGCACTTCAATCAAAACATCTACTATCGCAATTTAACCCTTTACACTAAAGCAGATAAAATTGTCCGACATTGACAATAAAAAGTGCTCTAATGCTTCTATGGTAGCCCGTACAAAGGGACTATCACTCAACGAGAAAGAAAACGATGTTCGGAAGTTCTTGAAAAATTGATGGAACACATATAGACCATTCATCAAGTGTACTTGTAAGAGGAATCCCGATTCTAACTGCCTAGCAACAATCATATGGTTTGATCACCTTCTTTGGTTTGTATTTCAAAATCTTTCGAGGTTCTTTCCTTACTCTTCTGGGCCCGCACAAGTATATGCTGTCATTGGATGGGTAACAGCTTTTCCCATTGAGGTTCGACATGCGGTAGTAGTCTTTTATGCAATTCATGAGCATCTGATTGATGCAGGAAAAGGGTTGGTATTATATACACCAGGAAATCCATTCCTCTCTCGAGTTCAACACCACCCAATTGGTCTAACCATCGAAACAGTTTTAAAACCCTCTAGAAGTAGGGAACAACTGAAACGTATTGCTAATACACCAAGCAATACAACATCATCATCAAAACAACCTCCACAATTTTGTGGATCTAAGGACTTTGGCGAAACTCCAAGGATGCTTGAATACAATACAGATGACAATGTACGACATTTAATTACTAGAACTAATGAGTTATAATGGTTTAACCAAGGTAATAAAAGGAAACATCGATTTATTCATTTAACTTTCATTAATAAATTTATGGAGTTTGTACACCCTCACACTTTTTTTGATGAAATGTTAAAGGATATTGGAATCAGAAATAATCTTGAGCATTTTCAAATTAAATTTGGATGGAAATACACGAATAATGTTGGCCAATACTTGTATAAACCTTTTGATATGTTTGCTAAACCTTTTGATCTTCATGAACCTTGTGTTTGCCAGAGTCAGAAACGGTTTAGAAATTTCCTAAAGAAATTGGAACATCATGGTAAGCACTTTATTACTACTGAACCATCATTCATAAGACACCACACACTAAGGGATAGCATATCTAAAGGCTTTAACCATATCTCGCTTGTCCCTATACATCTACATTCAGTTAAAGCCAAATTCAAGAAGGGATGGGATAAATTATGCCATTTACTAAACATAAAATGCACACAATCTCACTTCCATTCAATTGAAATAAGACTTGAGAAAACCTTTCGCTCTATATTTCCAAATTTTAGGCATAACCAAAGTCCATGGTTGATGGGAAAAGATATATTAGACGAAATTGAATTAATCCAAAAACACATTTTTTATGTAGTTTGGATAAATCAGCTCAAACTCTTGTCTTTATTTGTAAAAGAATCATTAGACTATATGTAAAGAATAGATTAAATTCTTCAAAATTCATGCCGATAAATGAATGCAATAACACCATCATCGAACTCATTAATACACGATGCAAGGATTTTAATATTATACCTTCTCATAATAGAGATCTTTCCTATATTATGGGAAATTACAAAATTTACAAAACAGAGTTCCGATGGATAACAAATGCCAATGATTGTTTATTTTCTCGTGTGGCTAGTAAGATCACTAAGTTCCTACATGGTTTGTCTAGTGGGCTTATTGAATATACTGAGAATTTTCAAAAAAACCTTCAAACATTTATAAAAGTGAATACAAATGCATATTGGGTCATTAACAACCAATACGATTCTTTGATAAACCTCCCCAAACTAATTTACGATGTTCATACGTATGATATTAAAGCTTGTTATGAGGCAATTCCTCACCATGGAAAGCATAGCTTGATGGAGTCCTTGAATAACATTAAAAGACTAGTGATTGGGCAAGGCTACAAAGGGTTTAAACCATCTAGGAGTAAAATCACCCTTACAAAAAAGAAGTCAGAAGTAAAATGCTCCTTTGAATTTTTTGAAACTTTAAATATTTTTGTGTTAGACAATTGTTTCTCATGGTTAGGATCTGATATTTATCGACAAACTAGAGGAATTCGAATGGGATACTCATGTTCTCCTTTATGGTGCAGTCTATATCTGGCTTGGTTTGAGCTAGAATATGTCAGAAAATTATCTAGACTCAAAAGGAATGATATGCTTTTAGCATTCTTACACTCTAATCAGTATATGGATGATCTTCTTTTCATAAATAACACATATATTGCAAGCTGCATGAATCATAACAAACCCTTGTCCCTTGAGGACCCCTTTACAATATATCCATTGGATATCATTTTCGTAAAAATGACTCATACAAGATTTGGCTCTACATATTTAACACTAAATTGGTAACCTAACAGGACATAAAAGTGTCCTTTTAGGGTTTTGGAAAAACCTCCAAAACCATAGTAGATCCACTCATTTTGTAAAATCCTTTCATGAGGTTATAGTTCAAGGCCTACTACACATGTAAAAAATAAGAAACTTGTAAAATTTCTCATTTTTTGGTCACACCAAGCCTCCAAAGTTGATGGACCAGTACATTTTCATCAAAACAGTCATTTCTTATGTTTTGTTGCATAAAAATAAGAGTAGGGATTTTTGTAGTACTCGAGATAAATTCCCTAGTTAACTTCAATGGTTTGGTGATCAGAATATATGATTGCTTATCACTCACTATTTTTTGTTTTTCCAAAAGAAATAGGTACAAAAAAGTTGAATTTTTACCATTCGGCAAACCTATCATCAAAGTTTCTATAGCCACGCTCAATACAAATAATATATGCATGTTTTCTTAGTTCCCTGTTGTCCTTTAGGTTCATAAGGATCCATGGAGCATGTCAAAAGAATATTACATCTCTTACCAATGGGAATCTTGGGGACAAAGATGAAGTGTTAAGTACAGCAAACATGAAAAAACTGGGTTCAACATTATGAGTTGTAGAATCCCATAGAAACTATTCAATATCTAGCCAAATTTGATCCTTATGACTAGATATGGTTACTACCTACAAAATGCATGTAGTTGTCACAAGAAACTAACAATATTGAAAAAGCTATACTTGATATACTAGAATGTTTCGTTTTCTTCTATAATTGAAAAAATCAACCATTGTTGTCTACTATGCAAAATAGGGTATTAGGTGCCCCAAAACTCAAGGAATATTAGCTTTATATTACAATATGCGACATAGAAAATCAAAACTGCATTTGGATATCATGAAAGCCACCAAAAAAATCATAGAAGAGCTAAAATTGGCTAAAAAACAGGATTTAACAATTTTTGTAATTTGGTCATAACTTACAACTTTAACATTTATTTCTCCCTAGAAGCATCAGGACATGTTGAGGACTACTAAAGATAGTTCTCTAGCATTATAGACATCACAAACATGAATTCTAGAGTGGTATAGTTGCAAAAAGTTGAAAAAATCCAAAAACAAGACCCGTTTTTTCACACAGTTTAGGTTGTGAAATGTTGTGCAAGGACAAGGTTAAAGATGGAATTGATATTCCAAAAAAATGTCGAGTTTTTTTCAGCTCATGAGACAGATTTCTAGATAGATATCACCTCAAAATCCATTTTGAAACTCTTGACATAATTCAAGGAAAATGGTCACTTAACAGGACATAAAAGTGTCCCATTACCAACCTAGTGTTAAACACGAAAATAATTCTACAAAGACCCTTTATCGGAGAATACACTACAGAAACAGCATGGAAGGAAGATGCATTACCAGGACACCAAGTATCATTCATACAAGCAGCCAGTAATCGCCCGACATAGTTGGCATACAAAGTATGTGTGTCGTAGATCTTACCCATCATTTATAAGGCGTCATGTGTATTTTAAGCATTCAATGATTTGCAAAGACTGAGCTTTATGTTTTCTTCAAATGGATTCAAAAGAACACATATCATAATATTAATCACACAATTTCTAATGAAAGGTAACTTCCCAGGTATCAGATTCGAGATCAGATCTTTGACGAATTTACTAATAAAAAAGAAATAGAACAGGATGTACATACTTATGAGAAAAATATGATAATAACCTCTGAAACAATCGAGTTGGATACATGAGAGTAACCAAAAAGGCAAGAACACAAAATGACAGGAAGGACTGAGGAGAAAAATACCAAATCAGCGCACAACATGATGGAGACATCTTATTAAGTTTTTCATATTTCATATGTAACTCATACAAGTTGTATGGAACTTTTTTTCAATAAAAGTCGTATTTTTACCTCCAATGGAAACGGTACCAGGACATTTGTACAAAGGTTTTATTTGACAATAAACATTGGAAAAACAAATTGTCACCAGAGGTGTTGTTTTTTGGTAAGCATACGAAGTGATTTTGTGTACTATTGGGTAAAATATAATTAGACAAACACCAGAGGTTGGTAAAAATGATAATAATTTAAGAAAGGGGAAATGTTGTATATGACAAACTCAAGTTTTATATTGGCGGGGGATATGTCCACTTGGTGCGCTATCCCCCACCAAATGGGCATACTCCCAAGGTTGGGGGTGGGCCTCTCTCTCTCTCTCTATCATTCTCTCTCTCTTTAAAAACCCGTAATATGCGGGGATACACAAGGCTGAAAAAAACCTCTGTCTCTCGCTTTCTCTCTATCTCTATCTCTAACTTTTTTATCTGTTGTTTTTTTAAAAAAAGGGGGGGAACCAATAAGATGTGGAGTGGCACCAAATAGATTGAAAATAGTAACTTTAATCCTTTAAAATTCATAACAGGTTCTTTCAACCTTACTCTCAGTAATGATAATCTACCAAATCCGATATTAAAAGCGTATGTGCATATAAGGAAGATTCCTGTTGACAAAATATAACTCCACCGAATTTGGCAAGCCCAAACTGGGCGCATACAGTTGGCGAAGGCAATGGGTATCATAATGATAAGCGTGACGGACTGCATATAAGAAGCACAGAGGGCTTGCAAGAGAGAAAACCGACTGTGCACTCATACTAAGAATTCTTTCACACACACACACACATCGTAGGTAGCGTGGCTTGGTGCTCTCCTTTACACAACGTGGCTTGGTGCTGTCTTTCACACACACACACACATAGTGTGGCTTGGTGTTGTCTTTCATACACACACACAAATCGTAGACAGCGTGGCTTTATGCTGCTTCAAGCTTGAAAAGAAGGGATGCATGTCTACTTGAAGGAGAGCTGTCCTGATCTTACATAAGCGCCTCACACATGGAATCTCAGTTGGCGAATCCTCATCATCCAGAAGCACAATCGGGATAGGCGTTGATAGCATTGGAATATGGCACGGTAAGGGAAACCTGCAATTCTTTACAGTACAGTAAATCTTGTTACATTATGAAACGTTTAAAGCTTGGTAGATTGATGTACGTAAGCAAGGTTTACAAAAATATTGTTTGACATGTAAACTACTGTACTTTGTATATAAAAAATAAAAACTTTTTTTAGAGAAGAAAACTCTATGCAATGCAATAGAAGAAGAAACAGGGAACGGATAATTGCTCTACATAAATGTGTATAGACGCACGTTTTCAGTCTAATATAAACTCTGTTCACATAATCTAGAACACTATTTTATCTAGATGTTTTGGAACACAGGGTATCTCATACGAAAACGAATACATGGTGTAACTATTAGAGCAGACATCGGATATACCATGGGCTAACTATATTTGATATCAAATTCAAAAAAAACTAAGATAATGTTTGAGACAGACATAGAAAAGGAAAAAAAGGTTTTTTCTGAACAATGATTGATTGAATAATGGTAAACATACTCATAGATAGCATATTGTATATGGTTTATTTGGCAACATCATATCGAAAAGCATTAGAAACCGGTTTCAACAAGACACATACAGATGACGACCCCGAGCTCTTAGGTAGACTTTCAGTCTACTCAGATGGTGTTTTTCCAGAATTAGGCATAAGGTTTCCTTTCTTTAATTGATATAGACAGTAGGAAATTATTAGCAAAATGTGTATAATTCTTGTATGCAAAATCTAATGTAATCTTGTGAACGAGGTACTTGTAAATGAAATGCTACCTAATATGTACACAGAAGAATATCCTTATGTAAGGATTCGTAGAGAGGAAGGTGGGATGTGATAGAAACAAATACATTTTTTGTTAGAAGATAAAGACGGTTTTTTAATTTATAAAAAAAAAGAAAAAGTGTGACATAACCATACCTTAGAAAGTACGTATATATTTGGATAGATAGGTTTATTTTTACTCTCTTCAAGCATAAATCCTCATGTGAGGCTCCTACAAAAGGAGGGATGGTATACTTTTTTTAAAAATGGGTCCACATACAAATAAAACTCTGCCAAAATTTTGGCAAAATATATCTCATCCTCTATACAAACCCAAAAATAGGTATCCGATCCTACATTTTCTAAATATTTTTTCTTAATATCTCTCTCTGTATCCTCTCAGGCTATAACTCTATCCATTTAGAGGATAGGGTGTCTAACCCTCACAGATAGTTAATAGGAAAGTTTTGTTGTATAGCCGAGTTTTTCCAATTAGTCTTGGAAACGAGCATCTAGAATAGACCACTAATAGACAAGATTTGGTTTATATAAATGTACTACAGGGAATGATGCTATCTATCGGAAACCAAACTATGGGGGATATACCATCCTTTCAGAATGCAAGCCCAAAAAATCGCAAGAGATGCTACCTACCCAATGGAAAGCCACGTCCCTCCGCCATACGTGATTTTTCGAAAGGATGCCAATCAGCCTTCATCATCAAACATGAAACAACGAGTGTACCAATGGAAATTATGGTAGAGGAAAGTCTGCCAGACAAAATTATGGTGGAAAATATCGTTAAAAGATGAATCATGCCTTCTAGAGAAGCAAAGAAAAAACTCCCTCTAAATTCATATAAGGAGAGTGAAGGGGTTTAGGGCTATGTGACAACAATAACAAGCAGAATAGATTGTTTGGATACATGTCTTCCCATCAAGGCTGCCCATGTTCTAACTGGCTGCTTATGTTGGATGGTGGCAGGTATAGATCTATTCTCTCATGGATTCTGGGACTCATTTAGTCTCCTACCAGGATTGGATGTACCAGCTTCATTTATAAAATTTTGGATAGTGTCGATTTTTTCATATATTGGCTACTATAATGTAGGTCTTGTCTATTCTAGGTCAAGTGTCAATATATGGTTCTATAAGAGGGGATGTCAAATTCAATCTCTCTCTTTCTCTCTCTCTCTCTCTCTATCCCTCATCCTCTCTATCCATGTTTCTCTCTATCTCTCCCTCTTCCTGTCTCTCTGTTAACCCTCAAGGCTCATGGACACCCTATCACCTACGACAAACGTTGTATTATTTACTTGTAGAGTCAGGTACCGGGCTTGTCAGTCCAATAGGAAAAGGGTAAGAGTGATCGCCGATGAGAGGCGCACTCTAACTGCAACATTCAAGGGATTAGTTGGCCAAGCATGGGTGCCCAAGTGTGAATGGACCGAGCTCATATAAAAGTCAACTAAACCTAAAATTCACTCATTCTCTCATTTGTGCAATTGAAGAGTGCTCTTGCTCCATCTCCATCTTCTTCTTCTTCATCTCCTTGTGTGTGTGTGTGTGTGTGTGTGTGTGTATGTGTGAGAAAGGGAGAGAGAGGGAGTGTGTGTGTGAGCGAGCATTACGAAGGCACGACGGCGGCGAAGCGATCGAGCACGGCGTCTCCCTCTTCTTCGTGGCGAGGAATCCTCCACGAAGCAAGCGTAGAGTGGTGAGTGACACACCATCGTCATCTTTGAGCTTACTAGTTTAGGCTTGTTGTGTGCTTGGAGCCATTTGTAGCTCCCACATGGTGTATCGGCAAGTTCTTTGCATTGACATGTGTGATATACGCGCATATTTTTGGTGCCGTTGCCGGGGAATGCCGTGCATTAAGCTCGAGTAGCACTCTGTGCTTCTCCGTGGTGCAATTATTATTGTAGGAAAGGTAAGGAAGGAAGGTGTGTGTGTTGAGAAGAGGGATTTGGTGTTATACTGTGTGTTTTTTTTGTTAATGGAGTTTTCAAAGGTACTGTGTTTATTCTCTGTGTACTAAGGTTGTTAGTTTTCTGTGTACAGTAAGTAGGAAGTAGATCTGTGAGAGTTAATAGAGTGTGTTAGTGTGTAACAGTAGGTGTATTAGTTAGAAGTAGGTAGATAGAGTGTCTATGTGCTCTCGCGCAGGCCGCGGCGACTTATCCTTATAAATTTAAATTAAAAAAAATAAAAAAATTTATAAAAAGTAAAAAATAGAAAATTTAAAGGTAGTACCGGGATCGGGAATATCTCCCAGACCCAAGTCCAAGCTCACGCTCAGGCGTACGCCTCAGTCGCCTTAAAAAAAACGAATTTTAGCTTCACACGTAGCTAACAATCGATTTTTTGAGGACCAATGGAACGTCAGATGCCCGAAAATTGTGTTGTAAAGCACACAGCGGCCCTTTAAGTGATACGGTCATTTCGAGCTATCACACACTTTAATCAAAACAATCAAACATTAAAAAACATTAAAAACGTAAAAAACACGAGTGAAATCAGGCGCTTAAAAAAGGTAAGCGGTTAACCTTCGAGGTTATTCGCCGACGTTTGTAGGGTGCCAAAGGCACATGCATCTGCGCTCTGGTCATGTGCTAGAGAGGGAGCAACTAGAGAGAATTTTGACTTACGCGAGTTCTCAATATCCACCTACTTTAGGTTCTGGACCCTCGACGGGGACCCAAGGTAGTACAAACCAAGACCCGAACATAGCGGCTAGTACTCTTCCTCTGACTATGACGTCATGGAGGGTTTCCCAATGCCTAATCCCGATAGCTCAAGCCAAGACATGCATGCCATGGGCCCACGGTCCGGGCCGAGCGTGCTTAGCCGCTTGAAGGAAACCTTTAGTAGAGCCACTCGCTCCGAACATGGAGCTAATGATGTAAATGAGGGGGCTGGGGAAGTAAATTCTCCATTCGTGACCAACGTAGACCCTATATCCTTAGAGAATGTGCACGTGAATACTTCATTCATTGCACCTCCTAACTCTTCAGAGTTCTTTCCCTCTGATGTCATATTACCCGATGGTAGAAGCCTTGCCGAAGTGCAAGAGGTTGAGCGATATATCCTTTCCGCGAGGGAAAAGGAAGTCGAGAGCTTACGTAAGGCGGAGCAACGAAGAGAGTTAAAAGCGAAAGCCCCTATGTCAATATCCTTGGTAAGAGAGCAATCGAGCGCTCCTGACTTAGCAACCGCTAAGGGCCAACCCCTAGAAAGCAACATTGCATCTAGCTCAAAGGACACCCCTAGCACCTCAATCCTAGATGGAGTTTTCTTAAATGAGAACTGGGAGTACGAATTACAAACAGAGATTTGACCGACCTATACACAGGTCACACCTATCATGTGGGTTGGTTAGATGTCCTACAATCCACAATGGGTGCTACTAGTGTAGAGGATCAACAACAAAGAGTTTGTGAGGTCATCCATAGGGTCATTGAGTTAGAGAGACAGAACAAGGGGGTCAACATGCCTTCAACGGGTCTCATGAGATTCTTGGATACAAAGAAGGCTAAACAACCGACCTTATCGCAAATGGAGACTCCCTCGGCAAGTCCGATGGATCCTCCATATGTTTCGCTAGGGGTCTCAGTGCAATCTGAGCCCACAAGTGATAGCTTCACCTTTCCAAGTGATAGCTCATCTTTCCCTTGATGACACCACGGCTACCATGCCTACCCCAATGATGGGCATGCCGAGAAACACGCCATGGACCTCATTTGTTAGTAAAGCACCAGTACATGGTAGCTCAATGCCTGCAATAGTACCTACAAGTGTGTACCAATCGTATACACCCATGGGTCCTCGTACTCATGTAGTCCCTACCCCTCCCATTGTTTCAAGTACCTATGCTCCACAACCACAACACCCAAGTTCTTATTTCCATGGGACTATACCGGCTAGCATTAGCATGTCACATTCCGACTTCTGCTATGCCTAGGGCCACACATATGAACTTTGGGCCACCACATGGCACAACATCGTACCCAACGTGGAACCCAAGTGCTTCCTATGCGCCAAGCCCAATGCCAATACCTACTCCACATGTAGTCTCTAGAGTGCCTCCATCCACGGTGCCTGCTCACTTAGGTGACTTGGCAAAATTTTCTTTAGCTATAGGTCGATCTATTGCTGAGAATATGCGTAACACGCCTGATGGAGAGCCTAGAAGTAAGGCAGTACAAATAGCCAAGATCACACAAAAATTTAGTGGAGACGGGGATGTGAGAAAGCATATCAAAGTGTTTGAACAAATATGCGATTCTCTAGGAGAACACAATGACCTACATAAGAGAAATCCTTTAAGCCTAATTTTAAGTGGAAAGGCTGGGGATTGGTATAGAACCCTAAGGGTGGAAGAAAACAAAATTTACCCTACTCTTAGGAGACTGTTCTTGAAAGAATACATATGAGAGGGAGTACTTTGGGGTGTAGCCTTTCAGCTCCAGAAATCCCAACGAGAGGAAGGAGAATCGGTGAGAGACTTTATAAGTCGCTTGAAGCATTTAAATTCCTGTTGTAATCCAAATGAGTGCTTCAACAATAACCAATTTCTTGATAGATTCATTAGGGGGTTACGCCATGAGGATATCTACAATGTCCTAGTCATTAGAGGTATCACCACTTGGGAAGCAGTCACCACCAATGCGATCCAATTGGAGGATAATTTAATGATTCAAGGAGAAAGAGTGTCTGTTGAGCCTAAATCTATTAGCTCACAAGCATCGGGGCATCAGCCAATGACCCTAAAGCCTATTGCTAAGGAGCCAAAGATATCTGAGATGACTTTAGCAGATCTCACCAAGGCTATTCAAGAGAGTCTTAGAGACAATCGTGCTCCGCAGAACAATCATATGTATCCAAGAAGGGAGCAACAATGGTGCTCAGTATGCTATGGACCGCATAGTACTAGTGAATGCCCGACTTTTAGAGTAAAATTCAATGGGAATTGCAATGCATGTGAAAGGTATGGTCATCAAGCTAAGGACTACATAGTATTTAAGCGTGCGATGGCCAATAGACCAACCTTATCATGGACAGACACACCTCGAGTGCCTGCATTGATGCCGGCCCCACCTCTTGAACAAACAACACAACACATGGTCCCTAGGGCCCAAAATGTTGTTCAAACAACACCTTTACCACCTCCAGTGCTAGGACCGCAACCACCACATCTGAGAATCACTTCAATGAATCAAGTGGGTTGTGAGTCATCTATTGCTTGTTTGGAAGGCTGTGAGGAAGATATAGATCCTAATATCGCCTATGGGATGGATGTGCTTGAAGAAAGTCCACAATACTACATGGAGGACTATTGGGGACAATTCAAACCTGTATATCAAGCAGCTGCTCTTGCGGCAAGAGGCCAAAATATCAATTACACCGCTAAGAGACCACCTCTTCAATGCTATGAGTGTGGAGGTCCACATCGTGTAGCCGAGTGTCCTATTAGGCTACAAAAGAATGCCACACTAATGCAAACCAATCAAGCGAGCACGTCTACAATGCCGATACTCATGTGTAATCGATGTGGGATAGATTATTTGATTGCCCAATGCCAAATAATCCAAATGCACCAAAGATCACGCCATTAAACTTGATTGAAGTTACCAAGGAGCCATCACCAAGTACACCCGTGGTACCAGTAAACGTACTCACACGATCGATGCTCCAAAAACGAAAATATATTCTTGAGGAAAGAGACATGGCATCAATTACCGAATCTCAAAAAAGAAGAGAACACGAAGAAAGAGATCGCAAAAAGCAGCGAAGTCAGACCCCAGTTCAAAGACCAACATAGGGACTGGTGACGACCCCGTATATATGAACGACGCTAAAGAAGATTCTGATTCAGGTGAAACCATGGAGACCAAAATGACCACTAACGTAGAAACCAACAAGGAAGATCTTTATGAGCCATAATGGCCGGATCCAAAAAGAAGATAGGAAATTACCCAAACCCTACAGAGGAGATTGAGCGAGTCAAGCAATTAAGGAGTTTGGTAGAAGATACCCAAAGGGATATAGAACGAGCACCTAGGAAGATCCAGATTACAGACACCGTGTTCCCTACGCAACAACAACCTCACCAAGACCATAGACCCTTAGCCATACCTAGTGTCATCCAAGAATAAAGTGACTTAAAGTCATGGGAAAGTGGGCGTACTCACTTCTTGATGGAAAGAATGTTTACAAAGGGACTACTTGATCCTATCGAAGAAATGGAGATCCCATCTTCCCCACGTCAAGGGACTGAGATCCAAAAGGTGCCGTTAAACATTGCCAAATTGATGGATTTCATGTCTTCAGAAGTTAGAACCACCATCATGTCCAAACTATATAAAGACCATGAGCTAGTCTCAGCTCTTCGAGCCTTCCACAATGGAGAACTAAAGTTTGGGCTACCACAATTTTCCCAGATGGATGGAGCTGGGGATATTCCAATAGAGGAGGAAAAATTAGATCCACAACCGAACCTAGATGAGAACCTTGTTATAGAAATACTTGTTAACAAGTTGGGACAATACTTTGAGGGTGATGAATCCAATGCAACCATACCAATCACTACTAAGGGATTAACTATAAAGGGAATCTTTGATGGTGGCGTTGGGGTTAGCATTGTGACTAAAAATTGCTAGGAAAATATGGGAAGACCTCACCTTACGACCACAACCATAGTAGTGAAGATGGCCAATGGGTCTATTGTTAACACTAGAATGGTAACCTAACAGGACATAAAAGTGTCCTTTCAGGGTTTTGGGAAAAAATTCCAAAACCATAGTAGATCCACTCATTTTTAAAAATCCTTTCATGAGCTTATAGTTCAATAACTACTACATATGGAAAAAATGAGAAACTTGTAATTTTTCTCATCCCTTGGTCACTACAAGACTCCAAAGTTGATGGACCAGTGCATTTTGCCCAAAATAGCAATTTCTTACGGTTGATTGCATATAAATAAGAGTGGATATTTTTGTAGGACATGAGATAAAATGCCCCGTTAACTTCAATGGGTTGGTGACCAAAACATATGGTTGCTTTTACCTCACTAATTTTTTTTTGGGCAAAAAAAATAGGTACAAAAAAGTTGCATTTTTGCCATTCTGCGGACCTATCATCAAAGTTTCTATAGTCACGCTCAATACAGATACTATATACATGTTTTCTTAGTTCCCTTGGGTCTCTGGATTCAAAAGGAGCCATGGAGCATGTCAAAAGGATAATGGATCTCTTACAATTGGAACCTTGGGGGTAATGATAAAGTGCTAAATACAGCAAACATGAAAAAACTAGGTTTAGCATTATGACCTCTAGAAACCCATAGAAACTACTCAATATCTAGTCAAGTTTGTATTCTATGATTAGATATGGTCACTACCTACAAAATACACACAATTGGCCTAAGAAACTAGCAATATTGAGAAAGTTATACTTGCTACTCTAAAATGTATCGTATTCTTCAGCAATCAAAAAACTCAACCATCATCATATACTATGCTATATAGCATATTAGGTCCCCCAAAAATCAAGGAAGATTAGCTTTATGTTATACATTACACTTACACAATCAAAATTGAATTTGGATATCAAGAAAGCCACCAAAAAATCATAAAAGTGCTAATTTTGGCCAAAAAACAGGATTATGCAATTCTTGTACATTGGTCATAACTTTCAATTTTAACACTTAGCTCTCCCTACAAGCATAAAAACATGTTGAGAACTATGAAGGCCTAACCTCTAGCCATATAAACCTCACAAACATGAAGTTTAGAGTGGTATAGTTGACAAAAATTGAAAAAAAGCAAAAAACAGGACCCGTTTTTTCACACAGTTTAGGTTCAAAAATGTTGTGCAAGAGTAAGGTTAGTGGTGAGATCGATACTCAAAACAAAAAGGTTAGTTTTTTTCAGCTCATAAGGCAACTTTGTGGATATATAGAACCTAGAAATTCATTTTCATACTCTTAGCTTAATTCAAGCAAAATGGTCACTTAACAGGACACAAAAGTATCCAAGGACATAAAAGTGTCATGTTACCATTCTAGTGTTAAACCTATTGGGATGCTAGAAGATCTCAAGATCAAGGTCTTTGGACATAAAATAAGGATTACCTTTATTGTTATGGATTTCTCTAAACACACTATGGCATCATAGATGATCTAAGGACGTCCTTTCATGAGGGAAGCAAAAATGGTGCATGACTGGTCTAAAAACCATGTCTACTTGCAGTTCCAAGATTCTGTCATTCGAGTGGATCTTGTAACGGGTCGAGCACATCCTCTAGGAAATAGGTTTATAATTGATCATAGATCTGACACCACAGTTCACTCGTCCCCATTGCAGTATTGTTACACGTGTAAAGCGGACACTGATGTTGGGGAAGATTCTCCTTTTATGGATGTACTACCTGGGATGACTGAGTCAGACAATGTGGATTGGTTCCGCCTAGCAGCAACCATAGACACTTGGGAAAATAGGGGGACGACCTCGGTAACACCTGAGGGCGATGAAATGCCACCACTCGTACCCTTAAATATGCTAGAAGCAATGCATATAGCTTCTCACAAGACTCATCCTCATATGACGAAGAAAACATACAAGTGGGTCCCTAAAGCTTCTTTAGAAACCATAGGCAGTGCTAAAATACAAGAGCTTGGTAAGAGACGTCCCATTCGTCCCAAGAAATGTAAAGAAACGCTGCGTTGGATTCCTAAAAAACTATTGGAAGCCCAAAGCTACTATCAAGGAAATGATCAACTGTGGGTGCCAAAACGTAGATTGTGTTCTTATATGTCACCTGACCCATGTGAGCTCAATTATGTAACTCCAAAACAAATTATCTATCGTAGAAAGAAAAAAATCACAGAATGCTACACACCCGCTCCAGAGCTAGTTTGGGTACTGAAGAAAGAATGATTTGTTCCATCTAGCTCAGGAAGAGGGGAGTCCCATGAAGCTTCTAGCTCCTCATGTAATGCATCCATAGAGGTAGAAGCTTCTCCACAGCCTCCAGTACCTATAATAGTGGACCTCCATAAAGCTACAAAGAAATCCACACCTCCCAATGTTCAAGAATCACCTGAAGAACCACTTCAAGTTTGATCCTGGGAGAGTACCTTACCACCCTTGCAACTTGACGAGGCACCTAAGGTAATAGAAAACTACTGGCAAAAATCCCCACCTATTACCAACTGGAACAATTGGTTTCAAAGGGTGACAATCTCATTTCAAACGGTATGATCTACCCAAGGAAGGGGGGAGTGTTTGCTGACATCCATCATTCACTTGCTTCCCTCTCAACCTTCCTCCTTGACCTCTTAATCTCCAATCTTAGGGAATGTATATATAAAGACCTTTTATACTCACAAATAACAAAAATAATAAAGAGCAAGAGCAATTAGCAAACTAGTATGCACAATAAAAGTCAAAACATTGACCAAGACCTACACATTCACATCCGATACACTGAAATAAAAACCTATGTCATAAAACACTTTTGATCCTCATCACTCGAGTGATGGAGGGTAGGTAGGATTATTAAAATAGGTGCGTTTCTGTTTTAGAGTTGAGTGATTAGCAAAGTTCTTTCTTCCCACTGATGTGCCTCCTAGAGGTATTCTTTGTGTTTCCTAGTGTGTACAGGAACGTGTTGTTGTGGTTAGGATTTGGACCTTCATGGGATCTTTCTCTCGTTTACACTTCAAATCAAGCGCGACCATCAACACAAACAGGTGTTTCTTGTCCATTATCATTGCCCCATATCTTTTTTGCATCCATGTTTGTCTGCTTTGATTGTGATTGGTAGCATAATATTCATCGCATTTGCTTAGTATCAAACATTTAATTCAATGTAATTTTTTGTTATAATCGCTTATCTAGGTTTAAAAATTAAGCAGTCCGACTAAGCTAGTTTGACCAAGCTAGAAGTTAGAGATCTTATCTTAATACCATGGGGAATGCCTTCCTAATAATCAATGGTTACTTAGGTTCTTAATCCGATTTAGGCAGCATTGTGTGAAATGTACTAGGGCTTTCTAGTGGGCTTAGTCCCTATTGACCTTTAGCTTAAGTATTACAAAGGGAGTTTACTAGTGTGATGAGCCTAGGGAGGTGTAACAGTGTTATATGACCCCCCAAAGTTTCAAAATTAAAATGCTGAAAATGAACAAACAAAAAATCAAAGTGCCACAATGTAAAATCTTAAGCTGGAAGAAAAATCTCAACTTGATTGGGTACTTCACTCACATGTATCGCCTATGGTACTAGAGCCCTAGAGGTTCCCAATGTGGGCTTTTCCTTGAAAAGCAAAAAACCCAAGGAATACAAAATAAGCACACACATCAAAAGTAAATCAATGAGAAAAGACTTTTGGGGGGTCAAAGAAAAGGTAATCAGTCAGGCGATGATTTCATGAGCAATTCCTTTTATTGTGGCTTAACTACAAAGTCTTCTAGGTATAGCCTCTATTCAGCCCTCGAACATGAAATACTTGGCTCTCGCGATTAAACAACTTAATTGACCAGACAAAATTAAGAAGCTTATCCATGGTATTAATAGTCGATCTCTAGTGCCTTTCAATCGTTAAATTAGCGACCCCAGACTTGTTTAATTTTTTACCTTTACATATGTTTGTGAATTTAATTATATTGCAATTTAATCTTTATTGTTGACAAATGGTTTAAAATTCTGTTACCAATCAAATTGTCTGCCTACAACTGCATATGCTTTTTTATTGCTTATGAGAATGAGATTACTATGCCAATGTTGTTTGATTTTGTAGTGACTGAAGAAGGCTAAGGACATTCATCTCAAATGCTCTTCCACCTCCACAAACGAGCTTCAACTCAATAGCTTCCGAGGACGGAATCTACATCAGGAAGGGGGGCATGTTAACCCTCAGGGCTCACGGACACCCTATCACCTACGACTTACGTTGTATTATTTACTTGTAGAGTCAGACCGGGCTTGTCGGTCCAACAGGAAAAGGGTAAGAGTGATCGCCAATGAGAGGCGCACTCTAACTGGAACATTCAAGGGATTAGTTGGCTAAGCATGGGCGCCCAAGTGTGAATGGGGTGAACTCATATAAAAGTCAACTAAACGTAAAATTCACTCATTCTCTCATTTGTGCAATTGAAGAGTGCTCTTGCTCCATCTCCATCTTCTTCTTCTTCATCTCCTTGTGTGTGTGTGTGTATGTGTGAGAGAGTGAGAGAGGGAGAGAGAGGGAGTGTGTGTGCGATCGAGCATTACGAAGGCACAACGACGGCAAAGCGGTTGAGCGCGGCGTAGCGGCGTCTCCCTCTTCTTCGTGGCAAGGAATCCTCCACGAAGCAAGCGTAGAGCGGTGAGTGACACACCATCGTCATCTTTGAGCTTACTAGTTTAGGCTTGTTGTGTGCTTGGAGCCATTTGTGGCTCGCACGCAGTGTATCGGCAAGTTCCTTGCATTGATACGTGCGACATACGCGCACACTCTCTATCTCTCCCTCTTTCCCGCTTTCCTATCTTTCTCTCTCTCTCTCTCTCTCTCTCTCTCTCCTTCGTATTGAGTAGCGTTAAATGGTAACCTTGTATTTGCACTACATTTCTACTCAAATGTATATATTTTTTATCAAAGTTTTAACCTAGTGTTCATTCTCTCTTTCCGTAATAGCCTTTTTCCATACAAACATCTTACCCCTATTAGATCTCTATGCATTTACATCATATTTCTCTCTTCATGCTGAATGTAAATAGTAAACTTAATTCTACTCTCCTAGTTTTTTTACTGCATATTCTTTTAACTAATTACCTTTACTAATTTAAATACCTATCTACATCCCATAATTTGTAAATAAATAATTTATGGGCACTTATCTTACCCATCTTCTCTCAAGGGTAGGGTTAACCTTGTAGGCCTTCCCTTCCCCACCACTATGTGACCCAAGTCTTGGATCATTTACTTGTGTTGGTCAACAAATCTTAAATATAATGTATATCCCCAATAAATCAAACTTTATTGGAGCCTACCTCATTTGTTTAAGGTGGATTCTCTTTTGAAAAAGCATGCTACACCTTGGATGCATGCTAAAGGGCCCCCTACAAGGAGACTTGGTTCAAAAGGTGTTTTGGATGCATCTTGAACGACTTAGCTCGTGGGTATACTTGAGGAACACTCCAAAATCAGCTTAAAAACTTTGAGAAGGTTACCTTTGCCTTTTATAGCACCCAATTCTGAGTTACAGGCTGAAAGTTATGGTGAAAACAAGGTACTGCGGACACTGTTACTGCAGGTCAAAGTTACAATCAGGTAAACCACAAAGGTGAAAAGTTTTCTTGCCTTCTCCAACATTCTAAAATACCAATGGGGAGTTAAAAACCACTTTCATGTGGAGGGGTCGGCTCAAGATGCTTCTAGAGACACAACAAACAGGATGGGGACACTCTGCAGGGGCCACTGGAGGGACATCATGGTGGGGCCCACATACATTATCAACCCTTATGGAGCCTCCACGACCTAAAAGGCTATTTGTAATGAAAAAATAAGTCCCTTATTTGCATAATTGAAGGAATGGTCAAAAGGGAACCTAACTATGGTTAATTACCTACCCTAGTCAAGTTTAACCTAGCCCAAGGTCTTGTACAACTATAAAAAGGCCCATTGGCAAGCCCTAATCTCTCTCTCCTCTTGTCTCCCTATCCATTTCCTAAGCTCGCTATCATAAGCGGCACCATAGAGAGAGCATCAATATGCTATTGCTACCATTCTCTTGCAAATATTTCTCTTACCATACTCATCCCTAAATAAGGATTGTAGATTCTATATGAGAGCAAGGATATCAAGTTCAATGATCTATCTCATGGTTTGATCAACAAATTGTTGCAATTGGGGTGTCGTCGTCACACTTTTGCTCTAAACGCATGTAAAATTGGTAAGCCTATCTTGGCAGCTTCTCATATTTTGTGCTCATTGGGTTGCTTGTTTGTTGAGAAAGTTTTTTGTGCACCATGGTGTCTATTTTCTTGGCTTCTCTCCTTATGTTGTGTGTTAGTAAGTCTTGGGGCTGCATAGATGGAGAAGAGCTCCCTATGCATGCCGCCTTATGTGTGTAAGTAGTCTCTTCTTTTGGGAAAGGAAAGGAGTTGTCAAGTATTTGTGCATTATGGTGTTTTGAGTTTTGAGGTTTTGTGCTTGCTTTTCTTAGACGTATATGAGCACTAATATGGTGAAGGTCAATCTTTGCATGTGAGTTTGTGTAGTGTTCAAAGGGATTGCTTAAGGAGTGTGTGTTGAATGGTTGAAGGGCATTTTGTGTTGAAGCACAAAAGGAAGGTGTGAGTGAGTGTGTGTGTGTGTGTATGGTTTGTTTTGGTTTCCTTCTTTCTCCATAAAAGAGGGTGGTGCCCCTAATAAATATGCGTGTGTAGGGTCTCACGGAGTGGTTGTCTGGTGGGAGCCTTGAGTTGAGCCCCATCTCCAAAAATTCGTTGTCATAAAAGTGGTGCCCCCACTAAGCAACTTTCCTAATTGCCTTCTATTCTCCTCATGAACAATAGAGTTGAACCATATGCTTTTCATCTTTCACAACGCATCAGAATTAACATTTGTGTAGAACGCAAAATTGTTTTACTAACAACGCATTGTTTTTATGTTTGGAGCAGAAAGACTTGGTGAAATCTTGGAATCTCCAAATCCCATCATTCTTCCATTCATTAATTATGATGATTCATTTGATGTTCATGTTTTTATTTTGTTTTGAGGCAGGGACAAGAGGCGCTTAGATAGCGATCCACTCAAAAAAGAAACTTTCTTCAAGAGAAAGAAAAAGGAGAACACATTGTCACATGAACCAACCTGGAGCTGCTTCTCCTTTTACACCCATAGCTCGTCAATCTGTGCACATCATAATTGCTACAAAATTTAGATTTCAAGCAACCATTAGGAGAATTTTTGGACCCACTCGCCTTAATGAAATTAATGCCTCAATCAACCCTTTTATTTTGCCTATGATAAATTATGAACTAACACTTGATGTATATATTTTTATTTTGATGTGATCACTCATCGTAGTCAAAACTTTGTGGTACACAAACCTCCTTGTATTGTAAAAATGTCAAGCACTTTTCCTACCTTTCATTCTAAAAATGGTGAGGATGCACAAGAATTTCTGGATAATTTGGAGATGGCACACCTCATCTCTGGGAGAGATCAAGAAGAGGTAAAGCTGCGTGCTTTTCCACTCGTTCTCAAAGGGGAGGCTAAGGCATGGTACAAGGCCTTGCTACCTCAAAACAAAACCCATTGGTAGAGGCTACGTGCAATTTTTCTTGCCAAATTTGGGCAAGGAGATACTCTAGAGGGTCTTTGGAATTGTCTACTTCAACATAAACAGGTATTCCTTGAAGACTACCCATCTTATGAGGCCGTTTTCCTTAACCTATGGGATAGATGGGAGGCTACCTTACAAAACCAAGGTGGTGCACCAAACTTTCTAAAGAAAGATAGGTTCATGGCTGGCTTGTATCCAATTTTGAAGACCAAGGTAGAGTTAAAATTCCCATCAACATTTGAGGAAGCACGTGAGGTGGCCATGGTCCAATTCAAGAAGTTAAATTTTCAAGCACATAGAGCAAGGGACCTAAATGAAGTCATTGAGAGGGATTCTTCACCAAGCATGGGAGCACAAGTTAGGGGCTCTCTTGCCCAAACTTCACAAATAGGGGAAGGATCACAACAAGAGATCTTGCAAAGATTAACTCAACAACTAGAGAGTCTCACCTTGAATCTAGTGCAGGGCCTACCCCAACAATGACAACCAAGAGAAGGGAATCGCAATCAACGACGTCAAGCACAAGAGTTGAGATGCTGGAATTGCAACGAAGTTGGTCATGGCATGTATAATTACCCTCACCCTCGAAGGCTTCCAGGGGACATATACCCTCCTAGACCCCCTCCGCTCATGGTGCAGCAAGAGCATGCTCAAGCCCCGCAAATTGTTCATCGACCACCACCACCTCCAGTGGCAAACATCCCTCCTGTCCCACCAGTGGAGGAAGAGAGCGGAGTAAATGTCATTAAGCTGGAAGAGGAGATAGAGGTGAGCCCTATACATTTTGATGTTATGCCAGTAGAAAAGCGCACAAGAGCACACAACAAGGATGAAGACACAAGGAATGAAGAGTCAGAACCTGCAAGGAAGGAGAGGAAGAAAAAGTCAAAGAAGGAGGAAGGAGGCAAGAAGCAGAGGTCAAGGCGAAGGGTGATTGGCATCAACGATTTTCCATTAGGAAAGAATATGGAACCCTACAACATCTTAGAAGATTTTCAAACTCAAAAGCCCAATATTTCTTGGCCTCAACTCCTACATCTATCACCCAAGGTGAGAAAGCACTGGTCCAAACTTGTAAGCACAAGACTCCCAAGAAAGAAAGAAAAGGTGACAGTAAAGGCATTGACTTCAAAGCCACAACAAGATGTGGAACCTATTGTAGATGCTTATGTAAGGGGTAGGAAGGTATCCAATGTGTATGTTGATGGTGGAGCACAAATGTGTGTGATCACGGAAAGAGCCATGAATAGACTAGGGCTTGAAATCACTAAATCCTCTAATTGTCAAGCTAGGCTGGCCAACAATGCAAGTGTGAAGTGCCTAGGGATCATCGAGAATGTAAAAGTTTTTGTATGTAATATAAATGCACGTGTGGACATGTATGTTATGCCAGCCAAGGGGGAGGGCTATCCCATCATCCTAGGGAGGCCTTGGCTCATTGCTGTGAATGCAGATCAAAAATGGGGACGAGGACAATTGATTCTCAAAAAGGGGAAACATGTAGTATACGATTGGCATGAAGGAAAGCAGCTCGACATCAACTATGAGACCACGGCTGATGAAGAAAGTGAAGAGAGTTTTGGCTCAAGCGACGAGGAAAGTTCAACCACTACATCCAATAGCGAAGAAGAATCATCTTTGGAGGTAATGGGAATCATCTTCAACACATCAAAAACTCCATCAAGAGAGGTTGACCCAACAAAGGAGCAAACAAAGGATGACAAAGGTGACCACAAGCACTTTGAAGAATTTGAGAGGATGCTTGCAAAAGATCTTACCCCTGAGGAGAAGCGGTCCTACATCGATATGCTCAAGAGGTATCCCAATTTGTTTATCACTGATTACTCACAAATTAGAGGTGTGGATGTTATAGAGCATGGCATAGAATTAAAACCAGGTACTAAACCTGTGGCTCAAAAGCTAAGGCGCCTAGGAAAAATACAACAAGAGGCACTTTTGAAAGAGGTTAACCGACTCCTCAAACCTGGTTTTATTTACCCTGTGTCTAACTCTGAGTGGGTGTCCCCAATTGTAGTAACTCCTAAAAAGAACGGAAAATGGAGAGTCTGTGTTGACTACAAACCGCTCAATGCTGCAACAAAGAGGGATCATTTTCCTCTTCCTTTCCAAGATGAAATCTTAAACGAAGTAGCCGGCTATGAATGTTACATAGTGTGTGATGGGTATTCAGGGTATTTTCAAATCAGAATAGCAGAAGAAGATCAATTAAAAACCACTTTCATCACACCTTGGGGTTGCTTTGCCTATAGAGTGATGCCATTTGGGCTCACAAATGCTCCTAGCACCTTTATAAGGTTTACAACTCTTGTCTTTCAGCCCTTCTTTGGAAAGTCAATTAGGGTTTTTATGGATGACTTCTGTATCTATAGTAGCCAAAGACTTCATTGCCAAAAAGTTGAGGAGGGGCTTAGGAGGCTTCATCAATTTGGGGGATAGCTTACTCCTGACAAGTGTCAAATTGCAGAGTCACAAGTGGTATTGCTAGGTCATGTGGTTTCTTTGCAAGGAATTCAAGTAGATCCATCAAAAATAAATGCTCTCTTGTCACTACAACCACCAACGACAACCAAGGAGCTCATGACTTTCAACCACAAATTAAGGTACATCTCTCATTTCATTCACCTTCTAGCGGAAGCTATTGCACCTTTGCACAAGCTAGCAAACAAACCCACATTTGAATGGAGCCTCTCATCTAGGATAGCCAAATGGAGCCTCTCATCTAGAGTTTGAATACACTTTTCTTGTGGAAGATAGCACAAGGGCAGGTCTTGCAGACATTCTCACATACAAAGTGAGAGAAAGGAAAGAGTCACCAAAGGCAGGAGACAAAGCTACACCACAAAATAATGAGGAGGAGATGGACAATGCACACATTTTGTGCTTTGATGGAGCTTATCGACGACAACACGATCAGGCAGCAGGGGGGGTTCTTATTCTAAGTCCACAAAGGGAAGTTCTTGTTAAGAAAGGTATCACCTTGGAAAATGTTCATTTTAATAATGAGGCTGAGTATGTCACCTTAAAGTTGGGGCTTGAAGAATGCAAAAAACTTCGCATCGAAAGACTTATAATAAGAGGTGATTCCTTAATAGTTATTAGGCAAATCCAAGGGATATGGAAGTGCAAGAACCCTACTCTAGTGGAGTGGCTTAGACAGGTGAAGGCTTTGATAAAGAAATTTGAAGCTACACAGGTACAGCATGTTGTGAGAACCCTCAACAAGGAGGCAGATTATGTCGCCAATGAGAAACTTCAGATCATGGTGGGAGGTGTGAAGCTCTACGAACCAAAGTACCAAGGCCAAGAGGAATTGAAGGACATCATATTTTTCCTCCAAACTGGTGAGTGCCCTAAACACTTGGATAAAGTGCAAAGGCATAGGTTGGTAAAAAAGGAAACTCCTTACCAACTCATAGGAGATGATCTGTATCATAAAGGGAAATATTTGGTGCTAACAAGGGTGCCCTATGTTCAAGAAATAGAGAGAATCCTCTTTCCATGTCATGATGATGTCTGTGGGGGTCATTTTTCTCATGATATTACAAACAGGAAGATTTTGCAAGCAGGGTTTGTTTGGCCAAGTCTACACCGTGATGTCCAACATTGGTGTAAGTCATGCAAAGGTTGTCAGATTGCTAGAAATGGACGACTCACTTATGAACCTCGAGTTCCAATAATTTCGTATGGTCCTTTTGAGAAGTGGGGTGTGGATGCAATCGGCCCCTTACCTCGCACATCTACCGGGAACGTCTTCATCATTGTGGGGGTAGATTACATGACACGATGGGCGGAGGCAGCAAGTACAACACGAATTACATCCGAGGAGGTATCAAAATTTATCTTTGATCACATATGCAGTAGATGCGGCACACCACTAGAGATTTTGTCAAATCGTGGTCCAGGGTTTAGAGCAGAGCTCCTAGATAATCTTTTGGCAAAGATAAAACTCAAAAATTTGCATTCTACCCCTTACTACCCTCAGTGCAATGGGTGGTTGAAAAGGTGAATGGAATGATATGTAAGATCATTTATGAGCAGGTTGCAGATCTACAAAATAACTGGGATCGTCATTTGACCGCAGCTCTATGGGCATACAGAACATCTTTCAAGGTATCCACTCAATTCACTCCTTTTCATTTGGTATATGGACAGGAGGCACTCCTTCCTATTGAGGTGGAGATTGCAAGCCTACGCATTCTCTCACGGGGAGCAAAGAAGCCAAAAGAAGCTTTGCAGGAAATAATTTTAGATCTTCAACGACTTGAGCTTGATAGAGAAGATTCCATCGACTATTACATTGCCCAAGCCACAAGCCAAAGGGAAAAATCAACAAGAAGCTCAAGGGGTAAGGATTGAAGGAAGGTATGTTGGTTCTTCGCTATGATAACCGACTTGATACTCGACTTGACAATTTTTTTTGCAAAGATGGGAGGGACCTTTCATGACAAAAAAAAGTTTGGGAATGGTAGTTACAGATTAGCAGATTTATCAGGAAAACTCCACAAGACCAGAGTCAATGGATGGAGATTAAAGCCCTACTTTCAACGTATCAATCCGTTGATAGGAAGTCATCTACCTACATCGTTTAAGCTCCTAATTGGCATGGCTCCCTTCTGCTTGGCATATGCTCCGCAAAGAAGAACCAGCCTTGGAATCTCAACATACCCAAGGCAACCCTCCGATTTATGGGATTGAGGTAATGAAAAGCAGGTCTAATGGAGTAAAAGATGTATATCACTCCTCCTTTTTTTAGAAAAAAAAAAAAAAAAAAAAAAAGAAAAAAAGAAAAAAAAAGAAAAAAAGAAAAAAAAAAAAAAAAAAAAAAAGAAAAGAAAAGAAAGAAAAGAAAAGAAAAGAAAAGAAAAAAAAGAAAAAAAAAGAAGATGAAAAAAAAACTCTTTTGTTTCATGTAGGAGCATGAATGATCCTAGATGAAGGGGGAGGGCTAATATGAGTAGCGTTAAATGGTAACCTTGCATTTGCACTACATTTCTACTCAAATGTATATATTTTTTATCAAAGCTTTAACCTAATGTTCATTCTCTCTTTCCATAATAGCCTTTTTCCATACAAACACCTTACCCTTCTTAGATCTTTATGCATTTACATCATATTTCTCTCTTCATGCTAAATGTAAATAGTAAACTTAATTCTACTCTCCTAGTTTTTTTACTGTATATTATTTTAACTAATTACCTTTACTAATTTAAATACCTATCTATGAGAGCGGATTTTTTGAGATGGGGCTCAACTCAAGGCTCCCACTAGACAACCAGTCCGTGAGACCCTACACACGCATATTTCTTAGGGGCAGCACCCTCTTATATGGAGAAAGAAGGAAACCAAAACAAACCATACACACACACACACACACACACACACACACACTCACACCTTCCTTATGCGCTTCAACACAAAATGCCCTTCAACCATATAACACACACTCCTTAAGCAATCCCTTTGAACACTGCACAAACTCACATGAAAAGATTGACCTTCACCATATTAGTGTTCATATACGTCTTAGAAAAGCAAGCACAAAACCTCAAAACTCAAAACACCATAATGCACAAATACTTGACAACTCCTTTCCTTTCCCAAAAGAAGAGACTACTTACACACATAAGGCGGCATGCATAGAGATCTCTTCTCCATCTATGCAGCCCCAAGAATTACTTACACACAACATAAGGAGAGAAGCCAAGCAAATAGACACCATGGTGGACAAAAAAATTTCTCAACAAACAAGCAACCCAATGAGCACAAAATATGAGAAGCTGCCAAGATAGGCTTACCAATTTTACATGCGTTTAGAGAAAAAGTGTGACGACGACACCCCAATTGCAACAATTTGTTGATCAAAACATGAGATAGATCATTGAACTTGATATCCTTGCTCTCATATAGAATCTACAATCTTTATTTAGGGATGAGTATGGTAAGAGAAATATTTGCAAGAGAATAGTAGCAATAGCATATTGATGCTCTCTCTATGGTGCCGCGTATGATAGCGAGCTTAGGAAATGGATAGGGAGACAAGAGGAGAGAGAGATTAGGGATTCCCTAACCTTAGAGGAGATTATTTGCAGCAATGGAGTAGGTGTGTGTATTTTTGTGCTTGCCAAAGGGCCTTTTTATAGTTGTACAAGACCTTGGGTTAGGTTAAACTTGACTAGGGTAGGTAATTAACCATAGTTAGGTTCCCTTTTGACAATTCCTTCAATTATGAAAATAAGGGACTTATTTTTTCATTAAAAATAGCCTTTTAAGTCGTGGAGGCTCCATAAGGGTTGATAATGTATGTGGGCCCCACCATGATGTCCCTCCAGTGGCTCCTGCAGAGTGTCCCCATGCTGTTTGTTGTGTCTCTGGAAGCATCTTGAGCCGACCCCTCCACATGCAAGTGGTTTTTAACTCTCCATTTGTATTTTAGAATGTTGGAGAAGTCAAGAAAACTTTTCACCTTTGTGGTTTACCTGATTGTAACTTTGACCTGCAGTAACAGTGTCCGTAGTACCTTGTTTTCACCATAACTTTCAGCCTGTAACTCAGAATTGGGTGCTGTAAAAGGCAAAGTTGACCTTCTTAAAGTGTTTAAGCTGATTTTGGAGTGTTCCTCAAGTCTCCTTGTAGGGGGCCATTTAGCATGCATCCAAGGTGTAGCATGCTTTTTCAAAAGGGAATCCACCTTAAACAAATGAGGTAGGCTCCAATAAAGTTTGATTTATTGAAGATATACATTATATTTAAGATTTCTTGACCAACACAAGTAAATGATCCAAGACTTGGGTCACATAGTGGTGGGGAAGGGAAGGCCTACAAGGTTAACCCTATCCTTGAGATAGGATGGGTAAGATAAGTGCCCATAAATTATTTATTTACAAATTATGGGATGTAGATAGGTATTTAAATTAGTAAAGGTAATTAGTTAAAAGAATATGCAATAAAAAATCTAGGAGAGTAGAATTAAGTTTACTATTTATATTCAGCATGAAGAGAGAAATATGATGTAAATGCATAAAGATCTAATAGGGGTAGGGTGTTTGTATGGAAAAAGGCTATTACGGAAAGAGAGAATGAACACTAGGTTAAAACTTTGATAAAAAAATATATACATTTGAGTAGAAATGTAGTGCAAATGCAAGGTTACCATTTAACGCTACTCATGGTGCAGCAAGAGCATGCTCAAGCCCCGCAAATTCTTCGTCGACCACCACCACCTCCAGTGGCAACATCCCTCTTGTCCCACCAGTGGAGGAAGAGATGGGAGTATATGTCATAAAGCTGGAAGAGGAGATAGAGGTGAGCCCTATACATTTTGATGTTATGCCAACAGAAAAGCGCACAAGAGCACACAACAAGGATGAAGACACAAGGAATGAAGAGTCAGAACCTGCAAGGAAGGAGAGGAAGAAAAAGTCAAAGAAGGAGGAAGGAGGCAAGAAGCAGAGGTCAAGGCGAAGGGAGATCGGCATCAACGATTTTCCATTAGGAAAGAATATGGAACCCTACAACATCTTAGATGATTTGCAAACTCAAAAGCCCAATATTTCTTGGCCTCAACTCCTACATCTATCACCCAAGGTGAGAAAGCACTGGTCCAAACTTGTAAGCACAAGACTCCCAAGAAAGAAAGAAAAGGTGACAGTAAAGGCATTGACTTCAAAGCCACAACAAGATGTGGAACCTATTGTAGACGCTTATGTAAGGGGTAGGAAGGTATCCAATGTGTATGTTGATGGTGGAGCACAAATGTGTGTGATCACGGAAAGAGCCATGAATAGACTAGGGCTTGAAATCACTAAATCCTCTAATTGTCAAGCTAGCCTGGCCAACAATGCAAGTGTAAAGTGCCTAGGGATCCTCGAGAATGTAAAAGTTTCTGTATGTAATATAGATGCACGTGTGGACATGTATGTTATGCCGGCCAAGGGGGAGGGCTATCCCATCATCCTAGGGAGGCCTTGGCTCATTGCTGTGAATGAAGATAAAAAATGGGGACGAGGAAAATTGATTCTCAAAAAGGGGCAACATGTAGTATACGATTGGCATGAAGGAAAGCAGCTCGACATCAACTATGAGACCACGGCTGATGAAGAAAGTGAAGAGAGTTTTGGCTCAAGCGACGAGCAAAGTTCAACCACTACATCCAATAGCGAAGAAGAATCATCTTTGGAGGTAATGGGAATCATCTTCAACACATCAAAAACTCCATCAATAGAGGTTGACCCAACAAAGGAGCAAACAAAGGATGACAAAGGTGACCACAAGCACTTTGAAGACTTGGAGAGGATGCTTGCAAAAGATCTTACCCCTGAGGAGAAGCGGTCCTACATCGATATGCTCAAGAGGTATCCCAATTTGTTTATCACTGATTACTCACAAATTAGAGGTGTGGATGTTATAGAGCATGGCATAGAATTAAAACCAGGTACTAAACCTGTGGCTCAAAAGCTAAGGCGCCTAGGAAAAATACAACAAGAGGCACTTTTGACAGAGGTTAACCTACTCCTCAAAGCTGGTTTCATTTACCCTGTGTCTAACTCTTAGTGGGTGTCCCCAATTGTAGTAACTCCTGAAAAGAACGGAAAATGGAGAGTCTGTTTTGACTACAAACCGCTCAATGCTGCAACAAAGAGGGATCATTTTCCTCTTCCTTTCCAAGATGAAATCTTAAACGAAGTAGCCGGCTATGAATGTTACACAGTGTGTGATGGGTATTCAGGGTATTTTCAAATTAGAATAGCAGAAGAAGATCAATTAAAAACCACTTTCATCACACCTTGGGGTTTCTTTGCCTATAGAGTGATGCCATTTGGGCTCACAAATGCTCCTAGTACCTTTATAAGGTTTACAACTCTTGTCTTTCAGCCCTTCTTTGGAAAGTCAATTAGGGTTTTTATGGATGACTTCTGTATCTATAGTAGCCAAACACTTCATTGCCAATCAGAGCGGATTTTTTGAAAGCGAATTTTTTGAGATGGGGCTCAACTCAAGGCTCCCACCAGACAACCACTCCGTGAGACCCTACACACGCATATTTCTTAGGGGCACTACCCTCTTTTATGGAGAAAGAAGGAAAACAAAGCAAACCATACACACACACACACACACACACACACACACACACACACTCACACCTTCCTTATGTGCTTCAACACAAAATGCCCTTCAACCATTCAACACACACTCCTTAAGCAATCCCTTTGAACACTGCACAAACTCACATGCAAAGATTGACCTTCACCATATTAGTGCTCATATGCGTCTAAGAAACGTAAGCACAAAACCTCAAAACTCAAAACACCATAATGCACAAATACTTGACAACTCCTTTCCTTTCCCAAAAGAAGAGACTACTTACACACATAAGGCGGCATGCATAGAGAGCTCTTCTCCATCTATGCAGCCCCAAGACTTACTTACACACAACATAAGGAGAGAAGCCAAGCAAATAGACACCATGGTGCACAAAAAACTTTCTCAACAAACAAGCAACCCAATGAGCACAAAATATGAGAAGCTGCCAAGATAGTCTTACCAATTTTACATGCGTTTAGAGCAAAAGTGAGACGACGACACCCCAATTGCAACAATTTGTTGATCAAACCATGAGATAGATCATTGAACTTGATATCCTTGCTCTCATATAGAATCTACAATCCTTATTTAGGGATGAGTATGGTAAGAGAAATATTTGCAAGAGAATGGTAGCAATAGCATATTGATGCTCTCTCTATGGTGCCGCTTATGATAGTGAGCTTAGGAAATGGATAGGGAGACAAGAGGAGAGAGAGATTAGGGCTTCCCTAACCTTAGAGGATCTTATTTGCAGCAATGGAGTAGGTGTGTGTATTTTTGTGCTTGCCAAAGGGCCTTTTTATAGTTGTACAAGACCTTGGGTTAGGTTAAACTTGACTAAGGTAGGTATTTAACCATAGTTAGGTTCCCTTTTGACCATTCCTTCAATTATGCAAATAAGGGACTTATTTTTTCATTAAAAATAGCCTTTTAAGTCGTGGAGGCTCCATAAGGGTTGATAATGTATGTGGGCCCCACCATGATGTCCCTCCAGTGGCTCCTGCAGAGTGTCCCCATGCTGTTTGTTGTGTCTCTGGAAGCATCTTGAGCCGACCCCTCCACATGCAAGTGGTTTTTAACTCCCCATTGGTATTTTAGAATGTTGGAGAAGTCAAGAAAACTTTTCACCTTTGTGGTTTACCTGATTGTAACTTTGACCTGCAGTAACAGTGTCCGTAGTACCTTGTTTTCACCATAACTTTCAGCGTGTAACTCAGAATTGGGTGCTGTAAAAGGCAAAGTTGACCTTCTCAAAGTGTTTAAGCTGATTTTGGAGTGTTCCTCAAGTATACCCACGAGCTAAGGCGTTCAAGATGCATCCAAAACACCTTTTGAACCAAGTCTCCTTGTAGGGGGGCCTTTAGCATGTATCCAAGGTGTAGCATGCTTTTTCAAAAGAGAATCCACCTTAAACAAATGAGGTAGGCTCCAATAAAGTTTGATTTATTGGGGATATACATTATATTAAAGATTTGTTGACCAACACAAGTAAATGATCCAAGACTTGGGTCACATAGTGATGGGGAAGGGAAGGCCTACAAGGTTAACCCTACCCTTGAGAGAAGATAAGTGCCCATAAATTATTTATTTACAAATTATGGGATGTAGATAGGTATTTAAATTAGTAAAGGTAATTAGTTAAGAGAATATGCAGTAAAAAAACTAGGAGAGTAGAATTAAGTTTACTATTTACATTCAACATGAAGAGAGAAATATGATGTAAATGCATAAAGATCTAATAGGGGTAAGGTGTTTGTATGGAAAAAGGCTATTACGGAAAGAGAGAATGAAGACTAGGTTAAAACTTTGATAAAAAATATATACATTTGAGTAGAAATGTAGTGCAAATGCAAGGTTACCATTTAACGCTACTCATATTAGCCCTCCCCCTTCATCTAGGATCATTCATGCTCCTAGATGAAACAAAAGAGTTTTTTCCTTTTTCTTTTCTTTCTTTCTTTTTTCTTCTTTTTTTTCTTTTTTTTTCCTTTTTCTTAAAAAAGGAGGAGTGATAGACACTCTTTTACTCCTTTAGACCTGCTTTTCATTACCTCAATTCCATAAATCAGAGATGGGAGGGTTGCCTTGGGTATGTTGAGATTCCAAGGCTGGTTCTTCTTTGCACATCAAAGGTTTAAAAATAGGTGGAGCATTTGCCAAGCAGAAGGGAGCCATGCGAATTTGGAGCTTAGACGATGTAGGTAGATGACTTCCTATCAACGGATTGATACATTGAAAGTAGGGCTTTAATCTCCATCCATTGACTCTGGTCTTGTGGAGTTTTCCTGATAAATCTGCTAATCTGTAACTACCATTCACAAACTTTGTTTTTATCATGAAAGGTCCCTCCCATCTTTGCAAAAACTTTTTGTCAAGTCGAGTATCAAGTTGGTTATCATAGCAAAGAACCAACATACCTTCCTTCAATCCTTTCCCCTTGAGCTTCTTGTTGATTTTGTCCCTTTTGCTTGTGGCTTGGGCAATGTAATAGTCGATGGACTCTTCTCTATCAAGCTCAAGTCGTTGAAGATCTAAAATTCTTTCGTGCAAAGCTTCTTTTGGCCTCTTTGCTCCCCGTGAGAGAATGCGTAGGCTTGCAATCTCCACCTCAATAGGAAGGAGTGCCTCCTGTCCATATACCAAATGAAAAGGAGTAAATTGAGTGGATACCTTGAAAGATGTTCTGTATGCCTATAGAGCTGTGGTCAAATGACAATCCCAGTCATTTGGTCGATCTTCAACATGCTTAGAAATGATCTTACATATCATTCCATTCACCTTTTCAACCAACCCATTGCACTGAGGGTAGTAAGGTGTAGAATGCAAATGTTTGACTTTTAACTTTGCCAAAAGATTATCTAGGAGCTCTGCTCTAAACCCTGGACCACAATCTGACAAAATCTTTAGTGGTGTGCCGAATCTACTGCATATGTGATCAAAGATAAATTTTGATACCTCCTCGGCTGTAATTCGTGTTGTACTTGCTGCCTCCGCCCATCGTGTCATGTAATCTACTCCCACAATGATGAAGACCTTCCTGGTAGATGTGCGAGGTAAGGGGCCGATTGCATCCACACCCCACTTCTCAAAAGGACCATACGAAATTATTGGAACTCGAGGTTCGTAAGTGATTCGTCCATTTCCAGCAATCTGACAACCTTTGCATGACTTACACCAATGCTGGACATCACGGTGTAGACTTGGCCAAACAAACCCTGCTTGCAAAATCTTCCTGTTTGTAATATCATGAGAAAAATGACCCCTACAGACATCATCATGGCATGAAAAGAGGATTCTCTCTATTTCTTGAACAGAGGGCACCCTTCTTAGCACCAAATCTTTCCCTTTATGATACAGATCATCTCCTATGAGTTGGTAAGGAGTTGCCTTTTTTACCAACCTATGCCTTTGCACTTTATCCAAGTGTTTAGGGCACTCACCAGTTTGGAGGAAAAATATGATGTCCTTCAATTCCTCTTGGCCTTGGTACTTTGGTTCGTAGAGCTTCACACCTCTCACCATGATCTGAAGTTTCTTATTGGCGAGATAATCTGCTTCCTTGTTGAGGGTTCTCACAACATGCTGTACCTGTGTAGCTTCAAATTTCTTTATCAAAGCCTTCACCTGTCTAAGCCACTCCACTAGAGTAGGGTTCTTGCACTTCTATATCCCTTGGATTTGCCTAATAACTAGTAAGGAATCACCTCTTATTATAAGTCTTTCGATGCCAAGTTTTCTGCATTCTTCAAGCCCCAACTTTAAGGTGACATACTCAGCCTCATTATTAGAATGAACATTTTCCAAGGTGATACCTTTTTTAACAAGAACTTCCCTTTGTGGACTTAGAATAAGAACCCCCCCTGCTGCCTGATCGTGTTGTCGTCGGTAAGCTCCATCAAAGCACAAAATGTGTCCATTGTCCATCTCCTCCTCATTATTTTGTGGTGTAGCTTTGACTCTTGCCTTTGGTGACTCTTTCCTTTCTCTCACTTTGTATGTGAGAATGTCTGCAAGACCTGTCCTTGTGCTATCTTCCACAAGAAAAGTGTATTCAAACTCTTGAAGTTCTAGAACCCATTTGGCTATCCTAGATGAGAGGCTCATGTGTTGCACAACATATGGTAAATTGTTTTCCATGGTGAGAATGACAAATGGTGCAGGTAAGAGATATGATCGGAACTTTCTTACCGCAAACATAATTGTGAATACCACCTTCTCCATATCGGTGTAGCCCTTCTCTGCAGCGGTCATGACTTTGCTTGCAAAGTATGCTGGCCTCATGTAGCATGTTTTTGGGTCTTTTTGCATGAGAACTACACCAATGGCCTCCATTCCTACACTTGGCATGATGTAATATGTATCCTTTGGATTTGGTGGCATTATTGTTGGAAGAGAGTTGAGAATACCCTTTACTTCAGTAAAGCATAATTCGTGTTCCTCTCTCCATTCAAATGTGGGTTTGTTTGCTAGCTTGTGCAAAGGTGCAATAGCTTCCGCTAGAAGGTGAATGAAATGAGACATGTACCTTACTTTGTGGTTGAAAGTCATGAGCTCCTTGGTTGTCGTTGGTGGTTGTAGTGACAAGAGAGCATTTATTTTTGATGGATCCACTTGAATTCCTTGCAAAGAAACCACATGACCTAGCAATACCACTTGTGACTTTGCAATGTGACACTTCTCAGGATTAAGCTGTCCCCCAAATTGATGAAGCCTCCTAAGCCCCTCCTCAACTTTTTGGCAATGAAGTCTTTGGCTACTATAGATACAGAAGTCATCCATAAAAACCCTAATTGACTTTCCAAAGAAGGGCTGAAAGACAAGAGTTGTAAACCTTATAAAGGTACTAGGAGCATTTGTGAGCCCAAATGGCATCACTCTATAGGCAAAGCAACCCCAAGGTGTGATGAAAGTGGTTTTTAATTGATCTTCTTCTGCTATTCTGATTTGAAAATACCCTGAATACCCATCACACACTGTAACATTCATAGCCGGCTACTTCGTTTAAGATTTCATCTTGGAAAGGAAGAGGAAAATGATCCCTCTTTGTTGCAACATTGAGCGGTTTGTAGTCAACACAAACTCTCCATTTTCCGTTCTTTTCAGGAGTTACTACAATTGGGGACACCCACTCAGAGTTAGACACAGGGTAAATGAAACCAGCTTTGAGGAGTCGGTTAACCTTTGTCAAAAGTGCCTCTTGTTGTATTTTTCCTAGGCGCCTTAGCTTTTGAGCCACAGGTTTAGTACCTGGTTTTAATGCAATGCCATGCTCTATAACATCCACACCTCTCATTTGTGAGTAATCAGTGATAAACAAATTGGGATACCTCTTGAGAATATCGATGTAGGACCGCTTCTCCTCAGGGGTAAGATCTTTTGCAAGCATCCTCTCAAAGTCTTCAAAGTGCTTGTGGTCACCTTTGTCATCCTTTGTTTGCTCCTTTGTTGGGTCAACCTCTATTGATGGAGTTTTTGATGGTCCATACGTGCATCTATATTACATACAAAAACTTTTACATTCTCGATGATCCCTAGGCACTTCACACTTGGATTGTTGGCCAGCCTAGCTTGACAATTAGAGGATTTAGTGATTTCAAGCCCTAGTCTATTCATGGCTCTTTCCGTGATCACACACATTTGTGCTCCACCATCCACATACACATTGGATACCTTCCTACCCCTTACATAAGCGTCTACAATAGGTTCCACATCTTGTTGTGGCTTTGAAGTCAATGCTTTTACTGTCACCTTTTCTTTCTTTCTTGGCATTCTTGTGCTTACAAGTTTGGACCAGTGCTTTCTCACCTTGGGTGATAGATGTAGGAGTTGAGGCCAAGAAATATTGGGCTTTTGAGTTTGCAGATCTTCTAAGATGTTGTAGGGTTCCATATTCTTTCCTAATGGAAAATTGTTGATGCCGATCTCGCTTTGCCTTGACCTTTGCTTCTTGCCTCCTTCCTCCTTCGTTGACTTTTTCTTCCTCTCCTTCCTTGCACGTTCTGACTCTTCATTCCTTGTGTCTTCATCCTTGTTGTGTGCTCTTGTGCTCTTTTCTGCTGGCATAACATCAAAATGTATAGGGCTCACCTCTATCTCCTCTTCTAGCTTTATGACATTTACTCCCCTCTTTTCCTCCACTGGTGGGACAGGAGGGATGTTTGCCACTTGAGGTGGTGGTGGTTGACGAAGAATTTGCGGGGCTTGAGCATGCTCTTGCTGCACCATGAGCGGAGGGGGTCTAGGAGGGTATATGTCCCTTGGAAGCCTTCGAGGGTGAGGGCAATTATACACGCCATAACCAACTTCGTTGCAATTCCAACATCTCAACTCTTGTGCTTGACGTCGTTGATTGCGATTCCGTTCTCTTGGTTGTCGTTGTTGGGGTAGGCCCTGCACTAGATTCAAGGTGAGACTCTCTAGTTGTTGAGTTAATCTTTGCAAGATCTCTTGTTGTGATCCTTCCCCTATTTGTGAAGTTTGGGCAAGAGAGCCCCTAACTCGTGCTCCCATGCTTGGTGAAGAATCCCTCTAAATGACTTCATTTAGGTCCCTTGTTCTATGTGCTTGAAAATTTAACTTCTTGAATTTGACCATGGCCACCTCACGTGCTTCCTCAAATGTTGATGGGAATTTTAACTCTACCTTGGTCTTCAAAATTGGATACAAGCCATCCATGAACCTATCTTTCTTTAGAAAGTTTGGTGCACCACCTTGGTTTTGTAAGGTAGCCTCCCATCTATCCCAAAGGTTAAGGAAAACGGCCTCATAAGAGGGGTAGTCTTCAAGGAATACGTGTTTATGTTGAAGTAGACAATTCCAAAGACCCTCTGGAGTATCTCCTTGCCCAAATTTGGCAAGAAAAATTGCACGTAGCCTCTCCCAATTGGTTTTGTTTTGAGGTGGCAACGCCTCGTACCAGGCCTTAGCCTCCCCTTTGAGAACGAGTGGAAAATCACACAGCTTTACCTCTTCTTGATCTCTCCCAGAGATGAGGTGTGCCATCTCCAAATTATCCAAAAATTCTTGTGCATCCTCACCATTTTTAGAATGAAAGGTAGGAAAAGTGCTTGACATTTTTACAATACAAGGAGGCTTGTGTACCACAAAGTTTTGACTATGATGAGTGATCACATCAAAATAAAAATATATACATCAAGTGTTAGTTCATAATTTATCATAGGCAAAATAAAAGGGTTGATTGAGGCATTAATTTCATTAAGGCGAGTGGGTCCAAAAATTCTCCTAATGGTTGCTTGAAATCTAAATTTTGTAGCAATTATGATGTGCACAGATTGACAAGCTATGGGTGTAAAAGGAGTAGCAGCTCCAAGGTTGGTTCATGTGACAATGTGTTCTCCTTTTTCTTTCTCTTGAAGAAAGTTTCTTTTTTGAGTGGATCGCTATCTAAGTGCCTCTTGTCCCTGCCTCAAAATAAAATAAAAACATGGACATCAAATGAATCATCATAATTAATGAATGGAAGAATGATGGGATTTGGAGATGCCAAGATTTCACCAAGTCTTTCTGCTCCAAACATCAAAACAATGCGTTGTTGGTAAAAAAAAATTGCGATCTACACAAATGTTAATTCTGATGCGTTGTGAAAGATGAAAAGCATATGGTGCAACTCTATTGTTCATGAGGAGCATAGAGGGCAATTAGAAAAGTTCCTCAGTGGGGGCACCACTTTTTTGAGAGCGGATTTTTGGAGATGGGGCTCAACTCAAGGCTCCCACCAGACAACCACTCCGTGAGACTCTACACACGCATATTTCTTAGGGGCACCACCCTCTTTTATGGAGAAAGAAGGAAACCAAAACAAACCATACACACACACACACACACACTCACACCTTCCTTATGTGCTTCAACACAAAATGCCCTTCAACCATTCAACACACACTCCTTAAGCAATCCCTTTGCACACTTCACAAACTCACATGCAAAGAGTGACCTTTACCATATTAGTGCTCATATACGTCTAAGAAAAGCAAGCACAAAACCTCAAAACTCAAAACACCATAATGCACAAATACTTGACAACTCCTTTTCTTTCCCAAAAGAAGAGACTACTTACACACATAAGGCGGCATGCATAGAGAGCTCTTCTCCATCTATGCAGCCCCAAGACTTACTTACACACAACATAAGGAGAGAAGCCAAGCAAATAGACACCATGGTGCACAGAAAATTTTCTCAACAAACAAGCAACCCAATGAGCACAAAATATGAGCAAAAGTGAGACGACGACACCCCAATTGCAACAATTTGTTGATCAAACCATGAGATAGATCATTGAACTTGATATCCTTGCTCTCATATAGAATCTACAATCCTTATTTAGGGATGAGTATGGTAAGAGAAATATTTGCAAGAGAATGGTAGCAATAGCATATTGATGCTCTTTCTATGGTGCCGCTTATGATAGCGAGCTTAGGAAATGGATAGGGAGACAAGAGGAGAGAGAGATTAGGGCTTCCCTAACCTTAGAGAAGCTTATTTGCAGCAATGGAGTAGGTGTGTGTATTTTTGTGCTTGCCAAAGGGCCTTTTTATAGTTGTACAAGACCTTGGGTTAGGTTAAACTTGACTAGGGTAGGTAATTAACCATAGTTAGGTTCCTTTTTGACAATTCCTTCAATTATGAAAATAAGGGACTTATTTTTTCATTAAAAATAGCCTTTTAAGTCGTGGAGGCTCCATAAGGGTTGATAATGTATGTGGGCCCCACCATGATGTCCCTCCAGTGGCTCCTATAGAGTGTCCCCATGCTGTTTGTTGTGTCTCTGGAAGCATCTTGAGCCGACCCCTCCACATGCAAGTGGTTTTTAACTCCCCATTGGTATTTTAGAATGTTGGAGAAGTCAAGAAAACTTTTCACCTTTGTGGTTTACCTGATTGTAACTTTGACCTGCAGTAACAGTGTCCGTAGTACCTTGTTTTCACCATAACTTTCAGCGTGTAACTCAGAATTGGGTGCTGTAAAAGGCAAAGTTGACCTTCTCAAAGTGTTTAAGCTGATTTTGGAGTGTTCCTCAAGTATACCCACGAGCTAAGGCGTTCAAGATGCATTCAAAACACCTTTTGAACCAAGTCTCCTTGTACGGGGCCCTTTAGCATGCATCCAAGGTGTAGCATGCTTTTTCAAAAGAGAATCTACCTTAAACAAATGAGATAGGCTCCAATAAAGTTTGATTTATCGGGGATATACATTATATTTAAGATTTTTTGACCAACACAAGTAAATGATCCAAGACTTGGGTCACATAGTGGTGGGGAAGGGAAGGCCTACAAGGTTAACCCTACCCTTGAGAGAAGATGGGTAAGATAAGTGCCCATAAATTATTTATTTACAAATTATGGGATGTACATAGGTATTTAAATTAGTAAAGGTCAAACATTTGCATTCTACACCTTACTACCCTCAGTGCAATGGGTTGGTTGAAAAGGTGAATGGAATGATATGTAAAATCATATCTAAGCAGGTTGCAGATCGACCAAACGACTGGGATCGCCATTTGACCGCAGCTCTATGGGCATACAGAACATCTTTCAGGGTATCCACTCAATTCACTCCTTTTCATTTGGTATATGGACAGGAGGCACTCCTTCCTATTGAGGTGGAGATTGCAAGCCTACGCATTCTCTCACGGGGAGCAAAGAGGCCAAAAGAAGCTTTGCAGGAAAGAATTTTAGATCTTCAACGACTTGAGCTTGATAGAGAAGAGTCCATCGACTATTACATTGCCCAAGCCACAAGCAAAAGGGACAAAATCAACAAGAAGCTCAAGGGGAAAGGATTGAAGGAAGGTATGTTGGTTATTTGCTATGATAACCGACTTGATACTCGACTTGACAAAAAGTTTTTGCAAAGATGGGAGGGACCTTTCATGATAAAAACAAAGTTTGGGAATGGTAGTTACAGATTAGCAGATTTATCAAGAAAACTCCACAAGACCAGAGTCAATGGATGGAGATTAAAGCCCTACTTTCAACGTATCAATCCGTTGATAGGAAGTCATCTACATACATCGTCTAAGCTCCACATTCGCATGGCTCCCTTCGGCTTGGCAAATGCTCCACCTATTTTTAAAGCTTCGATGTGCAAAGAAGAACCAGCCTTGGAATCTCAACATACCCAAGGCAACCCTCCCATCTCCGATTTATGGAATTGAGGTAATGAAAAGCAGGTGTAATGGAGTAAAAGAGTGTATATCACTCCTCCTTTTTTCTGAAAAATAAGAAAAAAAGAAAAAAATACAAGAAAAAAAAAGAAGAAAAAGGAAAAAACTCTTTTGTTTCATCTAGGAGCATGAATGATCCTAGATGAAGGGGGAGGGCTAATATGAGTAGCGTTAAATGGTAACCTTGCATTTGCACTACATTTCTACTCAAATGTATATATTTTTTATCAAATTTTTACCTTAGTGTTCATTCTCTCTTTCCGTAATAGCCTTTTTCCATACAAACACCTTACCCCTATTAGATCTTTATGCATTTACATCATATTTCTCTCTTCATGCTCAATGTAAATAGTAAACTTAATTCTACTCTCCTAGTTTTTTTACTGCATATTCTTTTAACTAGTTACCTTTACTAATTTAAATACCTATCTACATCCCATAATTTGTAAATAAATAATTTATGGGCACTTATCTTACCCATCTTCTCTCAAGGGTAGGGTTAACCTTGTAGGCCTTCCCTTCCCCACCACTATGTGACCCAAGTCTTAGATCATTTACTTGTGTTGGTCAACAAATCTTAAATATAATGTATATCCCCAAAAAATCAAACTCTATTGGAGCCTACCTCATTTATTTAAGGTGGATTCTCTTTTGAAAAAGCATGCTACACCTTGGATGCATGCTAAAGGGCCCCCTACAAGGAGACTTGGTTTAAAAGGTGTTTTGTATGCATCTTGAACGCCTTAGCTCGTGGGTATACTTGAGGAACACTCCAAAATCATCTTAAACACTTTGAGAAGGTCAACTTTGCCTTTTACAGCACCCAATTCTGAGTTACAGGCTGAACGTTATGGTGAAAACAAGGTACTGCGGACACTGTTACTGCAGGTCAAAGTTACAATCAGGTAAACCACAAAGGTGAAAAGTTTTCTTGAATTCTCCAACATTCTAAAATACCAATGGGGAGTTAAAAACCACTTGCATGTGGAGGGGTCGGCTCAAGATGCTTCCAGAGACACAACAAACAGGATGGGGACACTCTGCAGGGGCCACTGGAGGGACATCATGGTGGGGCCCACATACATTATCAACCCTTATGGAGCCTCCACGACCTAAAAGGCTATTTTTAATGTTAATTAACTACCCTAGTCAAGTTTAACCTAACCCAAGGTCTTGTACAACTATAAAAAGGCCCTTTGGCAAGCACAAAACTACACACACCTACTCCATTGCTGCAAATAAGCTCCTCTAAGGTTAGGGAAGCCCTAATCTCTCTCTCCTCTTGTCTCCCTATCCATTTCCTAAGCTCACTATCATAAGCGGCACCATAGAGAGAGCATCAATATGCTATTGCTACCATTCTCTTGCAAATATTTCTCTTACCATACTCATCCCTAAATAAGGATTGTAGATTCTATATGAGAGCAAGGATATCAAATTCAATGATCTATCTCATGGTTTGATCAACAAATTGTTGCAATTGGGGTGTCGTCGTCACACTTTTGCTCTAAACGCATGTAAAATTGGTAAGCCTATCTTGGCAGCTTCTCATATTTTGTGCTCATTGGGTTGCTTGTTTGTTGAGAAAGTTTTTTGTGCACCTTGGTGTCTATTTGCTTGGCTTCTTTCCTTATGTTGTGTGTAAGTAAGTCTTGGGGCTGCATAGATGGAGAAGAGCTCTCTATGCATGCCGCCTTATGTGTGTAAGTAGTCTCTTCTTTTGGGAAAGGAAAGGAGTTGTCAAGTATTTGTGCATTATGGTGTTTTGAGTTTTGAGGTTTTGTGCTTGCTTTTCTTAGACGTATATGAGCACTAATATGGTGAAGGTCAATCTTTGCATGTGAGTTTGTGCAGTGTTCAAAGGGATTGCTTAAGGAGTGTGTGTTGAATGGTTGAAGGGCATTTTGTGTTGAAGCACATAAGGAAGGTGTGAGTGTGTGTGTGTGTGGGTGTGTATGGTTTGTTTTGGTTTCCTTCTTTCTCCATAAAAGAGGGTGGTGCCCCTAATAAATATGCGTGTGTAGGGTCTCACAGAGTGGTTGTCTGGTGGGAGCCTTGAGTTGAGCCCCATCTCCAAAAATCCGCTCTCAGTATCTCTCCCTCTTACCCTCTCTCCCTCTTTCTCTCTATTTCTATCTATCCATATCTCTCTATCTCTTCCTCACCCTCTTTCTCTCCTTCTTTCCCTCTATGTCTATCCCTATCTCTCTCTCTCTCTCTCTCTCTCTCTCTCTCTCTCTCTCTCTCTCTCTCTCTCTCTATATATATATATATATATATATATATATATATATATATATATATATATCCCTCTCTTCTCTCTCTCTCTCTCTCTCTCTCTCTCTCTCTCTCTCTCTCTCCTCTCTCTCTTCTCTTCTCTCTCTCTCTCTCTCTTCTCTCTCTCTCTCTCTCTCTCTCTATTTCTATCCCTATCCCTCTCTTTCCCTCTTTCTCTCTCTCTCTCTCTCTCTCTCTCTCTCTCTCTCTCTCTCTCTCTCTCTCTATCCCTGTATTTCCCGCTTTCTCTCATTCTTTCTTTATCGATCTCTCTCTCTCTCCATTTATCTTCCTCTAATTAATTCTCTCCCTCTTTCTCTCATTCTCTCTTTATCTCTCTCTGTCTCTGCATTTATCTCCCTCTCATTAATTATCTCTCTCTATTTATCTACCTCTATTCCTCTTTCTCTCTTTCCATCTTTCCCTATCTCTTCTCTCTCTCTCTTTCTCTTTCTCTCCCTCTCTATCTATTTCCCTCCTCTTCTCTCTCTATTTATCCTTATCCATTTATCTCCCTCTCTTTAAATTTATCTCTCTTTCTCTCTGTCTTTCTGTCTCTCTCTCTCTCTCTCTCTCTCTCTCTCTCTCTAACATTCTATCCAAACAATCATTTCCAAACGTGCCTAGCAAAGCAACCATTTGAAACAAGCCGTCCAAAGCAACCATTTCCTAATGAACAAGGTATGTTATGGATTCTCTTTTTTTTTTTTTGGATTCATGTGTGTTTGTGTGTGGGGTGGGGGGGGGGTAGAAAACAAAAGGGAAAAATGAGGAATGTGCTTTTGTGTTTACCTCTTTCTTTGTAGCGTGGTTGAGCTTTGACTAGGTTGAGCTTCCAAAGACAATGGGGGAATACCCCCTTCGCCGAAACTTGTACCAAACCCTCTTCAATGAAACTTGGGAAGCTTGGACAAGGAGAGAGGGGGAAGGGAGAGGTGGGGGGGAGGCTTGGAGAAGGAGAGGGAGGGAAGGGAGAGGGAGGGAAGCTTGGGAGAGATGGCGAAGAGCAAGAATGCAGAGTATGGTGCAAAAAAGTGGCATACTCTCCCTTCTTGCCTATTTTAGGTGCCAGTTATTACCACGGATATTACAGCCTCTATTACCACGGCTAGTCATTTCAAACGGATACATGTGAATCTAAGGTTGCAGGAGGGGAGGGGGCCGGGGGGTACAAACCACCCCCTCTACTCTTAGCTATACATTATTTCTTTTTTGAGTCTTTTTAGTTTTTTGATGAAGATTTTTAATTTTATATGGATACTTTATTTTGTAGTACTTTTAAATGTTTATTAATAGCATTTTTAAAATTCTCTTTTAGTTAAAAAATTAATTTTAGCACTCATTGTCATTTATTCCCTTTGACTTTAACTATATGTAATTTTTCTAAAGGAATTAAGTACTAAATAAACAACATTTCACAGCTGCAGGACATCGACTGGGATGATCGTGGTCCCCCTGGAGGCCTAGAGCGAGATTGTTGGCTCAAGGAAAAACTACCTTGTCCTTGCGCCAAGTGAAAAAGGGTAATCCCTCGCTTGAGGCGCACTGCTTTGGAGCATGTGAAGAACGAAGCGCTTTGGCATCCTCAAAAATGCACTCGAAGAGATGATAGCGCTACTCACTCGTCGCTTGAGGAGGTGCCCCATTGGTCTATGTTCAGTGGTGGTGCACCAGTGCGCAAGGCCGAACGACAGAGGCAAGAGCGACTGGGTGCACTTCATGGTGATCCTCCAATTGGCTCTACGTCGGTAGCTCCTATGGTGTCTTTGTCGCACTTTGAGGCAGAGGATGAGCACATGTTTGACATGTCTGACAAGTTACTAGCTCATGAGCGCAACGTGTGCGAGGAGGATTGTCAGCCTGCACTAAATGGGTTGCCGAGCGGAGGATAGATTGATGATGAGTGCCCAAATACCTCTTTACAATGGTGCACGGTACTCGGTGCTTCGAGCATCATTGGAAGTCTTTAACTTGCAAACAAAATTCAGTTGGAGTAATGCAAGTGTCGATGCACTACTTCTGTAAGTATGGAATGTGGCTTTTATATACTCTCTTCCTCTCTCTTTATGGTGTTGTCTTCTAGGAATTATACTAATACACATGTTTGTTGTAGTTTGATGGGCAAAATGTTGCCAGAAGATCACCACATCCCTCTTGATTGTTGACGAGCTAGATCGTATGTCACTGCACTTGGAATGGAGTATGAGTGCATCCATGCATGCGTCAATGATTGCATGCTATACCGCAATGAGTATGCACATGCTACCTCATGTCTCGTGTGCGGGGAGGCACGATACAAGACAAGAGTGAGCTCAACTACAATATTCCACCATGGGAGACAACCAAGAAGGGCAATATACTTCTTTCCTTGCTTGTGCCAGGGAAGTACAAAGTGTGAAATATTGACATTTACCTCGAGCCCCTCATCGAGAAGTTGGAGGAGTTATGGAAAGGCATTCATGTTGTCGATGTCTCACTTGCAAAGGGGGGGAGAGAGGCCATTGTGAGGGGAATTCTTATGTGGACTATGCATGGCTATCCTGGGCTTGGAGAGATTTCTGGTAACCCCCTTTCCTCTATCTCTCTTTCCCTCTTTCCCTCTCTCCATTTAGTTCACTCATCTCTCTAACCATATGATATGTATGCAGGGTTGTACACATCAGGGCATAATACATGTCCTACTTGCAAGCCATCATCGGTGACGAAGAGGCCTGATTCCTTGCTCAAGGTAATCTATCCAAACAACCATCATTTCTTACCCCAAGGACATAACAAGCACAAGGCTCCAACAAATGGGAAGACTGCTCTAAAGCTCACGATGGCAGATTGGGCAACCATTTGGGAAGAACACCACAACAACAATCCAGCTTCGTATCCTCCACCAAAAGGTATGTCAAGGTATTCCATATTTTTAAGGCTTCCGTATTGGAAGGAATTAAAAATACAACACCTCTTGGATCCCATGTACATATTCAAGAATGTAGCCCAAACACTATGGGACCACATTATTGGCAAGTAGGACTCTTTGGATGGGAGGGAGGATTTGAGGCTTTTAAAACTTCTCCCTGCCTCTGCTACTCCACGAAGTGCCCCAAATGGAAAGATTGTGCTTCCTAAAGCACCATGGATGCTAGCCAAAGAAGAATTAGACGAGGTGAAGGGTACCATTGCCTCTATTCGCACACCATTCGCACACCAACAGGGATGCATGAAGTCGCTAAAGGGATCTTTCACAAAAGAGAAGAAGGGTGGAAGTGTTCAATTGTATGGGTTGAAGTTGCATGATTGACACAAGATGCTGCAAATAATCTTCATACTCCCTATTATATCTATAGTTTGTGTGTGTGACTATCACTCACTTTCCCTTTCCATGATTTACATTGTAGCTCATTCTGTCGGGTGAGTATGTGTACATGTCCGGACAAGAAAATCAGGGACACTATTTTCAAACTGGGAAAGCTAGTAGGGTACACCACAAGACTCCACTCAACTACACCTTTTTTATGTACACAATAATTTTAACTAGCACTTAGTATATCCTTGTGTGTTTTCTTGCAGATTTGTGAGCTGCAAGGAAATAAAAATAGATGCTATCCCTACCGCTCACACACTTGTAACAAAAATTGTGTGTGCCATTGAAGATGCATTTGCTCAATTGGTCCTTCTTAGTCAAATTCACCTCTTGGGTCACGTGGTGGAGGAGATCGCTATATGTGGAGTAGTGCACACATGATGTATGTTCTTCTTAGAGAGGTTTTTACGGACTCTCAAAGATTTTATGCGGCTACGGTCTCAACCAGAGGCATGTATGACCGAAGGGTGGATCGTTCAAGAGGCATTTGTTTACATATTAGAGTATTTGGCACAAGTTGATCCTTCAATGCCTCGCATGTGGTCAGACAAAGAAGATGCAAGGACGACTTCACACTTGCCAAGTGGAAAGGAGAAACTACTTATCATGGATATAAATGTATCCTGAGTAGTCAACAACTTTTGCATTCTCAATGCAAAGGTTATGACCAAGTGGGTGGACTTGTGGACAGTGGAAAAGGCAAGGCATTTGCAAGAGAGGGAAGCATAAAAATAAGCACATAGAGGAAGGAGGGCACCCCCAGTGTCTAGACACCTTGCATGTTTTCCAGATTTCATTAGTGAAAAGTGGATTCATGAGAGAATGACCGAGGCAAAAGCACACGGAGAAGACATCACCACCAAAGAATAGGAGTATGCACTAGGCTGCGTACCAACGATAGAGTACTCATATACCTAAACCATCTTGTAATGCGATTTCTTGAAATTATCTTTAACATGCATTTGATAAATTAATATATTTTTCTATTTTATAGTGCCTTTCCTTTAACTCTTTGTGGTCCAAGTGTCATCACTTTCGTACGCGCCACATTGACAAGCATAGAACCACCATGGGAAACTTTGACACAGATGGTGATGAAGCCAGGTACTGCGGAACTACTGAAAGGATACTAAAGGTTAATTTTATAACCTTTCATACCTTCATCTTCGAGTGCAAGTGGTTTGCAAATGTGTCTAGAGGACATGAGAATGGCCTCTACATGGTGGACACTAGTGTGCATCACACAGGGAGGTGTGACAATTTAGTTTTACTGTGCAATTGTGAGCAAGTGAGTGACATGTACCTTTTTTATTCTTATTTGCTTGTAGCATTAGTTATACCAATGCTACTCACTTTGAGATTCTATTTTATAGGTCATCCATATCCCAGCAATCCACCAACCAAAACTTTGGTTCATAAATCTCGTAACACCTCGGGGGAGAACCATTTTTCCACTAATGAAGTGGAGACTATTTTCGACCCTCTTTCACCTCCGACTTTGGATGAGGTGGAAACACAGGACTGGGAGGTCGATGAATCAAGTCTGGCGGCAGCAAGTCTTAGCGAGGATGATTGTCATGATGATGAAGATGATGAGATGGAGGATGACGAACTCAAAGATGATAAAGGTAATGCATCCACAAACTAGAATTCCATTTCTCTCTTTATTGATTTAGGAGCCATGGGCTTAGAATTGGATGATGCTTCATGTAGAGATCTTTTAGAAGATGATTCATAAACATTTTGCAGTTATGAAGTTTTTTGGTAGTGTAATCCATTCATCTCTCTCCCCCCTCTTCCTCTCTTTAGATTTGAGAATATGCTCAATTATGTTAATCAATTGACAATGATTATTTTAATTGTAACCAAGTGTGATCTTATATCCCCCGTCTCCTTCTTCCCCTCTCTTGTCTCTCTCTCTCTCTCTCTCTCTCTCTCTCTCTTCTTTTTTAAATTTGAAAATTATATACAATATTCTTTAATTTTTATTGAGAGGAGGAAAACATCAAAATTTGAAGAGGGGGGTGGTGTGTGTGTGTGGGGGGGGGGGGGGGGGGGGGAAGGGGGGGGTTAAGCCAGAATTTGAAAGTTTAGGCACTAAATTTGGATGTTGGATATAACAGCGATAATATGCACGGTAATAACAACGGAAATAGTCACTGTAATATTTTCAAAAAACAAAGACCCCACCCTCCTCTCTCTTGTTTCTCTACTTGAATTTGCATCTTCTCTCTACAAAGCGTGGTAAAATAGCGCGGTAAACACTTGGAGATTTTCATAGTGTTACATGCATTATCATAAAAGGAAAAAATCAACACCACTCTTGCTAAATATTGTAGTATCTTGTCAATCATCCATGTGTACACATAGTTTGATCTTCTTGCGAGCTTCCATTGGCAATATTTTTTGAGAATTAAACCTTTTTTTTGAGCTTTTCCACTATTGAGAAAATTTTTATAAATAGCATAACACTATCAAAAAATTCTATAAGTCATGAAGGAACAACTATAAGTGATGGTTTATACAAATCCATTAAAAGTATGTGCTAATTTTTCCTTGTATCCTTGTTCAACAAGCCAACTCAAATGTACACGTTCAAGCAAGTTTGTATGGGGACTATGTACTAGCTCCTCTGAGCTTAAAAGAACCTATGCACAAAGAGTTTCCAATTACAAAAGACCAAAATTTGAAGCATTCAACACAAACAAAAATTTAATTAACAGAAGTGCGCACACTTGACATCAAGTTTCCCCAACGTGCAATCTGCGCTTCCCACTAACTCATTCATGTATCCAACAATGATATGTTTTCCTCCTCTACATATACCTTGCACCATCATTCATGGATTTCTTTACTTTTTAATGATGCTTCCTTTTTATTCGTTGGTAGTCACCATTTTTTACATAAGTTAATATATTAGTGCCGACTTTCTTTCTTCACACATTGTTTAGTTTGCTTAAATAAACTCTATTCCAATGAAAAAGACGTGCATTTCCTATCCTCCATGATGTTTGTTGGGTATCCTATCTGGCATACATATCGATCAAAACACGGCCAAGCACGACATCTTTTGCCAAGAGCCCCTAAGGCCATAAGCTTTTGAGGTGCAAGCATAGGTTGGAGAAAGTCCTTCCCTGTGCATATGTGAAAATAGCTTAGAGTTTTCTTGCAATCATCACATCCACGTGTTGACAGAGAAGAAGCCCATAAAGGACTTATTATTTCATGACCGCACCACATTTGGCATACATAGACAAAAGCACTGGCAAGTACATCTTTTGCCAATAGTCCTTGATGACCAATGCTATCATGAATTTTCTCAACCATGTCAACATCTTGAGTAAGGCCACAAGCCTTCAAGATGCAAAATGGCCTTCGACTTTGCATGTTGCAATTGTGTTCATGCAGCACAGAGTCTTGCCCTCATTCTCATTGTGCAGCCAATTTCCTCATGGCTACTGACATTCCTAACCCTAGCTCCCTTTGTAGCAGTGCATGTGATGCTTTACATCCTACTCTTTTGATTCATGGGCACGCGGGGTTTTTTAATTGAGGAGAAAAGGAGGCACCCACAACCCATCTAGATATTCAAAGCCGCAATCTCTTTGCTCTAGATGGCAAGCCGTGCCCTCTCAACTAGCCCTGATTTCCTTCTCTCTCTTGAATAGATCACCTTTGCCTTGCGCACACCAACAACCATGTGATTTTTTAGTCTTCTGCAAATCACAATCAACGCCTTCTAAGAGACCACTTTCTATGCAAGCAGCTGATCCAAAGTCCCGATATCTTTATACTATTGTGATCGCCATGCACCCAACTCACCAACCTGCCCATGGCATTCACAACACTTTGTAGCTTGGCCAACCACATCGATCTGCACCACCTTTGCATGGTGGACTTGTTCTCTCAGTTACCACAATTAACAGTCTAGAGATCTAGGAACTTCGTACCCACTTGTATTTTAAATTTTTTACCAGCATGCAATGCCTTAGGTACTTTATGCACCGCAAAAATCACCCATACTTCACCATCTATAGCTAGTAGTGCCATCTCTCTCTCTCTCTCTCTCTCTCTCTCTCTCTCTCTCTCTCTCCTCTCTCTCTCCCCACCATGGAGTAGCCTTAAACAACCCCCCTCAAAACACCCACCTAGGAGTATGAAATTGAAGAGCTTCATGCATTAATATTTGGTTTTGCTATTAGTTACAACAGGATAGTTTATTGCAACCTACTATTTTCTAAAAATGCAACACCATCGTCTATTAAATTTGAGGCCACACCTATTGTTTCATCCGAGACCATGTTGGGTACCCCGAGTGGCTATTGGCCTTGGAAAGTATATCCATGCGAGGTTTGGAGTGGCATTACTTGTAAAAAAGGTAACGTGTATGCCATAACCTTATCCAAACTGAGAAACACATTATCAGAAACCCTGCATCCTTCCTTTGCATTCGATCCTTTCCAGAATTTGTCGAGCTCTCTATTTTCAATTCTTTAGGATTTGCTTTACCTGGCATGATTCTAGATTGGTTTTGCTCTCTCTCATTCCTAGAGCAGCTAGATTTCTCCTCCTCTAGAATAAAGTCCTCTCTTCACACGTGAGTGCTAGATTTGGCATACATACAAACCAAAGCACCTCCAAACAGAACATGTTTGTCATAAAATATAATATCTAACTTTACCAAATTATTTTATCATATTAAACTCATCATTTAATGTGGGAGAAAAAATGGGAATAAGAGTTAGAATAGAGACATGTGCTTCTAGACCTATCTCAACACGGGACCAAAATGAGTGATGGTTGCATCTCAACACGGGTCCAAAAGGAGCTGGTCTATCAAAGAGCAACGTGCAATAAGTTCTTCTAAACTTACCTCAGTAGGGGACCAAGAGGAGAGATGATTACATCTCAATAGGGGTCCAAAAGAAGGTAGCCTATCAAAGAGCAATGTGCATCTAATGGAGCTTGAAAGACCTTAGGGTTAGCTTCATTAAAGACCTCCAATGGTTAGTGTTAAAAGTCCTTTGACCTTAGATCTTGAGGTAGGAACCCAACCTAAACTTACCTTTGACCTAAGGCAAGCTAGGGCTAAGCTTGAGGTGGGACCCCGACCTAAACTTGCTTTTGACCTTAGGCAAGCTTGAGGTGGGAACTCCATCTAAGGTGCCTGTCATGCTTGATGACTAAGGTACTTTAGGTACTTGTCATACTTAGCGAGTAAGGTGCTTGAGAAGCTTCCTATGCATGGGGGGTAAGGTGCTTGACTCAAAAAGAGACGGTACAAATTTAATGAGGAAGTTGCTTGAGAAGCTTCCTATGCATGGGGGGTAAGGTGCTTGAGTCAAAAAGAGACCGTAAAAATTTAAAGAGGAAGGTGCTTGAGTAAAAAAGAGACCCTACAAACTTACTGAGGAAGTTGCTTGAGAAGCTTCCTATGCAAGAAAGTCCCAAAGTGACAACCTACACCAACACTCTTGTCTATGGAATGCAAATCCAACCAAGAGCCATGCTTCAATATTTATGCTTGCCATCTTCTCCATCTTCATTACTATGCTATTATGTATGGTAGCAAGAAGAGTGATGATAAGTGACAAACTATTTATTTCTCCTATGAAATGTCTCTTCTTCCTCTTCCCTATCCTCATTCCCCGCTAGCTCTCTCCACCTTTGAAGGTGTTTGAGGCCTTGGTACTGATGCTTGGGATAGTTAATGTTTTCTACAAATTTTATGTTATGCTTCTGATGCATGAAGCTTTCCATCTTCATTGCATCACCAAGGTCACAAGGAACACAAAGATTGTATTGTACCAAGTCTCTCTTGATGGGAGAAACTATAATACAAATGCCTATTGGAAGGGGGACCGGCTCCGTATAAATCCGGTCCTCTATTTTTTTCATGTTCTCTAAACTTTCTCTCTTGCAAAAGTATTATTCATGCCAAGTTAACTAAGTACCACGTTTATGTTGCTACCATCAATTAAGCTCACCTGCTATGCTCACAAAGTAATCTCACAAAAATGCTTTATCTAATTTCCTAATTCCACTACTCTCAAAGTTCATAGGCCATTTCCATTACATTGGTATCCAAGCATTTGGTTTCTCTTTTCTTACTTAAGAAGAGAGGTCCTTAGTTAGCCTATTAATGGTTGTTTTGCTAATTATATGAGGGTAAGTGGGACTAGGATCTATTATCGGTTTTGTTGAGCCCACTATGTGGGATATGGTGCACACATGGGGAGCTTTTGTATTAATAATGGAGTCTTTTAAGACTTGCCTACGCATTTACCATTATTGATCCATAAGAAGTCCAAAAGGAGCTATCCCTCGACAACTTCTCTATGTTAGACTCAGGCCACTACTCTCTATAATTAACCAATTTGAGCCGTGGGTGTGATACTTAAGTGCCTATTTTCAAAGGCTAAGAGAAGTAGCAACTAAGGTTTTGAATTTCCAAAGCATACACTAAGTAAACACATAAGTTTAATTAACATGGCTAACAATAACCAAGGGAGTAGAATGAACATTGATAACTTTGATTTTGTACATGGAGGTGCTAATGATGATGCCCCCATGTTTGTTAATTATCTTTTTACTAGGTTGCAACAAGCTATGGGCAGCCCCACTTTGCAAGCCGAAGTGACTCAACAACTTCGTGCTTATGGGATTTCCTTTCCTCTCCAAGAGGAGAGAGAGCTTAGGAGGCCTCTTGATGAGACCCCCAAAAGAAGACTCTCTCCCATACAAGATAAGGAATCCAAATATCAAGAAAGTAATGAATCCCCAAGTTCCTCCGAAGATGTGGATCCACAAAGAAGGCAGACTAAACAATCGCCAACTCCTCCCCAGAGGAAACAGGTAATCCATAGTCCTTCTCCTCGCCACTCCAAAAGGGAAGAGAGGGAAATAAACAAAGGAAGAAAAGGGCAAGAAAGAGGTCACCCTCTTCTTCTTCTTGTTCACCTTCGTTCTCTACCGATGAAAGCTATGGCTATTCTCCTAGAAAATACAAGAGGGTAGGACATCGCAAATCTTACCCTGCATGGTGAAGGTCCAAAAAACTAAGTAAGTTCAAAGAGGGAGGAAAGAGTATCTCTTTTCTAACTTATGATGGAACATTTGGTGCTACCGACAAAGTATTGGCCTTCATCCAACAATTTGATGCGGCCTTTGGAGACGAGGGATTCACAGAGTCCTCCAAGATATGCCATGTAGCAATGCACTTCCAAAAATTGGCTCGTCAATGGTGGGCTAGCCGGCGTGGCAATGGTGAAGCCCCAAAGACATGGAAAAGTCTACGAGTTTCTATCATGAAGCAATTCCTTCCAAGTGATGCAAAGGAAAAAGTGCTTACCAAATGGTGAAGTTAAAAGCTTCTCTCTCATGAGTCTATCCACAAATATGTGGACAAGTTTTGGGATTTACATCTGAAGGCTACTATCTTTCAAAAGATAGACTTTATCGAGCAAAAGAAACATTTTGTATGGGATTACCCAAAGAGATGACCGAGTATGTCAACTCTCAATGGCCTGGTTCTATCACCAAAGAAATCCACCACACCATGGCTGCTTCGCGCATCAATTTCCAACAAGAGGCTAGACAGAATGTCAAGACCATGGAAAATAAAGACAAAAGTGATGCCAAGGGGAAAACCAATGCCCAAAATTCTTACCAAGGCTATTTCAACAACAACAACAATTGGTCCAAGGAGAAGGGAGTTTACAAAGGTAAATATAAACTCTCTCCTAAAGAGCTAGAAGATTTTTGTAAGGACCACAAATGTTTTAAGTGAGGGGAGCAAGGCCATGGTTATCGTCCTTGCCCCAAGAGAATTGCCTGCAATGAGACTTCTAGAGCCTCGATGTTTGAAGCTCCAAAAGTGGATGCTCATTGAAAAGGATTTCCCCTTTCCTATACTTTGGGAAAGCTGGAAGAGCATGATGCCTTTATTTTGTTTGACCCTGGTTCAACTCACAACTTCATATCCACGGAGTTGACCACCAAGCTAGCAAGAAGAGTGATGATAAGTGAGAAACTATTTATTTCTCCTATGGAATGTTTCTTCTTCCTCTTCCCTATCCTCATTCCCCTCTAGCTCTCTCCACCTTCGAAGGTGTTTGAGGCCTTGGGATAGTTAATGATTTTTACAAAGTTTATGTTATGTTTCTGATGCATGAAGCTTTCCATCTTCATTGCATCACCAAGGTCACAAGGAACACAAAGATTGTATTGTACCAAGTCTCTCTTGATGGGAGAAACTATAATACAAATGCCTATTGGAAGGGGGACCGGCTCCGTATAAATCCGGTCCTCAATTTTTTTCATGTTCTCTAAACTTTCTCTCTTGCAAAAGTATTATTCATGCCAAGTTAACTAAGTACCACGTTTATGTTGCTACCATCAATTAAGCTCACCCGCTATGCTCACAAAGTAATCTCACAAAAATGCTTTATCTAATTTCCTAATTCCACTACTCTCAAAGTTCATAGGCCATTTCCATTACATTGGTATAAAAGCATTTGGTTTCTCTTTTCTTACTTAAGAAGAGAGGGTCTTGCCAAAGTATTGTGCATGCCAAGTTAACTAAGTACCATGTTTATATTGCTACCATAAATTAAGTTCACCTGCTATGCTCACAAAGTAATCTCACAAAAGTGCTTCACCTAATTTCCTAATTCCGCTACTCTCAACGTTCATAGGCCATTTCCATTACATTGGTATGACAGCATTTGGTTGATCTTTTCTTGCTTAAAAAGAAAGGTCCTTTAGTAGCTTATTAATGGTTGTTTTTGTTAATTATATTAGGGTAAGTGGGACTGGGATCTATTTTCGGTTTTGTTGAGCGCACTATGTGGGTTATGGTGCATGCCTCAGGAGCTTTGGTCTTAATAATGGAGTCTTTTTAGACTTTCCATAAGAAAGTCCAAAAGGAGCTAACCCTCGGCAACTTCGCTATGTTATACTCACTCTACTACTCTCTATAATTAACCAATTCGAGCAATGGGTGTAGATACTTAAGTGCCTATTGTCAAAGGCTAAGAGGAGTCAAAACTAAGGTTATGAATTGCCAAAAAATACACTAAGTAAACACATAAGTTTATTAACATGGCTGACAATAACCAAGAGAGTAGAATGAACATTGATAACTTTGATTTTGCACATGAAGGTGCTAATCATGATGCCCCCATGTTTGTTAATTTTCTTGTCACTAAGTTGCAACAAGCTATGGGCAACCCTGCTTTGCAAGACGAAGTTACTCAACAACTTCGTGATTATGGAATTTCCTTTCCTCTCCAAGAGGAGAGAGAGCTTAGGGGGCCTCTTGATGAGACCCCCAAAAGAAGACTCTCTCCCATATGAGAGGAGGAATGCAAAGATCAAGAAAGTAATGAGTCCCTAAATTCCTCCGAAGATGTGGCTCCACGAAGAAGGCGGACTAAACAACCGCCAACTCCTCCCAAGAGAAAACGTTTAACCCATAGTCCTTCTCCTCGTCACTTCAAAAAGAAAGATAGGAAACAAACGAAGAAAAGAGCAAGAAAGAGGTCACCCTCTTCTCCTTCTTCTTCACCTTCCTCCTCTACCGATGAAAGCTATCGCTATTCTCCTAGAGAATACAAGAGAGGAGGACATCGAAAATCTTACCCTACATGGCGAAGGTCACAAAAGCTCAAGAAGCTCAAAGAGGGAGGAAAGAGTATCTCAACTCTCACCTATGATGGCACCTTTGGTGCCATTGACAAAGTATTGGACTTTCAAGACGAGGGCTTCATGGAGTCCTCCAAGCTATGCCATGTAGCTATGCACTTCCCAAATATCCACTCACAAAGGGGCCCTTTAAGCAGTTTGACTTTACAAATCTCTACCAAAACAGGCGCATGGATAAATTTTTGCAAACTAACTCCAAAGTAGACGGAGGTTTGACAGGTAGAATGTCCTCTACAAGATCTATGTATTGATATATAGCACGCCAAGAGATTCCTCATATTTTAGGAGATTCTTTTTTTGATTCGCTTAGATTCCGACTTGAAGAGAATTGCCCGCAATGAGACTCCTAGAGCCTCTATGTTTGAAGCTCCAAAAGAGGATGCTCATTGCCAAGGATTCTCCTTTCCTATACTTGGAGAAAGATACAAGAGCATGATGCCTTTATTTTGTTTGACCCTGTTTCAACTGACAAATTCATATCCACGAAGTTGACCACCAAGCTAAGCATACAAGCCCAGAAGATGGGAGATACATTGAAATCTGATGGAGCTATCAAGGGACAAGACCTCTCAATTACTCCCTTAATTGGAAAATTGAGGCTTTATGTGCAAAGCTATGTGGACAAAAAGGATTTCTTCATCTCTTCTTTCAAACATGTGAATGTTAATCATTGGGGCACCATGGTTTAACTGCATGGCTTCCAACATGAATTTCCTTGAAAGGAGAATCTACTTCACCTATAGGGAAAAGAGCATGTACATAGATGCTAATGAGTTGGAGAACACCATATCCTTGCAATAAAGGGAATCAAGATGAATTAGAGTTGTTTAATTTTCTAAATGGATCCTAAGATGTTTTCATTGATGACATCCCTAGTGAGGTACCTCTAAAATGAGGGATGATGACCATGCAATTAAGCTCCTACCAAGAAGCTCACTACCTAACAAGCCTTCTTATCGAGTTTCAAAATCTCAACAAGAGGAGATCATGAGGCAAGTGCATGAATTGGTGGAAAAGGGATGGTGAGGTCTAGCTCCTCTTTATTTTGTTCACCATTGCTTTTAGTGCAAAAGAAAGACGACACATATTACATGTGTGTCGACTATAGATCACCAAATAAGATTAATATCAAAAATAGATTTCCCATGCCATGGGTAGAAGATTTATTTGATGATTTACAAAGTTTTGGCCTACCAAATGCTCCAGACGTATTCAAACTCATGATGGACAAAAATCTTCAGGCAATCAAATTCTCTTGAGAAGTACAAGAGACATCTCCAGGTAATCTTTCAAGTTGTGAGAGAGAATAAGCTTTTCATTAATCCAAAGAAAAGTGAATTTTTCCTACAAGAGATTCAATACTTAGATCACATTATCTCTAAAGATGGCACCCGTATGGATTCAACAAAGTTAGCGGTAATAAAAAGATGGCATAATCCAAGGAATCTAAAGGAGGTACGAAGCTTCATAGGTATGTGTGCATACTATAGATGCTTCATTAGAAAACTTATCGCTAATATCAAGCCCATTACATGACTTAACAAAAAAGAATGTTAATTATTCATGGACTACAAAAGTGCAAGAAGCTTTTGAAGAAGCTTAAGGAGAATCTTATCTCTCAACTTGTGCTCACACTACTAGATCTCTCAAAGCCATTTGAGATCCAATGTGATGCTTGTGCAAATTGCCTTGGAGCTATTTTGCTTCAAGAAGGGCATGCCATAGCATATGAGAGTCAAAGACTCAACTTTGATAAGTGAGTATTGGGAAAATACGAAAAAGAGCTACTGGCTATTCTATATGCCCTAAACGCGTGGAAACACTATCTCTTGGAGACTCCATTCATCCTACGAATGGATCACAAAGCCTCAAGAACTTCATGATGCAAACCAAGCTCTCCAACAAACAAATGAGGTGGGAATTTTTTTTTTTTCAATTTAAATTGCATATTGTTCACATTGCTAATAAGCAGAATCAAGTGGTCGATGCAATTTCACAATGACCAAGGGTGAATGTGGTGTCTATAGCAACTCACAATGATCTATCTTTTATATTAGATGAGTATGCTACTGATCAAGACTTTAAGTACGTAATTACAGCCTTTACAATAGGGAAGAAAAAATAACCATTCACCTTGAAGGATGGTTATCTTCCAAACGACAATAGGCTATGTGTTACTCACCCATACAATAAGAAAGTCATATATGAATCCCATACTTATCCTTATGCGGGGCAAAGAGAGAATCCATAATCTACTCTTCAAGGAGTAGAAATGTATTTCTGTTGGTCTACCATGAAAAGTAAACATACAAGAGTATGTTCCAAAATGCGTGGTATACCAATAGTTGAAATTTGATTGAGGGAAGCAACTTGGATTGTATTAGCTGATAGGATGAACAAGAAAACACTCATACTATCCTTATGCTAGATTCCTTGCATCCATCTAGCATCTTCAAAAGAATAATTTTTGAACTTAATAAGATACCGTCGGATAATCTTACCATGTCGTAGTACCTTGTCTTCATGCCGAAGGATTTCTTCGGGTTGTAGTACCTCTTCTTGATCTCCGATTTCGGGAGGGTCTTCAATAATTGGTTCATTTGGAGGCTCTCCTTTGTAGGATTTGAGTATGCTCACATGAAAAGCATTGTGTATGAGCCAATGGCTAGGTACTGATAGCCATTTTTCGGCTCTCTGTAATTTCCATAGTGAGTTACCTCACCCTATCAAATCACTCAAACACTGTGGTTACCCTCACCCTTTCACTGTATATAGGTGTGTGTGAGTTAGGGGACTTTTCTCATATCTTCTTAAAAACCCTCAATTAGCTAGTCACTGGGCTGGTTGAGCCAAAAAATAAATAAATAAATAAAATAAAAATTATAAGTATAGTATGGCCCATTTGTGTGTAAATATTTCATTGTATATAGGACCTAAATAAAAGGATTTTTCATTATTATTTTGGTATTTTGTAAAATATTTCTATCTATGGTGTGTTATTTATGCTATGTACATTGACTCACCATTACCATATTTTTTCTTACCATTTTGCATACTCTTTATTCCATATATAAATAATTTCATGCAAGGCTTCTCTTATTTTTGGTGTAACTCCATCCCAACAAAATCCAAAAAAATATTTTTTTATTTATGTCTATATTTTTTCACTATTGTGAATTTTCCTTCCTACATCTATTCCCTATTACTCTCATAAATTAGACCACCAAAAATATTCATCTTTTTATGGTAGACTTATAATGAGAGAGATTTATTTTAACCCCTTTATATTTTTCCACCTATATTATTTATATTTGACATGTACATTTTTTTTTTAGACCCCTCAATATTTGATTTTCTTAGTTGTACTATTCACTTATATCATGATCTCAACAATATCTTCAATTATAGACCTACCAAATAAGGTCAAGGGTATGTGGCATGCATGCATGCACCATGGGGAGACTCGCTCTTGGAGGTACTCAAAAGAATCATCCAAAGAAGGACCTCACAAGGACTTTGTGCACTGGAAAAAAAGAGCCGGTTTTGCTGAATTTTTAAAGGTCACATGCTCTCCAAAATTGAAGAGGTGATACAAATAAAAGTTGTAGCTCGTGGGCTGAACTTTCACCTCAAATTTTTTAATATTTTTTTGAGCTACGAGCTACGAAATATGATTTTATTTGTGGACCCCAGTTTTCCCATGCTATGCAGCCACACTCCCTCTTCCACTTTATCATTTTCCTCTTTCACACACACTTCTCCACTCATCATCCACACCTCTCTTACCACTCCTCTCTGCACCCTACTCACCTCCTTTTCAACCTTGAAGAATAAGAGAAACCATGGTGAACTCATGTCTCCTACACACACTTCCATTCCAAAATTGAGCACCTAGTCTCATTTTTCCTCATCCATATTACCCATATCTATCAAAAAAACCACAAAATTCAGCCTCTTCTCTTGAAAGAAAACATCATGGTGATTGATTACTCATGTTCAGTTACCTTGGCTTCCAAGGAAGGTCAAGAGTGGAGAAAAAACGTACCGTCAAAGCTAGTCGACCATCAACAAGCGTCAAAATTGACCCTACTCAAGACACTTGGAGCATCAACATTGTAAGAAATCCATATTTTCTTACCTATTAAGAGTTTTATCTTCCTTATTTGTATCCTACTTAGATACACCCATTGTAAATATCCAATTCCATTTGTAAATAAAAAAAAATACTAACTCTACTAATTTACTAACACTAACCTACTATGAAAAGTCCTATCACCTCCACTTCTCTCCTCTCTCTCTTCTTCATCTATCCACACCAACTTCTTGATAATTCCAAGCAAAAGAAATTAGATAAGTGCTGAAAATCTAACCCAACCATGGTTAGAGGAGTAAACCTAGCCCTCAAAATTGCTATGAAAGGAGGGTGTAGCTAGCAAAAAAGTGGGGGAGCCATAAGCAAGAGCACTATGCTATAGCTTGAGAAGCCAAGCTCAACCTCTCTAGAAGGAGCTCTTGAGTGGAATCTCATTGTCTTATGCATGCACATGTGTTGTAATAGGGGTGATTAGCAAGGAAATTCTATGCCATTGTAAGAGAGAGTGATCATTCAATTGAAAGTAGGAAATCTATCATTTCTCCTACTAGTGTAAGCCCAACATTTGCTGAATCAAGGAGGGTGGATTTGGACTAAGCTTGGATACTTTGTCTCTCTTCCAACGTGAAGTAATGGACAACAATGATGTGTAAGTGTCTTGGTGTTTTTTTTGGTTTTTTTTATATAGTTCTTGATAGCTTGTCTCTGGGTGTTGTCATCAATTTAGCGATAAATCCCACATACTGTAAGAGGGCGATAGGGTGGAGAGGACTCCCCTGGCCTTAAGACAGCCATTGGGGTGGCTTTTCTTGTGATGTGTTGTGGTGTAATTTACTCAAGCTATGTTGAACAATTACTAATCTCACTTTGATTGGCCATGACAGATTTGTAAGAAGGTTTTAATGGAACAAGCACCCCCTTCCCCTTCTCTCGCTTTCTTACATATATAATTGTGTTCGTTTGATCACTGCCAATACATTTCAAAGCAGCCCGAGCACTCTCTCTCTCTCTCTCTACGCGTCCTAGTTTGCATCCAAAAGTAGGTGGTGCCCCAAATTTGTGTAGGGTTAGGTTGCGGGTTTTTGTGTGTGTTTGTTGTTTTTTTCCAACTTCAACCCAATTGAGCAGCACGGGAGCCTAGAAGAGTGCTTAGAGGCCACTATTCTTGTTGCCCGCCCCGGACCGCGTCAAATTCAAGGTGTGCCAAATCTACAACAAATGTGAGTGTAGACAAATTTGCTCCTTGTCCTCTCATTTACCTTTGCCACACTTCGTGCTTCCACCCACCTAGTCATATAGTCTACAGCCACTAGAATATAGAGTTTACCATGTTTTGTCCTAGGGAGAGGACCCATAGCATCAATGCCCCATGTTTCAAAGGGTCCATTTGCAAGCACGATTTGCCTTGGACCATAAACCAATCTTCTATTCCCATTTACTTGACAATTGTGACAACTTTTACACCAATGTTGGACATCCACATGCAGACGTGGCCAAACATACCCCGCAAGCAAAATCTTCTTCGTAGTTAACTCTTGGGAAAAATGACCACCACATGCCACTTCATGCAAAACTTTTAGAATGGCTGGAATTTCCTTGATATTTGGTACTCTTCTGCACACTTGATCCTTCCCTCTTTGATAGAGGGATCCTTCTAGAAAGAGATACGAGCTTGCATTTTTCATGAGTCTCTTGTTCTGAGCCTTTGTGAAGTCTTGTGGAAACTCACCCTCCAAAATGTAGCTAATAATGGGAGTCGATGACTCCAATCCCTGGTATCTTGGTTGCTTGATAGCTGCCCCCACCATGATGACCTCCACTTATTCTCAACACATGTAACTGCTTGTTGTGCAAGTAAATCGGCATGTTCATTTTGTTTCCTAGGAATATGATATAGTTGCACTTCTTCAAACTGATTAAACATCCTATGAATGGCATGAACTTTTGTCCTTAAGCTTTCATTCTTGCATGCCCAAATGCCTAAAATTTGCTTCACAATGCGAAGTGCATCCCCTTTTACCATGAGACGTTGTATACCTTGGTGAATGCATATCTTTAAACCATGAAGTAGTGTGTTGTATTCTGCTTCGTTGTTGCTAGTTGAACCTGGTAGATTGACCTTCTCTTTCATGACCACCTCCCCACTTGGGTTGAGCAACACTAGACCTCCCCCTGCTTTAAGTGTGGCTCGTCGATAAGCTCCATCAAAGAACAAGGTAAAAGCATTAGGAATACTTTTAGGTGGTGGCAATGGTAGGGTCTTTACTTCAGGCACCTTAATCTCCTTCTCATGTACCCTATAAGTAAGGATCCCTGGTAATTGTGCACGCACACTATCTTCTACCTTGAAAGAGTATTGGAACTCTTGCAATTCCATAATCCACTTTGGGATCCTAGTGCTAAGATTCATTTGAGATGACATCCAAGAAAACAAATTTTCTGCAGCAGGAGTGAGAATTACAAAAGGTTTTGGTAGCAAGTAGGATCTAAACTTTCTCACCGCAGACATGAGAGAAAGCATCATGAGTTCCGCCTCCATGTAGCCTCTCTCCAAAGAATTCATGACCCTACTAGCAAAGTAGATGGGTCTCATCCTAGTACTGTGGGGATCTTGTTGTAATAAAATTGCACCAATTGTTTCCTTCCCAACACTAGAGCTAACAAAGAATGTGTACTCCCAACAAGGAGGCATGAGTGTTGGTAGCTCTGACAAAATGACTTTAATGTTACAAAAGTACTCTTCAAGCTCATAAGACCTTGCAAATTCTACTTGTTGTGTCAACTTTTGCAAAGGATGAAGCAACTCCAAAGCTAAGTGAATAAAGCGTGACATATACTTCACCTTTTGAATGAATGAGATTACCTCTTTGAGATTCTTGGGTGATGGGAGCTCAATAAGAGCCTTTGACTTTGAAGGATCCACCTCAATGCCTTTATAGGAAACCTTGTGACCAAGCAAGATCACTTCATCCTCACCTATGTGACACTTGTCGGGGTTGAGTTGACCTCCCATGTTGTAGAGCTTCTTTAAACCTTCTTCTACCCTTTGTAGATGCAATGATTTTGAGCTATAAATGCAAAAATCATCAATAAAAACCCTAATGGAATTTCCAAAGAATGCTTGAAACACCATGTTTATGAAGCGTTGGAAAGTTGCAGGAGAATTTGTCAGACCAAATGGCATGACTCTAAAAGCATAACAACCCCAAGGAGTGATGAAGGTTGTTTTCAATTGATCTTCCAATGCGATACCTATTAGAAAGTAACCCGAGTAGCCATCACACACAGTGTACTTTTCATGACCAGCTACCTCATTTAGTATCTCATCCTGAAATGGGAGGGGAAAGTGATCTCTTTTTGTTGCCTCATTGAGTGGACGGTAATCCACACACACCCTCCACTTGCCGTTCTTCTAGGGAGTGACAACAATGGGAGAGACCCACTCTGAATTCTCCATTGGATAAATGAAACCTGCTGCCAGAAGCTTTCTTACCTCCTTGAGTAAAGCCTGCTCCTTGATGACTCCTAGCCTTTGTAGCTTCTGAGCCTTAGGTGTGGCCTCTGGATTCAACTCAATTTTGTGTTGAACAGCATCTACTCCACGCACATCGGTGTAGTCTTTAGAAAAAAGCCTAGGAAATTTCCTTAACACACCTTTGAGCTCCTCTCTTTCATCTTTTGTAAGTGTTGTAGATAACATACTTTCTAGCATTCTTTCATCTTCCACTTTTTTGTTTTCTGGGGAACCTACCTCTTCCAAACCTGGGCAAGAGGTCTCCTGGTTGTTCGGCTTAAACCTTACCCCCATGACTTCGATGGAAGACTCCTCTTCAGTAATGCTGCCGCTACTTTCTCCTTTTGAAGTGCTATTGGTCTAGCCTTCCTTCGTCTCACTTTGAGATGATTCTTCATGGAGCTCCTCTTTGCGTTGCTCCTTCATGTCAAAGAAAACCTTCTTATGATTGTCATTCCTGCAAATTAGTTTTCCACTCTCCGAATCCTGCAAAGCTCACATTTTCATTAGCCATGGTCTCCCTAGGATAAATGGGTAACCATTTCCTTTGGTAGACATAACATAAAAATCCACCGTCTTCTTAATTCCAAAGGCCTCCACAAAGACATTTTTACAAATGCCTACGCACCTAGCCTTGCTATTGTTTGCCATCTTGACTTTAATTTCACGTGTCTCATGGATGTGCATGCCTAGTCTTTGCATGAGTCCCTCTGTCATGATGCAAATTTGTGCACCCCCATCCACTAGACCTTTCCTAACCAATCTTCCTTTGATGTAACAATCTAGCACAAGTGTAATATCCTCATTCTTTTCAGCATGTGAAATTTTTACAACAGGCACACTCTCTTTTACCTTTCTCCTAGTGCTAACTGCCTTTGTTAAATCCCTCCTAACTTGTGGGCATAATGCAAGAAACTGAGCCCATGAGATATCAGGACCCTTACCTCTCATGTTTTCCAACAAGTTGTATGGAGCCATACCATATCCAAGAGGGAAGTCTTGGAGGTTGATACGACGTCGAGTCCTCTTGGTTTCCTTGGTCTCCTTTGCCTTCTTTTCTCGTCCATGATCACTTTGTGACGTGACTCCTTCTTCTCCTTCCCTTTTCCACGGCCACACTTAATGCCATTTGCTTCCATGTCAACCTCTTTTGAATTTGTCACCTCTACCACATGCACATTTGGGTCTGACAAAGGTGGAACTCCTTCCACTCCTTGTGGAGGTGGTCTTGCTCCATTTGGCCTTCGTAGAAGCCGTCGTTGTTGACTAGTTCCTTCACCTGCATTCATCACTGGGTAATTCAAGTTAGGTCTCCCTGGCTCCCCATGAGGCCAAGGACAATTATACATCCCATGTCCAGACTCTCCGCAATTCCAACATTGTCAGACTCTCTTAGGTCGTGGATCTCGCTCTTCAGACTTCCTTGCTTGTCCTTTTGGACCTACAACTTGTGCAAGGTGAATTGACTGGCTACTTAAAGATTCATTTAAGTTCTCGATTAGTTCAGTTGTTACCTCGGGAAGCTCCCTAGATGTCGATGCTTGTGACTTACCTTTGGGTCTAAGACCTTCGATTGGAACTTCTCCCCTTAGACACTTGAGTTTCCTATATTTCTCAGCAGCCCTAGTTTCAGCTGCATCAAAGGTAGCAGGTGCACCCGCCTCAACTTTTACCTTAAGGTCAGGAAAGAGTCCGGCTATGAACCTCTCCTTCTTTAGGAATTATGCACCATCACCAGGGTTAGCAACATTTCTCACCCATACAGCCCAAAGACATAGAAACTCTTGCTTGTACAAGTAGTAGTCATCTAAGTCTTTTTGCTTATGAGAAACAATGTCTTGCCATAGTTTTTGAGTGTTTTGGGGATCAAAGAAGTATTTCTTGAAATGATTCAAAACTTCTGTGTAATTCCCCTTAACTTCCTCAGGGAAAGAGTCAAACCAAGTGCTAGCATCTTTCCTAAGGACCACCTCAAAAATTTCTACACGTTCTTGATCAGTTACTATCCTCTTGATACGGCAAGACATCTTGAAATTCGCCAAAAATAATTCTGCATCCTCTCCAGGGTCTCCAAAGATAAAAGGATATCCAAACATTTGGCGTTGGCTCTCCATTGAATTGATTCCAAAATGACGCGCGTTTTTGTTTTTTCAATAATATTTTCTGAATTGCAATCTATTCTACAACAAAATAAAAACATCCTACTCTTTGGGCACTAAACATGAACACCATACGTTGTTGAAAATGGATTTTTTTACTAGTTGCAATGTTTACTTTAATGCATGGAGTGAAATGGAAGGGAAAAACCTCTATTCCTGGGCCATTATCCATTGTCTATGCATGACCTAATTCTTAAAACAAAACAAAAATATAGACATCCAAACTAAGGTCGTATCTAATGAGAGGTAAAATAAAAGGATTTACTGAAGCGTTTATCTCGGCCAACCTAAGAGGGCCAAAAATTCTACTGGGTTTGTTTGCTAGCTTGTGCAAAGGTACAATAGCTTCCGCTAGAAGGTGAATGAAACGAGACATGTACCTTACTTTGTGGTTGAAAGTCATGAGATCCTTGGTTGTCGTTGGTGGTTGTAGTGACAAGAGAGCATTTATTTTTGATGGATCCACTTGAATTCCTTGCAAAGAAACCACATGACCTAGCAATACCACTTGTGACTCTGCAATGTGACACTTCTCAGGAGTAAGATGTCCCCCAAATTGATGAAGCCTCCTAAGCCCCTCCTCAACTTTTTGGCAATGAAGTCTTCGGCTACTATAGATACAGAAGTCATCCATAAGAACCCTAATTGACTTTCCAAAGAAGGGCTGAAAGACAAGAGTTGTAAGCCTTATAAAGGTACTAGGAGCATTTGTGAGCCCAAATGGCATCACTCTATAGGCAAAGAAACCCCAAGGTGTGATGAAAGTGGTTTTTAATTGATCTTCTTCTGCTATTCTAATTTGAAAATACCCTGAATACCCATCACACACTGTGTAACATTCATAGCCGGCTACTTCGTTTAAGATTTCATCTTGGAAAGGAAGAGGAAAATGATCCCTCTTTGTTGTAGCATTGAGCGGTTTGTAGTCAAAACAGACTCTCCATTTTCCGTTCTTTTCAGGAGTTACTACAATTGGGGACACCCACTCAGAGTTAGACACAGGGTAAATGAAACCAGCTTTGAGGAGTAGGTTAACCTCTGTCAAAAGTGCCTCTTGTTGTATTTTTCCTAGGCGCCTTAGCTTTTGAGCCACAGGTTTAGTACCTGGTTTTAATTCTATGCCATGCTCTATAACATCCACACCTCTAATTTGTGAGTAATCAGTGATAAACAAATTGGGATACCTCTTGAGCATATCGATGTAGGACCGCTTCTCCTCAGGGGTAAGATATTTTGCAAGCATCCTCTCAAAGTCTTCAAAGTGCTTGTGGTCACCTTTGTCATCCTTTGTTTGCTCCTTTGTTGGGTCAACCTCTATTGATGGAGTTTTTGATGTGTTGAAGATGATTCCCATTACCTCCAAAGATGATTCTTCTTCGCTATTGGATGTAGTGGTTGAACCTTCCTCGTCGCTTGAGCCAAAACTCTCTTCACTTTCTTCATCAGCCGTGGTCTCATAGTTGATGTCGAGCTACTTTCCTTCATGCCAATCGTATACTACATGTTGCCCCTTTTTGAGAATCAATTGTCCTCGTCCCCATTTTTGATCTGCATTCACAGCAATGAGCCAAGGCCTCCCTAGGATGATGGGATAGCCCTCCCCCTTGGTTGGCATAACATACATGTCCACACGTGCATCTATATTACATACAGAAACTTTTACATTCTCGATGATCCCTAGGCACTTCACACTTGCATTGTTGGCCAGCCTAGCTTGACAATTAGAGGATTTAGTGATTTCAAGCCCTAGTCTATTCATGGCTCTTTCCGTGATGACACACATTTGTGCTCCACCATCAACATACACATTTGATACCTTCCTACCCCTTACATAAGCATCTACAATAGGTTCCACATCTTGTTGTGGCTTTGAAGTCAATGCCTTTACTGTCACCTTTTCTTTCTTTCTTGGGAGTCTTGTGCTTACAAGTTTGGACCAGTGCTTTCTCACCTTGGGTGATAGATGTAGGAGTTGAGGCCAAGAAATATTGGGCTTTTGAGTTTGCAAATCTTCTAAGATGTTGTAGGGTTCCATATTCTTTCCTAATGGAAAATCGTTGATGCCGATCTCCCTTCGCCTTGACCTCTGCTTCTTGCCTCCTTCCTCCTTCTTTGACTTTTTCTTCCTCTCCTTCCTTGCAGGTTCTGACTCTTCATTCCTTGTGTATTCATCCTTGTTGTGTGCTCTTGTGCGCTTTTCTGCTGGCATAACATCAAAATGTATAGGGCTCACCTCTATCTCCTCTTCCAGCTTTATGACATTTACTCCCCTCTCTTCCTCCACTGGTGGGATAGGAGGGATGTTTGCCACTGGAGGTGGTGGTGGTTGATGAAGAATTTGCGAGGCTTGAGCATGCTCTTGCTGCACCATGAGCGGAGGGGGTCTAGGAGGGTATATGTCCCCTGGAAGCCTTCGAGGGTGAGGGCAATTATACATGCCATGACCAACTTTGTTGCAATTCCAGTATCTCAACTCTTGTGCTTGACGTCGTTGATTGCGATTCCCTTCTCTTGGTTGTCGTTGTTGGGGTAGGCCTTGCACTAGATTCAAGGTGAGACTCTCTAGTTGTTGAGTTAATCTTTGCAAGATCTCTTGTTGTGATCCTTCCCCTATTTGTGAAGTTTGGGCAAGAGAGCCCCTAACTTGTGCTCCCATGCTTGGTGAAGAATCCCTCTCAATGACTTCATTTAGGTCCCTTGTTCTATGTGCTTGAAAATTTAACTTCTTGAATTGGACCATGGCCACCTCACGTGCTTCCTCAAATGTTGATGGGAATTTTAACTCTACCTTGGTCTTCAAAATTGGATACAAGCCAGCCATGAACCTATCTTTCTTTAGAAAGTTTGGTGCACCACCTTGGTTTTGTAAGGTAGCCTCCCATCTATCCCATAGGTTAAGGAAAACAGCCGAGTCATAAGATGGGTAGTCTTCAAGGAATACCTGTTGATGTTGAAGTAGACAATTCCAAAGACCCTCTGGAGTATCTCCTTGCCCAAATTTGGCAAGAAAATTTTCACGTAGCCTCTCCCAATTGGTTTTGTTTTGAGGTGGCAAGGCCTCGTACCATGCCTTAGCCTCCCCTTTGAGAATGAGTGGAAAATCACGCAGCTTTACCTCTTCTTGATCTCTCCCAGAGATGAGGTGTGCCATCTCCAAATTATCCAAAAATTCTTGTGCATCCTCACCATTTTTAGAATGAAAGGTAGGACAAGTTCTTGAAATTTTTACAATACAAGGAGGCTTGTGTACCACAAAGTTTTGACTACGATGAGTGATCACATCAAAATAAAAATATATACATCAAGTGTTAGTTCATAATTTGTCATAGGCAAAATAAAAGGGTTGATTGAGGCATTAATTTCATTAAGGTGAGTGGGTCCAAAAATTCTCCTAATAGTTGCTTGAAATCTAAATTTTGTAGCAATTATGATGTGCACAGATTGACGAGCTATGGGTGTAAAAGGAGAAGTAGCTCCAGGTTGGTTCATGTGACAATGTGTTCTCCTTTTTTTTTCTCTTGAAGAAAGTTTCTTTTTTGAGTGGATCGCTATCTAAGCGCCTCTTGTCCCTGCCTCAAAACAAAATAAAAACATGAACATCAAATGAATCATCATAATTAATGAATGGAAGAATGATGGGATTTGGAGATGCCAAGATTTCACCAAGTCTTTCTGCTCCAAACATAAAAACAATGCGTTGTTGGTAAAACAATTTTGCGATCTACACAAATGTTAATTCTGATGCGTTGTGAAAGATGAAAAGCATATGGTGCAACTCTATTGTTCATGAGGAGAATAGAAGGCAATTAGGAAAGTTCCTCAGTGGGGGCACCACTTTTATGAGAGCGGATTTTTGGAGATGGGGCTCAACTCAAGGCTCCCACCAGACAACCACTCTGTGAGACCCTACACACGCATATTTATTAGGGGCACCACCCTCTTTTATGGAGAAAGAAGGAAACCAAAACAAACCACACACACACACACACACACACTCACACCTTCCTTATGTGCTTCAACACAAAATGCCCTTCAACCATTCAACACACACTCCTTAAGCAATCCCTTTGAACACTGCACAAACTCACATGCAAAGATTGACCTTCACTATATTAGTGCTCATATACGTCTAAGAAAAGCAAGCACAAAACCTCAAAACTCAAAACACCATAATGCACAAATACTTGACAACTCCTTTCCTTTCCCAAAAGAAGAGACTACTTACATACATAAGGCGGCATGCATAGAGAGCTCTTCTCCATCTATGCAGCCCCAAGACTTACTTACACACAACATAAGGAGAGAAGACAAGCAAATAGAAACCATGGTGCACAAAAAACTTCCTCAACAAACAAGCAACCCAATGAGCACAAAATATGAGAAGCTGCCAAGATAGGCTTACCAATTTTACATGCGTTTAGAGCAAAAGTGTGACGACGACACCCCAATTGCAACAATTTGTTGATCAAACCATGAGATAGATCATTGAACTTGATATCCTTGCTCTCATATAGAATCTACAATCCTTATTTAGGGATGAGTATGGTAAGAGAAATATTTGCAAGAGAATGGTAGCAATAGCATATTGATGCTCTCTCTATGGTGCCGCTTATGATAGCGAGCTTAGGAAATGGATAGGGAGACAAGAGGAGAGAGAGATTAGGGCTTCCCTAACCTTAGAGGAGCTTATTTGTAGCAATGGAGTAGGTGTGTGTATTTTTGTGCTTGCCAAAGGGCCTTTTTATAGTTGTAGAAGACCTTGGGTTAGGTTAAACTTGACTAGGGTAGGTAATTAACCATAGTTAGGTTCCCTTTTGACCATTCCTTCAATTATGCAAATAAGGGACTTATTTTTTCATTAAAAATAGCCTTTTAGGTCGTGGAGGCTCCATAAGGGTTGATAATGTATGTGGGCCCCACCATGATGTCCCTCCAGTGGCCCCTGCAGAGTGTCCCCATCCTGTTTGTTGTGTCTCTGGAAGCATCTTGAGCCGAACCCTCCACATCCAAGTGGTTTTTAACTCCCCATTGGTATTTTAGAATGTTGGAGAATTCAAGAAAACTTTTCACCTTTGTGGTTTACCTGATTGTAACTTTGACCTTGCAGTAACAGTGTCCGCAATACCTTGTTTTCACCATAACTTTCAGCCTGTAACTCAGAATTGGGTGCTGTAAAAGGAAAAGTTGACCTTCTCAAAGTGTTTAAGCTGATTTTGGAGTGTTCCTCAAGTATACCCATGAGCTAAGGCGTTCAAGATGCATCCAAAACACCTTTTGAACCAAGTCTCCTTGTAGGGGGCCCTTTAGCATGCATCCAAGGTGTAGCATGCTTTTTCAAAAGAGAATCCACATTTAAAAAATGAGGTAGGCTCCAATAAAGTTTGATTTATTGGGGATATACATTATATTTAATATTTGTTGACCAACACAAGTAAATGATCCAAGACTTGGGTCACATAGTGGTGGGGAAGGGAAGGCCTACAAGGTTAACCCTACCCTTGAGAGAAGATGGGTAAGATAAGTGCCCATAAATTATTTATTTATAAATTATGGGATGTAGATAGGTATTTAAATTAGTAAAGGTAATTAGTTAAAAGAATATGCAGTAAAACAGTAAAAAAGGTAGGAGAGTAGAATTAAGTTTACTATTTACATTCAGCATGAAGAGAGAAATATGATGTAAATGCATAAAGGTCTAATAGGGGTAAGGTGTTTGTATGGAAAAAGGCTATTACGGAAAGAGAGAATGAACACTAGGTTAAAACTTTGATAAAAAATATATACATTTGAGTAGAAATTTAGTGCAAATGCAAGGTTACCATTTAACGCTACTCAATACGAAGGGAGAGAGAGAGAGAGAGAAAGATACGAAAGAGGGAAAGAGGGAGAGATAGAGAGTGTGCGCGTATGTCGCACGTATCAATGCAAGGAGCTTGTCGATACACTGCGTGGGAGCCACAAATGGCTCCAAGCACACAACAAGCCTAAACTAGTAAGCTCAAAGATGGCGATGGTGTGTCACTCACCGCTCTACGCTTGCTTCGTGGAGGATTCCTTGCCACGAAGAAGAGGGAGACGCCGCTACGCAGTGCTCAACCGCTTCGTCGTCGTCGTGCCTTCGTAATGATCGATCGCACACACACTCCCTCTCTCTCCCTCTCTCACTCTCTCACACATACACACACACACAAGGAGATGAAGAAGAAGAAGATGGAGATGGAGCAAGAGCACTCTTCAATTGCACAAATGAGAGAATGAGTGAATTTTATGTTTAGTTTACTTTTATATGAGTTCACCCCATTCAGACTTGGGCGCCCATGCTTAGCCAACTAATCCCTTGAATGTTCCAGTTAGAGTGCGCCTCTCATTGGCGATCACTCTTACCCTTTTCCTGTTGGACCGACAAGCCCGGTCTGACTCTACAAGTAAATAATACAACGTCCGTCGTAGGTGATAGGGTGTCCGTGAGCCCTGAGGGTTAACATGCCCCCCTTCCTGATGTAGATTCCGTCCTCGGAAGCTATTGAGTTGAAGCTCGTTTGCGGAGGTGGAAGAGCATTTGAGATGAATGTCCTTAGCCTTCTTCAGTCACTACAAAATCAAACAACATTGGCATAGTAATCGCATTCTCATAAGCAATTAAAAAGCATATGCAGTTGTAGGCAGACAATTTGATTGGTAACAGAATTTTAAACCATTTGTCAACAATAAAGATTAAATTGCAATATAATTAAATTCACAAACATATGTAAAGGTAAAAAATTAAACAAGTTTGGGGTTGCTAATTTAACGATCGAAAGGCACTAGAGATCGACTATTAATACCATGGATAAGCTTCTTAATTTTGTCTGGTCAATTAAGTTGTTTAATCGCGAGAGCCAAGTATTTCATGTTCGAGGGCTGAATAGAGGCTATACCTAGAAGACTTTGTAGTTAAGCTATAATAAAAGGAATTTCTCATGAAATCATCGCCTGACTGATTACCTTTTCTTTGAGCCCCCAAAAGTCTTTTCTCATTGATTTACTTTTGATGTGTGTGCTTATTTTGTATGCCTTGGGTTTTTTGCTTTTCAAGGAAAAGCCCACATTGGGAACCTCTAGGGCTCTAGTACCATAGGAGATACATGTGAGTGAAGTACCCAATCAAGCTGAGATTTCTCTTCCAGCTTAAGATTTTACATTGTGGCACTTTGATTTTTTGTTTGTTCATTTTCAGCATTATAATTTTGAAACTTTGGGGGGTCATATAACACTGTGTTAACCCTCACGGCACACGGACACCCTATGATCTATAAACGTTGTAATATTTAGAGTCAGGTACCGGGCTTGTCGGACCAATAGGAAAGGGATAAGAGTGATCGCCGATGAGAGGCGCACTTTAACTTGGACATTCAAGGGATTAGTTGGCTAAGCATGGGCGCCCAAGTGTGAATGGGGTGAGCTCCTATAAAAGCCAACTAAACCTAATTTTTACTCATTTTCTCATTTGTGCAATTGAAGAGTGCTCTTGCTCCATCTCCATCTTCTTCTTCTTCACCTCCTTGTGTGTGTGTGTGTGAGAGAGAGAGAGAGGGAGAGTGTGTGTGCGATCGAGCATTACGAAGGCACGACGGCGGCGAAGCGGTTGAGCGCGGCACGACTGCAGCTTCTTCTTCATCGCGGCGAGGAATCCACCACGAAGGCGAGCGTAGAGCGGTGAGTGACACACCCTTTGTTTCCTTAAGCTTGCTAGTTTAGGCTTGGTGTGTGCTTGGAGCCGTTTGTGGCTCGCATACGGTGTATTGGCAAGTCCCTTGCTTCGACAGTGCGGCAAGGAGCGCACATTTTTGGCGCCGTTGCCGGGGATATGCCCTACACTAAGCTCGGTTAGCACTTTACGCTTCCTTGTGGTGCAATTTCTATCATAGGAAAGGCAGGGAAGGAGTGCGTGGAGATTTTTGTTTTTTGCGTTTTCTGCATTTGCTGTCAAGTTTCAATTTCTGCTATTGTCTACGTTTTTTCAATTTCCGTAATTTCTGCATTTTCAGGTTCGGCATTTTCAATTTTTGCAGTTTTTTGCATTTCTGCGTTTTTTTAATTTTCTGCAATTTTTGCGTTTTTTTTGCAGTTTCTGCAATTTCTGCATTTTTGCGTTTTTTTAATTTTCTGCAATTTCTGCATTTTCTGCAATTTCTGCGTTTTTTTCTGCAATTTCTGCAATTTCCTGCAATTTTTTGCGTTTTTTAATTTTCTGCATATCTGCGTTTTCTGCATTTTTTGCATATCTGCGTTATCAATTTCTGTATTTTCTGCACCAAAAAGAAAAAATACATAAGAAAAAAAAAACGGAAATTAAAAACGCGAGTGAGCGGGTGGCTAAATTTCTCGAAAATAAAAAACGTGACTCTTAAAACGGACGAGTTGGTTTGTATAAAAGATAGATGGGAATCGGGATCATTTTCCCAAGCCCAAGCCCAAGCCCAAGCCCAAGCCCAAGCCCAGGCCCAGGCCTCAGTCCTCAGTCTTATGATATATACTAGACTCACTCTTATATATATACCCTACTCCCTCAAGAGAGAATGAGAGCATGTGGGACAAGTCCTCCACTCTCCTCCTTTCTCTTCCCACTTGCACCCTTAGACTTTCTAGTTTGGGCCTAGTTCCCTACTGGAAATTGACAGTTTTAGGGATTCCGAGGGCATAGAGTGACCAAACGGAGGGCTGTAAAGCACGGCACGACCCTCTGACCGATACGCTCGTTTCGAGCTATCACACGGCCCATTCCACGACACGCTCTAAAAAATCTAGCAAAAAAACAAACAAAAAACACGCTAAAAACTAGTCACAAGGCCTCCTAGAGCAGCTTTTTGACACCTTAGGGTATCAAAAGCACATGCACTTACGCTCTGGACGAGTGTTAGAGCACGATCACATTGGTAGTGCCTCTGTTCATACGGACACCCATTACCCATCCACGATAAGCTCTAGACCCTCAGCGGGGACACAAGGTAGCACCACCCAAGACCCTAAAATAGCCGCTAGTGATTCCTCCTCCGACTCAGAAAACATGGAAGCATACCCTACCCAAAACACTGAGAGAGAAGGCCATGCACCTCCCGAAGCTCCACAGCCTAGTACTAGTATGTTTAGCCGTTTCATGGAAACATTAGGTAGAGCTACTCGCTCGGAACCTGATGCAAATGAAGCACACGAAGGGGGTGGGGAAGTGGACTCTCCTTTCACATCGCACGTGGACCCCACACCCCCAAAGAGTGTCCATGTGGATATCCTGCCAACTTCTTACCAAGAAGGCCCTGTTGAGCTGCCTCCTTCAGAAGTTCCCTCTAGAGTACCGTTGGTGACAAGTAAAACCACGGGGAGCAACATTGCTTCTACCTCACAAGAAACCATTAACACGTCGACTCTAGAAGGATTGTTCATTAATGATCATTGGACATACGACCTCCACACTGAGGTGTTGACGGATCTACACTCTGGCCACGCCTACCATGTAGGATGGATAGAGATTGTACAATCCACCACTAGTGCCACGAGCATCGAAGATCAACAGAAAATGATCTGTAATGTTATCCATGGCATTATTCAATCAGAAAGGCAAAACCGAGGGGTAAATATACTCTCAACTGGCCCCATGAGATTTCTTGATACGAGCAAGGCTCAACAGCCTACTCTATCACAAATGGAGACTCCTCTAATGAGCCCCATGGACCCATCTTACGTCATTTCACCTGGGGTCTCTATGCAATCTGAGCCTCCGAGCGAAAACTTTAGCTTCCCTAACTTGGCTCAACCCTCTATCAAGGAAAACACCGTGCTCACTCCAGGGATAAGCCTGACAGAGAATGTACCGATGACATCTACGGTTAGCGCAATGCCACTACCTAGTGTCGTAGTACCTAATATGGGGCCTCGACCATATGTGCCTCTAGCCCCTTATGCACGCATGGCCCCCACACCTCCAATAGTACCACTTGCTTATGCTCCTCGAGTGCCGCTCCCTAGCTCTTATCCGAGTGGACCTATGCCCGGTTATGTTCCATATCCTGCATCATCCACACATATGCCAAGACCGGTACCCGTTCCTCTCCCACATATGATTCCAAGAGTACCTCCACCAGCCCTGCCTCCTCACATAGGTGACTTGGGAGCGTTTGCTCAAACCATAGGTCGATCTATCGCGGAAAATATGCGTCACGCATCTGATAGAGAGCCTAGAAGTAAGGCAGTACAAATTGCCAAACTCACGCAAAAATTCAATGGAGACGAAGATGCTAGAAAACACATTGAAGTGTTTGAACAAGTATGTGATTCCTTAGGGGAACGCAACGAACTACATAAGTGCAATGCCTTAAGCTTGACATTAAGTGGGAAGGCTGGAGATTGGTATAGGACCCTAAGGGTGGACAAGAAAACAATCTACCCTACCCTTCGAAGGTTGTTTCTAAAGGAGTACATACGAGAAGGTGTGCTTTGGGGTGTAGCATCTCAGCTACAGAAGGCTGAACGTAAGGAAGGAGAGTCAGTAAGGGACTTCATTAGTCGTCTAAAGCACTTAAACTCTCGCTGCCCTGTAAATGAGCGCTTCAACAATAACCAACTGCTTGATCGATTCATTCGAGGGTTGAGGAATGAAGGAATCTATAATGGACTAGTGATTAGAGGTATCACAACCTGGGAAGATGTCACTGCCAATGCAATCCAATTAGAGGACAACTTGATGATAGCAGGCATGAGGGTGTCTACTGACACGAGATCCACTAGCTCACAAGCCATTGAGTATGAACCCATGACTGCAAAGCCCATTGCCAATGAGCCAAAGGTATTTGAGACATTCTTGACAGACCTCACCAAGGCAATCCAAGAGTCTCTTAAGGATAATCGACCCCCTCAAAATAGTCACATGTATCCAAGAAGGGAGCAACAATGGTGTTCCATTTTCTTAGGTCCACATAGCACTAGTGAGTGCCCTACGTTTAGAGTAAAATTTAATGGAACTTGCAACGCATGTGGTAGGTATGGTCACCAAGCTAAGGATTGTTTAATAATCAAACGTATGATGGAAAATAGACCACCTGTAGCCTGGACGGATGCGCCTTGACCTCCTGTATTGATGCCTACTCCACCTGTTGAGCAACTACCGCAACACATGGTCCCTAGATCTCAAAATGTTGTACAAGCTACACCGCTACCACCTCCTGTGCTAGGACCGCAGCCCCCGCATCCAAGAGTCGCCCCTATGAACCAAGTGGGTTGCGAGCCATCAAATGCTTATGCAGATGGCTGTGAGGAGGAAATAGACACTAGTATTGCCTACGGACTTGATACATTGGAAGAATGTCCTATATACTACATGGAAGATTGTTGGGGACAAGTCAAGCCGGTTTATCAAGCTGCTGCTCTTGCATCCAGAGGTCAAAATATCAACACCCAGGCTAGGAGGCCACCTCTTCAATGCTACGAGTGTGGTGGACCACATCGAGCAGCGGAGTGCCCTATTAGGCTGCAAAAGAATGCTGCACAGATGCAAATGAATCAAGGGAGCACGTCTGCAATGCCAATACTCACATGTAATCATTGTGGCATAGATCACTTGATTGCCCAATGCCCCTATAACCCAAATGCGCCTAAAATCACACCCCTGAATTTGGTCGAAATTGCTAGTGTGACGTCGCCAATACCACCCGTCGCACCCGCTTATGCGATTACACGGTCCATGCTTCAAGGGCCAAGCCATATCCTCGAAGAGAGAGATACCGCGTCAGTTATCCAAGCAAAGAAAAAGAAGACACGAAGGAAGAAGTCGCAAAATACGGAAAATTCAAAGCCAAGTTCCAAAACAAACATAGGAACAGGAGATGACCCCGTGTATATGAATGACCTCGAGGATGATTCAGATTCAGTCGAGACAATGGAGACTAGAACCAATACCACAAAGAGAAAGACCGACAAAGAAAACCGTAACATGGAACCAAATGAAAACCGAATAAGAGAAAACCATAAAGAGCCTCTGAAAACACCACAAGTGTTTCCAAATCCAATCCAAGACCCCCAAGATAAACCGTAGGGGCAAAAAGGGAAGAATCGTAAAAAGAATATTGGGACGTACCCAAACCCTGTAGACGAGATTAAGCAGGTGAAACATCTAAGAGGTTTAGTGGAGGAGACTCAAAGGAAACTAGAACCAGAACCCATGCAGGTCAAAATTCATGACACAGTGTTTCCCACGCAAGTTCATCCACCCCACATGAACCATAGACCGTTAGCCATATCTAGTATCATCCAAGAAGGGAGTGAGGACGGGACATCAGAAAGTGAGCATACACCTTTCTTGTTGGAAAGGATGTTTAACGAAGGAATACCTGATCCCATTGAGGAATATGAGATTCCATCCTCACCAGTTCCTAGTCAAGGACCTACACCCTGCAAAACGCCAATGAATGTTGCCAAACTAGTGGACTTCATGTCTTCTGAGGTCCGAACCACGATCATAGCAAAGCTGTATGGAGATCCTGAGTTATTCCTTGCACTTCGAGCATTCCTTAACGGAGAGCTACGAACAGGATTACCGCATTTTGCGCAACCAAATAGGCCTGACTCGATTATGATTGATGAGGAAAATCATGTGCAATCACTTGACTTAGATGGACACGAGTCTGTGATCGAGGTACCCATTAACGAATTAGGGCAGTATTTTGAAGGCGACGAGTCTAATGCGACCCTACCCATCACTACCAAGGGATTAACTATAAAGGGAATTCTTGATGGTGGTGCGGGAGTTAGCATCGTTACAAAAGATCGTTGGGAATCCATGGGAAAACCCCGCCTCAGTGTTACTAACATTGTGGTAAAGATGGCAAATGGTACCATAGCCAAACCTATGGGGATGCTCAAGGATCTTAAGATCAAAGTTCTAGGACACAAGGTACGACATACGTTCATTGTAATGGATTTCTCTAAACACCTTATGTCATATGAAATGATTTTAGGACGACCATTCATGAGGGAAGCACAAATGGTTCACGATTAGTCTAAAAATCATGTCTATTTGCAATTCCAAGACTCTGTCCTTAGAGTGGATTTGGTGACTGGTAAGGTACACCCCTTAGGGAGTAAAACCATTATTGATCATCGCTCTGACACCACAGTTCACTCGGCCCCACTACAATATTGTTACACTTGTAAGAAGGATACAGACATTGGCCAAGATTCTCCTTACATGGATGTGTTACCGGGTATGACGGAATCAGACAATGTGGATTGGGTCCACCTAGCATCAACCATAGACACTTGGGGAAATAGGGGGACGACCTGGGTAACACCTGAGGGGAATGAAATGCCTATACCCTTAAATATGCTACAAGCAATGCGTATCGCTTCCGACAAGACTCATCCTAAGGTAACAAAGAAAACATACAAGTGGGTCCCTAAAGATTCTTTAGTGACCATAGCTAGTGCTAAAAAATAGAAGCCTTGTAAGAAACGTACCACTCGCTCAAAGAAAAGTAAGAAGATGTTGCGATGGATCCCTAAACGACTATTGGAAGCCCAAGGCTACTATCAAGGAAATGATCAAATCTGGGTGCCAAAACGTAGATTGTGCTCTTACCTATCACCTGACCCAAGTGAGCCCAATCCCGTAGATCCAAAACAAATCAATGATCGTGGAAAGAACAAAATCACAGAATGCTACACACCTAGTCCAGAGCTAGTTTGGGTACCAAAGAAACAACGATTTGTTCCACCTAGCTCAGGAAGGGGGGAGTCCCATGAAGATTCTAGCTCATCATGTAATACATCCATAGAGGTAAAAGCTTCTACACAGCCTCCATCTATAGTAGTGGACCTCCATGAAGCTACAAAAGAATCCACACCTCCCAGTGTTCAAGAATCACCTAATGAACCACTTCAAGTTCAATCCTGGGAGAGTACCTTACCACCCTTGCAGCTTGACAAGGCACCTAGGGTAATAGAAAACTACTGGCAAAAATCCTCACCTCTTACCAACTGGAATAATTGGTTTCAAAGGGTGGCAAGCTCATTTCAAACAGTATGATCTACCCAAGGAAGGGGGTAGTGTTTGTGGACATCCATTATTCACTTGTTTCCCTCTCAACCTTTTTCCCTGACCTCTTAATCTCCGATCTTAGGGAATGTACATATAAAGCTTTATACTCACAAAAAAAAAAAAAGAGCAAGAGCAATTAGCAAACGAGTATGCACATTAAAGTCAAAACATTGACTCAGACCTACACATGTCACATCTGGTACAGCGAAACAGAAACCTATGCCATGAAACACCTTCGATCCTCATCATTTGAGTGATGGAGGGTAGGTAAGATTAGTACGATAGGAGTGTTTCTGTTTTAGAGTTGAGTGATTAGCGAAGTTCTCTTTTCCCACTGATGTGCCTCCTGGAGGTATTCCTTTTGTTTCCTAGTGTGTACAGGAACGTGTTGCTATTGATAGGATTTGGACCTTCATGGAACCTTCAAATCAAGCACGACCATCAACACAAACAGGTGTTTCTTGTCCATTAGCATTGCCTTTATCTTTTTGCATCCATGTTTGTCTGCTTTGATTGTGATTGGTAGCATAATATTCACCGCATTTGCTTAGTATCAAACATTTAATTCAATGTAATGTTTTGTCATAATCACTTGTCTAGGTTTAAAAATCAAGCAGTCCGACTAAGCTAGTTTGACCAAGCTAGGTATTAGAAATCTTCTCTTAATACCATGGGGAATGCCTTCCTAATAAGCAATGGTTACTTAGGTTCTTAATCCGATTTAGGCAGCATTGTATGAAATGTACTAGGGCTTTCTAGTGGGCTTAACCCTATCGACCTTTAGCTTAAGTATTATAAAGGGAGTTTACTAATGTGATGAGCCTGGGGAGGGTAACAGTGTTATATGACCCCCCAAAGTTACAAAATTAAAATGCTGAAAATGAACAAACAAAAAATCAAAGTGCCACAATGTAAAATTTTAAGCTGGAAGAGAAATCTCAGCTTGATTTGGTACTTCACTCACATGTATCGCCTATGGTACTAGAGCCCTAGAGGTTCCCAGTGTGGGCGCTTTTCCTTGAAAAGCAAAAAACCCAAGGCATACAAAATAAGCACCCACTTCATAATTGAATCAATGTGAAAAGACTTTGGGGGGTCAAAGAAAAAGTAATCAGACAGGCGATGATTTCATGAGAAATTCCTTTAATGGTAGCTTAACTACAAGGTTTTCTAGATATAGCCTCTAGTCAACCCTCGAACATGAATACTTGGCTCTCGCGATTAAACAACTTAATTGACCACAGAAAATTAAGAAGCTTACCCATGGTATTAATATTCGATCTCTAGTGCTTTTCGACCGTCAAATTAGCGACCCCAGACTTGTTTAATTTTCTACCTTTACATCTGTTTATGCATTTGATTACATTGCAATTTAATGTTCATTGCTACCAAATTGTTTGAAATTCTTTTACCAATCAATTTGTCTACCTAAAACTGCATATGCTTTTTAAGAGAATGCAATTACTGTGCCAATGTTGTTTGATTTTGCAGTGACTGAAGAAGGCTAAGGACATTCATCTCAAATGCTCTTCCACCTCGAAGAACCAGCTTCAACTTAATAGCTTCCGAGGACGGAATCTACATCAGGAAGGGGGGCATGTTATACCTCACGGCACACGGACACCCTATGATCTATAAACGTTGTAATATTTAGAGTCAGGTACCGGGCTTGTCGGACCAATAGGAACGGGATAAGAGTGATCGCCGATGAGAGGCGCACTTTAACTTGGACATTCAAGGGATTAGTTGGCTAAGCATGGGCGCCCAAGTGTGAATGGGGTGAGCTCCTATAAAAGCCAACTAAACCTAATTTTTACTCATTCTCTCATTTGTGCAATTGAAGAGTGCTCTTGCTCCATCTCCATCTTCTTCTTCTTCACCTCCTTGTGTGTGTGAGAGAGAGAGAGAGAGAGAGAGGGAGAGTGTGTGTGTGATCGAGCATTACGAAGGCACGACGGCGGCGAAGCGGTTGAGCGCGGCACGACTGTAGCTTCTTCTTCATCGCGGCGAGGAATCCACCACGAAGGCAAGCGTAGAGCGGTGAGTGACACACCCTTTGTTTCCTTGAGCTTGCTAGTTTAGGCTTGGTGTGTTCTTGGAGCCGTTTGTGGCTCGCATACGGTGTATTGGCAAGTCCCTTGCTTCGACAGTGCGGCAAGGAGCGCACACACTGTTACACCTCCCCAGGCTCATCACACTAGTAAACTCCCTTTGTAATACTTAAGCTAAAGTTCAATAGGGACTAAGCCCACTAGAAAGCCCTAGTACATTTCACACAATGCTGCCTAAATCGGATTAAGAACCTAAGTAACCATTGATTATTAGGAAGGAATTCCCCATGGTATTAAGATAAGATCTCTAACGTCTAGCTTGGTCAAAGTAGCTTAGTCGGACTGCTTAATTTTTAAACCTAGATAAGTGATTATAACAAAAAATTACATTGAATTAAATGTTTGATACTAAGCAAATGCGATGAATATTATGCTACCAATCACAATCAAAGCAGACAAACATGGATGCAAAAAAGATATGGGGCAATGATAATGGACAAGAAACACCTGTTTGTGTTGATGGTCGCGCTTGATTTGAAGTGTGAACGAGAGAAAGATCCCATGAAGGTCCAAATCCTAACCACAACAACACGTTCCTGTACACACTAGGAAACACAAAGAATACCTCTAGGAGGCACATCAGTGGGAAGAAAGAACTTTGCTAATCACTCAACTCTAAAACAGAAACGCACCTATTGTAATAATCCTACCTACCCTCCATCACTCGAGTGATGAGGATCAAAGGTGTTTTATGACATAGGTTTTTATTTCAGTGTATCGGATGTGAATGTGTAGGTCTGGGTCAATGTTTTGACTTTTATTGTGCATACTAGTTTTCTAATTGCTCTTGCTCTTTATTATTTTTTTTATTTGTGAGTATAAAAGGTCTTTATATATACATTCCCTAAGATTGGAGATTAAGAGGTCAAGGAGGAAGGTTGAGAGGGAAGCAAGTGAATGATGGATGTCAGCAAACACTCCCCCCTTCCTTGGGTAGATCATACCATTTGAAATGAGCTTGTCACCCTTTGAAACCAATTGTTCCAGTTGGTAATAGGTGGGGAGTTTTGCCAGTAGTTTTCTATTACCTTAGGTGCCTCGCCAAGTTGCAAGGGTGGTAAGGTACTCTCCCAAGATCGAACTTGAAGTGGTTCTTCAGGTGATTCTTGAACATTGGGAGGTGTGGATTTCTTTGTAGCTTTATGGAGGTCCACTATTATAGGCGGAGGCTGTGGAGAAGCTTCTACCTCTATGGATGCATTACATGAGGAGCTAGATTTAAGCTTCATGGGACTCCCCTCTTCCTGAGCTAGATGGAACAAATCATTCTTTCTTCAGTACCCAAACTAGCTCTGGAGCGGGTGTGTAGCGTTCTGTGATTTTTTTCTTTCCACGATCGATAATTTGTTTTGGAGTTACATAATTGAGCTCACATGGGTCAGGTGACATATAAGAACACAATCTACGTTTTGGCACCCAGAGTTGATCATTTCCTTGATAGTAGCTTTGGGGTTCCAATAGTTTTTTAGGAATCCAACGCAGCGTTTCTTTACATTTCTTGGGACGAATGGGACGTCTCTTACCAAGCTCTTGTCTTTTAGCACTGGCTATGGTTTCTAAAGAAGCTTTAGGGACCCACTTGTATGTTTTCTTCGTCATATGAGGATGAGTCTTGTCAAAAGCTATATGCATTGCTTCTAGCATATTTAAGGGTACGAGTGGTGGCATTTCATCGCCCTCAGGTGTTACCGAGGTCGTCCCCCTATTTTCCCAAGTGTCTATGGTTGCTGCTAGGCGGAACCAATCCACATTGTCTGACTCAGTCATCCCAGGTAGTACATCCATAAAAGGATAATCTTCCCCAACATCAGTGTCCGCTTTACACGTGTAACAATACTGCAATGGGGACGAGTGAAGTGTGGTGTCAGATCTATGATCAATTATAAACCTATTTCCTAGAGGATGTGCTCGACCCATTACAAGATCCACTCCAAAGACAGAATCTTGGAGCTGCAAGTAGACATGGTTTTTAGACCAGTCATGCACCATTTTTGCTTCCCTCATGAAAGGATGTCCTTAGATCATCTATGATGCCATAGTGTGTTTGGAGAAATCCATAACAATAAAGGTAATCCTTATTTTATGTCCAAAGACCTTGATCTTCAGATCTTCTAGCATCCCAATAGGTTTAACACTAGAATGGTAACATGAGTCACACTTTTATGTCCTTGGACACTTTTGTGTCCTGTTAAGTGACCATTTTTCTTGAATTATTTAAAGAGTATGAAAATGAATTTCTAGGTTCTATATATCCACAAAGTTGCCTTATGAGCTGAAAAAAACTTAGCATTTTTTTTCTGAGTATCGATTTCATCATTAACCTTACTCTTGCACAACATTTTTGAACCTAAACTGTGTGAAAAAATGGGTCCTGTCTTTGGCTTTTTTTCAATTTTTGGCAACTATACCACTATAAACTTCATGTTTGTGAGGTTTAGATGGCTAGAGGATAGGCCTTCATAGTTCCCAACATGTTTTGATGCTTGTAGGGAGAGCTAAGTGTTAAAATTGAAAGTTATGACCAATTTACAAGAATTGCATAATCTTGTTTTTTGGCCAAAATTAGCACTTTTATGATTTTTTTGGTGGCTTTCTTGATATCCAAATTCAATTTTGATTGTGTAAGTGTAATGTATAACATAAAGCTAATCTTCCTTGAGTTTTGGGGGACCTAATATGCTATATAGCATAGTATATGATGATGGTTGAGTTTTTTGATTGTTGAAGAATACGATACATTTTAGAGTAGCAAGTATAACTTTCTCAATATTGCTAGTTTCTTAGTCCAATTGTGTGTATTTTGTAGGTAGTAACCATATCCAATCATAGACTACAAACTTGGCTAGATATTGAGCAGTTTCTATGGGTTTCTAGAGGTCACAATGCTAAACCTAGTTTTTTCATGTTTGCTGTATGTAGCTATTTATTATTGCCCCCAAGGTTCCAATTGTAAGAGATCCATTATCCTTTTGACATGATCCATGGCTCCTTTTGAATCCAGAGGCCCAAAGGGAACTAAGAAAACATGTATATAGTATCTACATTGAGCTTGAATATAGAAACTTTGATGATAGGTCTGCAGAATGGCAAAAATGCAACTTTTTTGTACCTTTTTTTTTTTGCCCACAAACAAATTAGTGAGGTAAAAGAAACCATATGTTTTGGTCACCAACCCATTGAAGTTAACGGGGCTTTTTATCTCATGTGCTACAAAAATCTCCACTCTTATTTATATGCAATGAACCGTAAGAAGTTGCTGTTTTGGGCAAAATACACGGGTCCATCAAATTTGGAGGCCTGTAGTGACCAAGGGATGAGAAAAATTACAAGTTTCTCATTTTTTCCATTTATAGTAGTAATTGAACTATAAGCTCATGAAAGGATTTTTCAAAATGAGTGGATCTACTATGGTTTTGGAATTTTTTCCCAAAACCCTGAAAGGACACTTTTATGTCTTGTTAGGTTACCATTCTACTGTTAAGGCCAGGGGAGTCCTCTCCACCCTATTGCCCTCTTACAGTATGTGGGATGTATGGCTAAATTGATGACAACGCCCAGAGACAAGCGATCAAGAACTTAAAAAAAGCACCAAGACACTTACACATCATTGTTGTCCATTACTTCATGTTGGAAGAGAGACAAAGTATCTAAGCTTAGTCCAAATCCACCCTCCTTGATTCAGCAAATGTTGGGCTTACACTAGTAGGAGAAATGATAGATTTCCTACTCTCAATTGAATGATCACTCTCTCTTACAATGTCATAGAGCTCCCTTGCTAATCACCCCTAATACAACACATGCCTATACATAAGACAATGAGCTTCTACTCAAGAGCTCCTTCTAAAGAGGTTGAGATTGGCTTCTCAAGCTATAGCATAGTGCTCTTGCTTATGGCTCCCCCACTTTTGTGCTAGCTACACCCTCGTTTTATAGCAATTTTGAGGGCTAGGGTTACTCCTCTAACCATGGTTGGGTTATATTTTCAGCACTTATCTAATTTCTTTTTCTTGGAATTATCAAGAAGTTGGTGTGGATAGATGAAGAAGAGAGAGAGGAGAGAAGTGGAGGTGATAGGACTTTTCATAGTAGGTTAGTGTTAGTAAATTAGTAGAGTTAGTATTTTTTTTATTTACAAATGGAATTGGATATTTACAATGGGAGTATCCAAGTAGGATACAAATAAGGAAGAAAAAACTCTTAATAGGTAAGAAAATATGGATTTCTTACAATGTTGATGCTCCAAGTGTCTTGAGTAGGGTCAATTTTGACGCTTGTTGACGGTCCACTAGCTTTGACGGTACGTTTTTTCTCCACTCTTGACCTTCCTGGAAAGCCAAGGTAAGTGAACATGAGTAATCAATCCCCATGATACTGTCTTTCAAGAGAAGAGGCTGAATTTTGTGGTTTTTTTGATAGATATGGGTAATATGGATGAGGAAAAATGAGACTAGGTGGTCAATTTTGGATTGGAAGTGTGTGTAGGAGACATGAGTTCACCATGATTTCTCTTATTCTTCAAGGTTGAGAAGGAGGTGAGTAGAGTGTAGAGAGGAGTGGTGAGAGAGGTGTGAATGATGAGTGGAGAAGTGTGTGTGAAAGAGGAAAATGATAAAGTGGAAGAGGGAGTGTGGCTGCATAGCATGGAAAAACTGGGGTCCACAAACACTACAAGAGGTTGTGTGATCTTGGGACGCTGTTAGCGACGGAAATACACTGGGTTTTTATAACCCCCGGCGTCGCTAAAACCGTCGCTAATAGCGTCGCTACGAGAGCGTCGCTATATCCATTGCTATAAGCGTCGCTATATAGAGACGCTCATAGCGACGTTTACACAAAAGTCTATAGCCACGCTCATAGAGACGCTACAGAGCCATAAATAGCGACGGTTATAGCGACGCCCGAGAGAATTTTTTTTTGGTGACAGGGCATTGAATGCCCTGCCACCCATCAACCATATTGTACTTGATTCACTTTTTAAAAAAAGTGCAAGTGTAGATAATAGACCCAAAATAGTTACCCACAAGACGCATTGTTTGCAAAATTGACAAGCGTAAAATTGACAATTGTACACATCATAGGCAAAATGAATTGATTGAAAAATGTAATAATGACAATTGTACAACATCATAGGCATAAAGAATTGATTGGCAAAATGAACTGCGGTGACAAATGTAATAATATACATGGTTCAAAAAGACGTATAAAATCCGTCTCATGATACATAAGCTATGAGAAACCCTAAACTAATGCTCTAAACTGACGTTGTCTAGTCAGACGTCTCATCGCGTCCAAGCGGCGTATCTGTCGGATTCTGAAAAAAAAGACAATAAGACAGCTTTCAGTAAGTATAAACATATAACGACATTTATAAAACAATACAAAAAATAGAAAAGAGTAAACCCTAATACTAACCATGCCGCCGCGAGAACTGAGAATGTCCATCAGGGCGTTTAAGCCCTTCCTGCCTGCGTACTCGTGCTCGTACGGTGTGGGATCATGTCCTGTCATCGACCACTATCAAAACATACAAAGAATTCATTATGTTAGAATTAAAAAACTCATAAAACCTAAACTATCGAACATAAAGAGCAATGCAAAAACACTTACAAAATCGGCCTCAAATGATGCCCATCCACCGCTCCCCAAGTGGTGCGAGCTCCCTGCCTCTACTCGCGCTCTGGCTGCATCCTTTTGTTGCTTCCACTTGTCGGGATTCTCGCACGCTGCTTTCTTCGCATTCTTCCAATCTTCTTTGGCTAGCCAATCTGGCCTGTTCCACCCATGATTGATTGCTTTTTGCTCTTCGGAACGCTTGTGTTTGTAGTATTCGCGCATTAGAATCTTCATCAGGTCTTCATTGAAGCGCTGATCCCGTGTTGGAATGGGAAACTCATCATGAAGTATGCTGATGACTCTGTTTTTTAAATCACTTGGTACTTCACTCCATTTGTTTAGTATGTAGTGTCTAAACAGCTGAGAGCAAAGACGACGCATGCGCGAGATCACCTTCTTGCCATCATCATCCATGATGATGCCACCGCTGAAGTCGACGGAGTAAGGCAAGCCCTCTGGCTGGTGACGCGTGAACCTGGGTGTCCCAGCAGGGGTCTCTAGCGGCGTGTCGATGGGGGTACGGACGTCAGGTGTCTCCACCGGCGTCTGGGCCCCGAAGCGAGGAGTGTCGAGTGGGGTGGCTCCTGGCGGAGTAGGTAGAGGTGTGTAGCTACTAGGAACAGTCAGCCGTGCAAAACTTGGCGTAGATGGCGATGCTGTGGTTGGTGTGGGGGTGGGCAAAGAAGGGGAGGGTAAAGAGCCTCGTCGAACACGAGGCGGTGTGGAGGCATCGGTGGCGGAATCCCCACAACAACCGCCACCGCCACCTTTAGAGCGCCGGTGTCTAGACGAGTGTGAAGCTCGTCTCGTCGACGCCGAAGATTTGGAGCGCGCCGAATGCTCCGGAAGAGAGGGAGATGCGGATGGAGTAGGAACGCGCGATGATGCACCTGAGCGATGACGCTCCACGTACCACTGTCTCTGTTGCGGTGACAAAGAAGAAAGAAACTCCTCATCATCCATACCTGCATTAAACACACAAATATTTAAACTTAATATTGAATGAATAGAGTAGACAATGACGCAAAGACCATTACATACAATGACGTAATGACGCATATAAATACAATGACGCAATGAATTGAGTGATAGAAGAGGAAAGTCGAAAACTCAGAATTTTCAATCAAAAGATGTGAGCGCGAGTAGAAAAGAGCGTTATACACCATGGAAGGTACTTAGAGAGCCAGAGCTTTTACAACACGGATCAAAATTGTTCAAATACAATATTTGTGGCTTTAAGAGATCTCTCTCTCATCCTCGCATAACTCAGCATAACTTCCTATATCTATATAGAGCTCTCCGTTTAAACAAATATCCTCTGTTTCATTTTGTAGCTCCTCTGCATGCACCCCATATAGAGTAGTAGCATCTTGATGCTCGTCTGGCACCACCGCAGCGGCTTCTGATTGAGCATTTTCTCTGATCTCCTCCATTGATGCCGTTGTGATTGGCACATGGTAGCCTTTATACGTCCTTGCACTACGAGGGGCTACCTCTATGACGTACCACCAGTTTGATGTAGACTTTGTAGGATGAAATATTACCTGCTAGAGCCACATAACTTACATGAGAGCTTTCAAGCACATAACTTGTAAAAGGTTCTCGTTAACTATTTACATACTTACTTGTTCACAATGCTCGGGTAGTACGAAAGTGTCTCTTAGGTCAGTCCATTTCTTAGTAGAATCCACCTCAAGAAAACCAGAATCTCCTCTACGCACAGTAGCGTTGCGACCCTCCATGATTATCTTGAACCATTGCACGTCGAACAAGTCAACAAAAAATCCTCTGTAATCGATCCTCAAAATATATTGCAAAGGGCCGAAGTAAGTGAGTTCTGCCACCACAGGATCTGCATCAGAGGAACGTCGTCGACTAGATTGTTCAAATTTTGCCATGATTCCACAATCTTGAGTAAAACGCTTTTTGTCAATTCGTTCCACCCTAAAATGTCACCCTTTACACCATGCTACTGTGTATGACTTATACTACAACGAACAAAGATTATGAGTGGCCGTTCAAACGTTTAGAAATAAAGTCACTAGCTAGTCGTACATTGCAAACTTACCTTGGTGGCGCAACCCCTAGAGTACTCCCACTCTTCCTCAGTCACTTCGTCACCGCATTGTTGTGCGCTTTTCAATTGGTTGTGCAACCATCTTAAGCTCATGAAGGTTGGTAGGCTCTCCAGAACCGTCAGATAGTGCATCGGTGGTCGTCTTCCCCGTCTCCACTCGATTCGTGCCCTTTGTCGCTTTGCTTTGCATCCTCATATTGTGAAATCCACTTTTGCATCACTGGATTGTGAAGCATGAAAAATCGGTTGATTTTAGCCTCTAGATCTTCCGTCATCTTCTTCTCAACACCGAGATTGCACATGACAATCCCAGATATGCGCTCATCATCTATGGTTTGCCATAGCGTGTCCCGGGCTTTATCAAATCCGTCTAGCCACTCTCCAATGTACACTAGGGACTCTCATACCAACCAACCTTCTGCCATGCTACCCTCCGGACGTGCCTTTTGACGCACATATCCCTTAAGCGTTTTCATGAAACGTTCTAAGAAGAACATCCATCTGGAATGAACTGTGCCAGCTATTTCCACCTCATCAACTATGTGAACAAGAAGATGCACCTGAATGGTTAGCATGGTAGTAGGAAAATGTTTCTCAAACATGCACACAAGCTCCGTAGCATTTAGTTTGGCGAATGGTATGGAGTCTACGTTGATCTCCTTTTGTGAGATCCATTGCACTAGCTTTGCAAGTTTGTAGATTGTGTTACGGATGTCGAGAGACAAACATCCCTCAATGGCAACCGGTAAAATAAACTATAAAGTATGTGCAGTAATGATATTAAAGTCCACATTTTATGCAATGATATTAAAGTCCACTATGAATGTACCTGACACATTTTATGCCAATCGTGTGACTTCAAACCGGTAAGCTTTCCTTCTTTAGTAAAACACGTTTGGAGCGAGTGCATTACGCCAGTGGGGGTCCGCAAAGATCGAATGGTCTCTTTTAATTTGCGTTCTTGGGCTCCTGTGAAAATCCATGGTGATTTAGGGAGTTTTATCGATCCATCAGACGCTATTTGTGGCCAATATTGCTCCATACGATCCACATTTCTAAGGTCAAGTGTGGCTCCCAAAGTATCTTTCTTGCCGGTCAGATGGTCCCATAGTAGATTACCCACATTCTTGAATATGTGCATTGGATCGAGCAAGTGATTGATCATGAGTCGGGACGAGTATGGTAACTCGTACCATAGAGATAGTCTCTTCATCCCTAGAGGAAATCCGTCATCGCACATCTCCTTCTGCTCTAACCATGCTTGTGCAGACATCCTTGGTGGCTCTCTTCCCAAAAAGCCGTCACGTAACACATGATTCTCTGGAAGATACGCTTGATGACCTTCGTAGATTTGCTTCTTCAGTGAGGGCGCCCTACGTGCATTCAGTCTAGGTCCACATGTGACACATGCTTTGTATCCGCTTGTTTGAAGCCGTGCATGTATACACATGATAATAGATCAACTATGGGAAAAAACAAGATTTACAGTGTCTAAGTGAGGAGTGTCAATAGATCACCTGAGCATTCTGCTAGCCAGGGATAGTCATGCATGGTCCACATTAGAATGCCTCTGATCAAAGCATTCCGTCGTCCTGTGTGTCGGCTCATATCCACCACCTCTATGCCAATCCACAATTTTTGTAGCTCTTCCAATAGTGGACGAAGATACACATCCATATTCCCCACTTTATATCGCCCTGGCACAATCAAGCTTAGCCATAGGTGCCCCTTCTTCGTAGTCAACCACGGGGGAATGTTGTAGTTGACGATGACAACGGGCCATACACTATAAGATGTTGATCTTTGACCAAATGGATTTACGCCATCCATAGCCAGGCCTAAGCGCAAATTTCGAGCTTCCCTTGCAAAATCCGACCATGTTCCATCTATATGTTTCCAGGCTGCGCAATCTGCAGGAATTCGTAGCACACCATCCGAAGATTTATTCTCCTCATGCCATGATGCTAGGGCGGCCATGGACTTACATTCGAAGAAATGCTTGATGCGAGGAAGCAGAGGAAAATGTCCAAAACCTTTTGTGGAATTTTTGTCCCATGGAGATCTACTCGATATCTTTCGGAATCACATTTCGGACACTTCTCCATGTCTGTGTATTCCCCTCTGAAAAGAATGCAGTCATTAGGACAAGTGTGGATAGAATTGTAATCCATCCCCAAGTTTCGTAAAATCTTTCTTGCTTCATCTCGGGAATCTGGAATCACATTGTCAGCTGGTAGAATGTTCTCTTTAAGCAATCTACACAACATAAAAATACGATACAGTCGTGTAAAAATCTATCAGAGCATTATACATTTAGAGTTTTATTAAAGTAAACTAATTGTAATAGATCACCTGAAAAGCGCTGTGACGCTAGTGTCACTCCATCCAAACTTTGCCTGCATGTTGAGAAGAACCAAGAGTGCTTTCAATCTAGACATACGTGCTCCATTATACAATGGCGTATCGGCTTCACTTTTCATATCATCATAGATAAGCCTTTCTAAATCCATGATCGTCTCGATCATTTCATCAATCTCGGGCTCAAACATTGCCTCGTTGGGAATGTGCTCTGCATGATCATCCCCTCAGCTGTCAGAGGCTACATCTTGTGGCCTCACATATGCTGCTTGACCAAAGCGCCTGCGAACACATCTATTGGGTTGCAAGATTGCTGCTTGTTGGCCAGCGTTAGAGTCCGACGAGTTATAATTGGCAACAACTCGATCTATAATAGATGGATCGAACTTGCCAAATTCGCGAACGTGCTGCAAAGAAACACGTCTTGTCCGTCGCACAACATGCTTGCATTGATTACAAGGACATAAGACCCTCGTTGAGAGATAGGTGTTTCGGTTGGACGGTCCCACATCCTCATCACTACTCATAATGAGGATAAAAATCTTATAACCTGGACAACAAATTTAATATTCTATTGGCATTCTTCGTCTTATCTCTCTCTCTCTCTCTCTCTCTCTCTCTCTCTCTCTCTCTCTCTCTCTCTCTCTCTCTCTCTCTCTCTCTCTCTCTCTCTCTTTACCTCACATTCTCTAGTCATGTCCAATCCCCGCACACCTCGGTCTAGAGGTGCACGGAGATCAGAACCACCGGGTTATGATCTCGTCTTTATTGGTCAATACCTATATTTGTGGGTACAAGAAATCTAGACACCCACGTCTACATGATACTGCATGTAGTGGACAAAACCCCTTTGCCTCTTCTCTAGCTGTAGCACTTCACAGCATCTTAACATCTTTTCACAGTAGATCTTTTCACTGTTCGTCTAACTCTAAACCCTAAACCGTAAGTAATTCTTGCGTGGACTCGATCTAACGTAAATAAGCATAAATCTAAATAAACGTAAATCTAACTAAAAATAAACCTTAATCTAATTTAACGTAAGTCTACATCTAACCTAATCTTTAACGTCTTTTGGGATAGTTTCCTACGACGTTAAAACTCTCTTCTTCTTGTGTGTGTGTGTGTGTGTGTGTGGGTAAACCTAAATAAACCTAAGTCTAATCTAATATAACATAAATCTAAATCTAACGTAAATTATGTTATATTAAAAACAAAGAACTAAACTAACAGGGATTATAAGAACCTTAAAATTGATTTAACACATAATTTTTCACATAACTCGGCAAGAGTTGGCATTCTCATCACTAAAGATGTGAGAGTTAACTTCCGGCGGTGACGCTGCCTCATCTCCATCCACATCTGACGACAACAATTGGCCCTTTAGACCGTTCTTGCTCTTGTTACTAACTTTGAAGTTGCTGTTGAATGACTAGAGGTTGTCTAGATGGTCATTGTGTCGGGGCTGTAGTGACTCTTGCCGCCCTGAAGATCCACCTTCTTCCCTATCTTCTGAAGACATTTCACCAGTACTTTTGGATCGACGGAGCCCACCATGAGTGAAGGCAGCAATACCCTATATTCCATTGAGGGATTTCTTCACCCGCTTCATGCAGGCATCGCAGTCTATGGAGACCTAAATCTAATCTAATATAACGTAAATCTAATTAAAAATAAACCTAAATCTAATCTAATTTAACTTAAATAAACCTAAATCTAATTGAACATAAGTCTACATCTAACCTAATCTTTAACGTCTTTTAGGATAGTTTCCTACGACGTTATAACTCTCTTCTTCTTGTGTGTGTGCGCGTGTGTGGATGTGTGTGCCAATAAAAAGAGATAAATGGTATAACCTTTCTATCACCCATGCCAAGTATGATAGATTGGTTATGCCATTTCCCTCTTGAATAATAGGTCTTGAGTTCAACTCCTCGTCGGCTAGATCTTTAGGTCTTTTAATTTTAATTAGTTTCCTACGACGTTAAATTAGTTTCTCTCTCTTTCTCTCTCAATGTGTGTGCGTTTTTTTGTTTATGCATGTTTTCTCTCTATTTTCCTCTCTCAATGTGTGCGTTTTTTGTTTATGCATGTTTTCTCTCTCTTTTCCTCTCTCAATGTGTGCGTTTTTTGTTTATGCATGCTCTCTCTCTCTTTTCCTCTCTCAATGTGTGTGTGCATTCTTTGTTTATGTATGTGTCTGTGCGTTTTTGTTTATATTTGTACTCTTTCTCTCTCTCTCTCTCTCTCTCTCAAAAACACTATGTGTGTGTGTGTGTGTGTGTGTGTGTGTGTGTGTGAGAGAGAGAGAGAGAGAGAGAGAGAGAGAGAGAGAGAGAGGGAGAGAGAAAGAGGGGAAGGGAACATGAGAGTGAGGAGAGGGAAGGAGCATACCTGGCTCTCCTTCCTCTCCTCGTGTGTGTGTGTGTGTGTGTGTGGAGAAGAAAGAGAGAGAGAGAGAGAGAGAGAGAGAGAGAGAGAGAGAGAGATAGAGAGAGAGAGAGGGAGAGCGTTACCTGCTCTTGCTTGAGGGCACCAAAAAACTCAGATCTGAGATCTGAGTTTTTGGGCACTCTCTGTTATTTTTTTAGCCCAGCCGGCGTCGCTATGAGCGAATATTGTGATGGTTATCTTTGTGATGGACAAGAAATACTTGTTGGACATTCCAAACCACTTCAATTTATGTTTTTTATGCAAGAGGAGACACCAATGATGCAATATAAAGCACATGTAGGTGTGTCAAGTTGGAGTGGAAGTATTTGTCTTTGGAAAATAGATACGGAAGCCAAACCAATGTTACCACATGGATATCCACGTCCTTTGGTACCAATGACGGAGTATGTCAAGGCTCATGAAGAAGTGATTTCAAGGGGAAGAATTATATAAGGTTTTGGAAAAAATTAGGGAATGGTTCAAGTCTGTCACTATATTATAGACCTATGATAGATAACTGGAGTAAGGTAATTGATGAGATTGGAAAAGTAATTATATCATAGGGAGTCTTGTATGAAAATTTTTGGCCCAAAACTCAAGAATCTTGTCTCCTACAAAGGACTACAATGAATTACAACACTAAGCAGAAAGGTTCCTTGGCCTTAAAGAGCTAAATGATCATTTTTGTGGTCCTCAATGGGATATACCAAGGGAAGAGTTTGACCATATGACTGACGTGCACCTAGTTCCAAGTGACACTGAAATCTATTCGATTTGGCTTGCAATGGCTTTATCCGACATTGATAATGATTCTACATCACCAAACTACATAAAAATTTTGATTCAATATTTGGTACCTTACGCGAGAAAGGATGGGATGACAGATGCTCAAGGTCACACGAACTTTTGAAAAGGTTTTTGGGTTGTCAACTATAAGGACCCACAAGTGTGCACTACAAGCCAGGATTAACATTAGTGACGCTTATACTACGACGCTGAAATATGAAAATTGCCGGCGTCACTATTATCGTCGCTATGTTACTCTTGACATAGCGACAGTCATAGCGACGGTAATAGCGATGCCGACAGGGCTAAAAAAAATAACCGAGGGCGTCCGAAAACTCAGATCTCAGATCTGAGTTTTCGACGCGCGCTCAAGCAAGCAAGGTAACGCTCTCCCTCTCTCTCTCTGTCTCTCTTTCTTCCACACACACACACACACACACACACACACACGAGGAGAGGAAGGAGAGCCAGGTATGCTCCTTCCCTCTCCTCACTCTCATGTTCCCTTCCCCTCTTTCTCTCTCCTTCTCTCTCTCTCTCTCACACACACATACACACACGAGGAGAGGAAGGAGAGCTAGGTATGCTCCTTCCCTCTCCTCACTCTCATGGTCCCTTCCCCTCTTTCTCTCTCCCTCTCTTTCACTCTCTCTCTCTCTCTCTCTCTCACACACACACACACACACACATTGTGTTTTTGAGAGAGAGAGAGAGAGAGAGAGAGAGAGAGAGAGAGAGAGATAGAACGAGAGAGAGAGCACAAGAATAAACAAAAAACACACACACATGCATACACAAAAAAAGCACACACACATTGAAAAGAGAGAGAGCTTGCATAAACCAAAAATGCGCACACACACATTCATAATCAAAGTCGAAAGCACACACACATTGAGAGAGGAAAAGAGAGAGAGAGAGAGAGCATGCATAAACCAAAAAACCGCACACACACACATGCATAATCAAAGAATGCACACACATTGAGAGAGGAAAAGAGAGAAAGAGAGAGATATATATATATAACAAAGATTGAGAGAGATAAAAGAAGAAGAAAAAGAGAGTTTTAACATCGTAGGAAATTATCCCAAGAGACCTTAAAGATCTAGTTGACAGGAGTTGAACTCAAGACATGTTATTCATAAGGAAAATGGCATAATCAATCTATCACACTTCGGTGATAGAATAGTTATACCATTTTTCTCCTATTTTTATTGGCGTGCACACACACTCGAGAAGAAGAGAGTTTAATTTAACGTCGTAGGAAACAAATTAAAGAGACCTAAAAATCTAGCTGATGAGGAGTTGAAACGAAGACTTGTTATTCAAGAGGAAAATGGCATAACCAATCTACCACACTTGAGTGATAGAAAGGTTATACCATTTTTCTCTTTTTATTGGCACACACACACCCACACAAGAAGAAGAGAGTTTGAACGCCGTAGGAAACTATCCCAAAAGACGTTAAAGATTAGGGTTTTAGTAGACTTAATTACATCAAATTAGATCTAGGTTTATTTAAATTAGATTAGATTTAGGTTCATTTTTAGTTAGATTTACGTTAGATTAGATTTAGGTTTATTTACGTTAGATTTAGATTTACGTTTATTAATTTAGATTTATATATGTTATATTAAATTAGATTTAGGTTATTTAACTAAGGTTAAAAGAAATGACGAGGAAATCGTTTAAGATAAGGTTAGAAGAAATGGCGAGAAAATTTCTTGCGCTCACAGCCTCGACAGTCCATGCGGACCAACAATTCCACCTGCATGTTCGACTGCTGCTACCATACAATAAGCTATCATGTTCAGCTAATGGAAGAGCAAATTGAGCATACACAGAAATTAGTGATGCAAGATGACGACTCCAAGGGTCACACACACACACACACACCAAATCCCGTCAAATATAGAATAAGAATTAAGTGCCTTGAGCAGACATTCTCTACATTGCAAGAATGACGTACCTGCATGCTACAAACAAAGATCTACTATGAAAAGATGTTAAGATGTTGTGAAATGCTACAGCTAGATAAGAGGCAAAGGGGTTTTGTCCACTACATGCAATATCATGTAGACGTGGGTGTGTAGATTTCTTGTACCCACAAATATAGGCATTGACCAATAAAGACAAGATTATAACCCGATGGTTCTGATCTCCGTGCACCTCTAGACCGAGGTGTGCGGGGATTGGACATGACTAGAGAATGTGAGGTAGTTTACAGTGTGAACAAAGAGAGAGAGAGAGAGAGAGAGAGAGAGAGAGAGAGAGAGAGAGAGAGAGAGAAGACGAAGAATGTCAATAGAAGATTAATTTTTTTGTCCAGGTTATAAGATTTTTGCCCTCATTATGAGCAGTGATGAGGATGTGGGGCCATCCAACTGAAACACCTATCTCTCAACGAGGATCTTATGTCCCTGTAACCATTGCAAGCATGCTATGCAACGGACAAGACGCGTTTCTTTGAAGCACGTTCGCGAATTTGGCGAGTTCAATCCATCTATTATAGATCGAGTTGTTGCCAATTATAACTCGTCGGACTCTGACGCTGGCCAACAGGCAGCAATCTTGCAACCCAATAGACGTGTTCGCAAGTGCTTTGGTCAAGCAGCATATGTGAGGCCACAAAATGTAGCCTCTGACATCTCGGGGGATGATCATGCAGACCACATTCCCAACGAGGCAAGGTTTGAGCCCAAAATTGATGAAATGAGCGAGACGATCATGGATTCAGAAAGGCTTGTCTATGATAATATGAAAAGTGAAGCCGATACGCCATTGTATAATGGAGCAGGTGTGTCTAGATTGAAAGCACTCCTGGTTCTTCTCCACATGCAGACAAAGTTTGGATGGAGTGACACCAGCGTCACAGCGCTTTTTAGGTGATCTAATAGATTTTTACACAGTTGTACCGTATTTTTATGTTGTGTAGATTGCTCAAAGAGCACATACTACCAGTTGATAATGTGATGCTAGATTCTCGAGAGGAAGCAAGAAAGATTTTGCGAAACTTGGGGATAGATTATAATTCAATCCACGCTTGTGCTAATGACTGCATTCTTTTCAGAGGGGAATACATAGACATAGAGAAGTGTCTGAAATGTGATTCCGAAAGATATCGAGTAGATCTCCACGGAACAAAAATTCACTACAAGCGGTTGTGTGCTCTTGTGACGCTCTTAGCGACGGAAATACACTGGGTTTTTATAACCCCCGGCGTCGCTATAACCGTCGCTAAAAGCGTCGCTACGAGAGCGTCGCTATCTGCGTCGCTATAGACGTCGCTATGAGCGTCGCTATATAGCGACGCTCATAGCGACGCCTATAGCGACGCAGATAGCGACGCTCTCACAGAAGAGTATAGCGACGCATATAGCGACGCTACAGAGCCATAAATAGCGACACTTATAGCGACGCCTGAGAGAATATTTTTTTGGTGGCAGGGCATTGAATGCCCTGCCACCCATCAACCATATTGTACTTGATTCACTTTTTAAAAAAAGTGCAAAGGTAAATAATAGACCCAAAATAGTCACCCACAAGACGCATTGTTTGCAAAATTGACAATTGTACACATCATAGACAAACTGAATTGATTGGCAAATGTAATAATGACAATTGTACAACATCATAGGCATAAAGAATTGATTGGCAAAAGGAATTGCGGTGACAAATGTAATAATATACATGGTTCAAAAAGACGTATAAAATCCGTCTCATGATACATAAGCTATGAGAAACCCTAAACTAATGCTATCTAGCTACGGCTAAACTGACGTCGTCTAATCAGACGTCTCATCGCGTCCAAGCGGCGTATCTGTCGGATTCTGCAAAAAAAGACAATAAGACAGTTTTCAGTAAGTATAAACATATAACGACATTTATAAAACAATACAAAAAATAAAAAAGAGTAAACCCTAATACTAACCATGCCGCCGCGAGAACTGAGAATGTCCATCAGGGCGTTTAAGCCCTTCCTGCCTGCGTACTCGCGCTCGTACGGTGTGGGATCACGTCCTGTCATCGACCACTGTCAAAACATACAAAGATTTCATTATGTTAGAACTAAAAAACTCATAAACCCTAAACTATCGAACATGCATAAAGAGCAATGTGAAAAGACTTACAAAATCGGCCTCAAATGATGCCCATCCACCGCTCCCCAAGTGGTGTGAGCTCCCTGCCTCTACTCGCGCTCTGGCTGCATCCTTTTGTTGCTTCCACTTGTCGGGATTCTCGCGCGCTGCTTTCTTCGCATTCTTCCAATCTTCTTTGGCCAGCCAATCTGGCCTATTCCACCCATTCTTGATTGCTTTTTGCACTTCGGAACGCTTGTGTTTGCAGTATTCGCGCATTCGAATCTTCATCAGGTCTTCATTGAAGCGCTGATCCCGTGTTGGAACGGGAAACTCATCATGAAGTATGCTGATGACTCTGTTTTTTAAATCACTTGGTACTTCACTCCATTTGTTTAGTATATAGTGTCTAAACAGCTGAGAGCAAAGACCATGCATGCGCGAGATCACCTTCTTGCCATCATCATCCATGATGATGCCGCCGCTGATGTCGACGGAGTAAGGCAAGCCCTCTGGCCGGTGACGCGTGAACCTGGGTGTCCCGGCAGGGGTCTCTAGCGGCGTGTCGATGGGGGTACGGACGTCAGGTGTCTCCATCGGCGTCTGGGCGCCGAAGCGAGGAGTGTCGAGTGGGGTGGCTCCTGGCGGAGTAGGTAGAGGTGTGTAGCTTCTAGGAACAGTCAACCGTGCAAAACCTGGCGTAGACGGCGATGCTGTGGCTGGTGTGGGGGCGGGCAAAGAAGGGGAGGGTAAAGAGCCTCGTCGAACACGAGGCGGTGTGGAGGCATCGGTGGCGGAATCCCCACAACAACCGCCACCGCCACCACTAGAGCGCCGGTGTCTAGACGAGTGTGAAGCTCGTCTCGTCAACGCCGAAGCTTCGGAGCGCGCCGAATGCTCCGAAAGAGAGGGAGATGCGGATGGTGTAGGAACGCACGATGATGCGCCAGAGCGATGACGCTCCACGTACCACTGTCTCTGCTGCGGTGACAAAGAAGAAAGAAACTCCTCATCATCCATACCTGCATTAAACACACGAATATTTAAACTTAATATTGAATGAATAGAGTAGACAATGACGCAAAGACCATTAAATACAATGACGTAATGACGCATATAAATACAATGACGCAATGAATCGAGTGGTAGAAGAGGCAAGTCGAAAACTCAGAATTTTCAATCAAAAGATGTGAGCGCGAGTAGAAAAGAGCGTTACACACCATGGAAGCTACTTAGAGAGGTAGAGCTTTTACAGCACGGAGCAAAATTGTTCAAATACAATATTTGTGGCTTTAAGAGATCTCTCTCTCATCCTCGCATAACTCAGCATAACTTCCTATATCTATATAGAGCTCTCCGTTTAAACACATATCCTCTGTTTCATTTTGTAGCTCCTCTGCATGCACCCCATATAGAGTAGTAGCATCTTGATGCTCGTCTGGCACCACCGCAGCGGCTTCTGATTGAGCATCTTCTCTGATCTCCTCCATTGATGTCGTTGTGATTGGCACATGGTAGCCTTCATACGTCCTTGCACTACGAGGGGCTACCTCTATGACGTACCACCAGTTTGATGTAGACTTTGTAGGATGAAATACTACCTGCCAGAGCCACATAACTTACATGAGAGCTTTCAAGCACATAACTTGTAAAAGGGGGATGTTAACTATTTATATACTTACTTGTTCACAATGCTCGGGTAGTACGAAAGTGTCTCTTAGGTCACCGCATTGTTGTGCGCTTTTCAATTGGTTGTGCAACCATCTTAAGCTCATGAAGGTTGGTAGGCTCTCCAGAACCGCTGGATAGTGCATCGGTGGTCGTCTTCCCCGTCTCCACTCGATTCGTGCCCTTTGTCGCTCTTGCTTTGCATCCTCATATTGTGAAATCCACTTTTGCATCACTGGATTGTGAAGCATGCAAAATCGGTTGATTTTAGCCTCTAGATCTACCGTCATCTTCTTCTCAACACCGAGATTGCACATGACAATCCCAGATATGCGCTCATCATCTATGGTTCGCCATAGCGTGTCCCGGGATTTATCAAATCCGTCTAGCCACTCTCCAATGTACACTAGGGACTCTGATACCAACCAACCTTCTGCCATGCTACCCTCCGGACGTGCCTTTTGACGCACATATCCCTTAAGCGTTTTCATGAAACGCTCTAAGAAGAACATCCATCTGGAATGAACTGTGCCAGCTATTTCCACCTCATCAACTATGTGAATAAGAAGATGCACCTGAATGGTTAGCATTGTAGTAGGAAAATGTTTCTCAAACATGCACACAAGCTCCGCAGCATTTAGTTTGGCGAATGGTATGGAGTCTACGTCGATCTCCTTTTGTGAGATCCATTGCACCAGCTTTGCAAGTTTGTAGATTGTGTTACGGATGTCGAGAGACAAACATCCCTCAATGGCAACCGGTAAAATAAACTGTAAAGTATGTGCAGCAATGATATTAAAGTACACATTTTATACAATGATATTAAAGTCCACTATGAACGTACCTGACACATTTTATGCCAATCGTGTGACTTCAAACCGGTAAGCTTTCCTTCTTTAGTAAAACACGTTCGGAGCGAGTGCATTACGCCAGTGGGGGTCCGCAAAGATCGAATGGCCTCTTTTACTTTGCGTTCTTGGGCTCCTGTGAAAATCCATGGTGCTTTAGGAAGTTTTATCGATCCATCAGACGCTGTTTGCGGCCAATATTGCTCCATACGATCCACATTTCTAAGGTCAACTCTGGCTCCCAAAGTATCTTTCTTGCCGGTCAAATGGTCCCATAGTAGATTACCCACATTCTTGAATATGTGCATTGGATCGAGCAAGTGATTGATCACGAGTCGGGGCCAGTATGGTAACTCGTACCATAGAGATAGTCTCTTCATCCCTGGAGGCAATCCGTCATCGCACATCTCCTTCTGCTCTAACCATGCTTGTGCAGACATCCTTGGTGGCTCTCTTCCCAAAAAGCCGTCGCGTAACACATGATTCTCCGGAAGATACGCTTGATGACCTTCGTAGATTTGCTTCTTCAGTGAGGGTGCCCTACGTGCATTCAGTCTAGGTCCACATGTGACACATGCTCTGTATCCGCTTGTTTGAAGCCCTGCATGTATACACATGATAATAGATCAACTATGGGGAAAAACAAGATTTACGGTGTCTGAGAGAGGAGTGTCAATAGATCACCTGAGCATTCTGTTAGCCCGGGATAGTCATGCATGGTCCACATTAGAATACCTCTGATCAAAGCATTCCGTCGTCCTGTGTGTCGGCTCATATCCACCACCTCTATGCCAATCCACAATTGTTGTAGCTCTTCCAATAGTGGACGAAGATACACTTCCATATTCCCCACTTTATATCGCCCTGGCACAATCAAGCTTAGCCATAGGTGCCCCTTCTTCGTAGTCAACCACGGGGGAATGTTGTAGTTGACGATGACAACGGGCCATACACTGTAAGATGTTGATCTTTGACCAAATGGATTTACGCCATCCATAGCCAGGCCTAAGCGCAAATTTCGAGCTTCCCTGGCAAAATCCGACCATGTTCCATCTATATGTTTCCACGCTGCGCAATCTGCAGGAATTCGTAGCACACCATCCGAAGATTTATTCTCCTCATGCCATGATGCTAGGGCGGCCATGGACTTACATTCGAAGAAATGCTTGATGCGAGGAAGCAAAGGAAAATGTCGCAAAACCTTTTGTGGAATTTTTGTCCCGTGGAGATCTACTCGATATCTTTCGGAATCACATTTCGGACACTTCTCCATGTCTGTGTATTCCCCTCTGAAAAGAATGCAGTCATTAGGACAAGCGTGGATAGAATTGTAATCCATCCCCAAGTTTCGCAAAATCTTTCTTGCTTCATCTCGGGAATCTGGCATCACATTGTCAGCTGGTAGAATGTGCTCTTTCAGCAATCTACACAACATAAAAATATGATACAGTCGTGTAAAAATCTATCAGATCATTATACATTTAGAGTTCTATTAAAGTAAACTAATTGTAATAGATCACCTGAAAAGCGCTGTGACGCTAGTGTCACTCCATCCAAACTTTGCCTGCATGTTGAGACGAACCAGGAGTGCTTTCAATCTAGACATACGTGCTCCATTATACAATGATGTATCGGCTTCACTTTTCATATCATCATAGATAAGCCTTTCTGAATCCATGATCGTCTCGATCATTTCATCAATCTCGGGCTCAAACATTGCCTCGTTGGGAATGTGCTCTGCATGATCATCCCCCGAGCTGTCAGAGGCTACATCTTGTGGCCTCACATATGCTGCTTGACCAAAGCGCCTGCGAATACGTCTATTGGGTTGCAAGATTGCTGCTTGTTGGCCAGCGTCAGAGTCCGACGAGTTATAATTGGCAACAACTCGATCTATAATAGATGGATCGAACTCGCCAAATTCGCGAACGTGCTGCAAAGAAACACGTCTTGTCCGTCGCACAGCATGCTTGCATTGATTACAAGGACATAAGACCCTCGTTGAGAGATAGGTGTTTCGGTTGGACGGTCCCACATCCTCGTCGCTACTCATAATGAGGATAAAAAACTTATAACCTAGACAACAAATTTAATATTCTATTGGCATTCTTCGTCTTATCTCTCTCTCTCTCTCTCTCTCTGATCTCTCTCTCTCTCTCTCTCTTTACCTCACATTCTCTAGTCATGTCCAATCCCCGCACACCTCGGTCTAGAGGTGCACGGAGATCAGAACCACCGGGTTATAATCTCGTCTTTATTGGTCAATACCTATATTTGTGGGTACAAGAAATCTAGACACCCACGTCTACATGATACTGCATGTAGTGGACAAAATCCCTTTGCCTCTTCTCTAGCTGTAGCACTTCACTTCATCTTAACATCTTTTCACAGTAGATCTTTTCACTGTTCGTCTAACTCTAAACCCTAAACCGTAAGTAATTCTTGCGTGGACTCGATCTAACGTAAATAAGCGTAAATCTAAATAAACGTAAATCTAACTAAAAATAAAGCTAAATCTAATTTAACGTAAGTCTAATGACTAGAGGTTGTCTAGATGGTCATTGTGTCGGGGATGTAGTGACTCTTGCCGCCCTGAAGATCCACCTTCTTCCCTATCTTCTGAAGACATTTCACCAGTACTTTTGGATCGACGGAGCCCACCATGAGTGAAGGCAGCAATACCCTATATTCCATTGGGGGCTTTCTTCACCCGCTTCATGCAGGCATCGCAGTCTATGGAGACCCGCATCTAATCTAATATAACGTAAATCTAAATCTAGCTTAAATAAACGTAAATCTAGTTAAAAATAAACCTAAATCTAATTTAATGTAAGTCTACATATAACCTAATCTTTAACGTCTTTTAAGATAGTTTCCTACGACGTTATAACTCTCTTCTTCCTGTGTGTGTGCGCGTGTGTGGATGTGTGTGCCAATAAAAAGAGATAAATGGTATAACCTTTCTATCACCCATGCCAAGTATGATAGATTGATTATGCCATTTCTCTCTTGAATAATAGGTCTTCAGTTCAACTCCTCGTCGGCTAGATCTTTAGGTCTTTTAATTTTAATTAGTTTTTTACGACGCTCCCTTAGTTTCTCTTTCTTTCTCTCTCAATGTGTGTGCGTTTTTTTGGATCGTATGCATGTTTTCTTTCTCTTTTCCTCTCTCAATGTGTGCGTTTTTTGTTTATGCATGTTCTCTCTCTCTTTTCCTCTCTCAATGCGTGCGTTTTTTGTTTATGCATGCTCTCTCTCTCTTTTTCTCTCTCAATGTGTGTGTGCATTCTTTGTTTATGTATGTGTGTGCGTTTTTGCACTCTCTCTCGCTCTCTCTCTCTCTCTCTCTCTCTCTCTCTCAAAAACACTATGTGTGTGTGTGTATGTGTGTGTGTGTGAGAGAGAGAGCGAGGGAGAGAGAAAGAGGGGAAGGGAACATGAGAATGAGGAGAGGGAAGGAGCATACCTGGCTCTCCTTCCTCTCCTCGTGTGTGTGTGTGTGTGTGTGTGTGTGTGTGTGTGTGTGTGTGTGTGTGTAAAAGAAAAAGAGAGAGAGAGAGAGAGAGAGAGAGAGAGAGAGAGAGTGAGGGAGAGCGTTACCTGCTCTTTGCTTGAGGGCGCCGAAAAACTCAGATCTGAGATCTGAGTTTTTGGGCGCGCTCGGTTATTTTTTTTACCCCAGCTGGCGTCGCTATAAGCGTCGCTATGAGCGTCGCAAATTTACAAAGAAATTTGCGACGCTTATAGCGACGCTCATAGCGACGCCGGGATTTTTTTTTTTTGAGCGTCGCTGTGTGAGCGTCGCTAATGTGAAGAGCCTCTTGTAGTGATTCCGCAAAAGGTTTTGTGACATATTCCTATGCTTCCTCGCATCAAGCATTTCTTCGAATGTAAGTCCATGGCCGCCCTAGCATCATGGCATGAGGAGAATAAATCTTTGGATGGTGTGCTACGGATTCCTGCAGATTGTGCAGCATGGAAACATATAGATGGAACATGGATGGCTTTTGACAGGGAAGTTCGAAATTTGCGCTTAGGCCTAGCTATGGATGGCGTAAATACATTTGGTCAAAGATCAACATCTTATAGTGTATGGCCCGTTGTGATCGTCAACTACAACATTCCCTCGTGGTTGACTACGAAGAAGGGGCACCTATGGCTAAGCTTGATTGTGCCGGGGAGATATAAAGTGAATAATATGGATGTGTATCTTCGTGCACTATTGGAAGAGCTACAACAATTGTGGATTGGCATAGAGGTGGTGGATATGAGCCGACACACAGGTCGACGGAATGCTTTGATCAGAGGCATTCTAATGTGGACCATGCATGACTATCCCGGACTAACAGAATGCTCAGGTAATCTATTTACACTCCTCACTCAGACACTGTAAATCTTGCTTTTTCTCAAGTTGATCTATTATCATGTGTATACATGCAGGGCTTCAAACAAGCGGATACAGAGCATGTGTCACATGTGGACCTAGACTGAATGCACGTAGGGCGCCCTCATTGAAGAAGCAAATCTACAAAGGTCATCAAGCGTATCTTCCAGAGAATCATGTGTTACGTGACGAATCATTTGGGAAGAGAGCCACCGAGGATGTCTGCACAAGCATGGCTAGAGCAGAAGGAGATGTGTGATGACGGATTGCCCCCAGGGATGAAGAGACTATCTCTATGGTACGAGTTACCATACTGGCCCCGACTCATGATCAATCACTTGCTCGATCCAATGCACATATTCAAGAATGTGGGTAATCTACTATGGGACCATCTGACCGGCAAGAAAGATACTTTGGGAGTCAGAGTTGACCTTAGAAATGTGGATCGTATGGAGCAATATTGGCCTCAAACAGCGTCCGATGGATTGATAAAACTCCCTAAAGCACCATGGATTTTCACAGGAGCCCAAGAACGCAAAGTAAAAGAGACCATTCGATCTTTGTGGACCCCCACTGGCGTAATGCACTCGCTCCGAACGTGTTTTACTAAAGAAGGAAAGCTTACCGGTTTGAAGTCACACGACTGGCATAAAATGTGACAGGTATGTTCATAGTGGAGTATATCATAGTGAGAATTGTGTAACAAATTCGTGTGTGGACGTACTTCAATATCATTGCTGCACGTGTTTTGCAGTTTATTTTACTGGTTTCCATTGAGGGATGTCTGTCTCTTGACATCTGTAACACAATCTACAAACTTGCAAAGTTGGTACAATGGATCTCACAAAAGGAGATCAACGTAGACTCCATACCATTCGCCAAACTAAACGCTGCGGAGGTTGTGTGTATGTTTGAGAAACATTTTCCTACTACCATGCTAACCATTCAGGTGCATCTTCTTGTTCACATAGTTGATGAGGTGGAAATAGCCGGCACAAGACATTCCAGATGGATGTTCTTTTTCGAGCGTTTCATGAAAACGCTTAAGGGATATGTGTGTCAGAAGGCACGTCCGGAGGGTAGCATGGCAGAAGGTTGGCTGGTATCAGAGTCCCTAGTGTACATTGGAGATTGGCTAGACGGATTTGATAAAGCCCGTGACACGCTATGGAGAACCATAGATGATGAGCGCATATCTGGAATTGTCATGTGCAATCTCGGTATTGAGAAGAAGATGACGGAAGATCTAGAGGCTAAAATCAACCGATTTTGCATGCTTCACAATCCAGTCATGCAAAAGTGGATCTCACAATATGAGGATGCAAAGCAAGAGCGACAAAGGGTAAGAATCAAGTGGAGATGGGGAAGACGACCACCGATGCACTATCCGACGGGTCTGGAGAGCCTACCAACATTCATGAGCTTAAGATGGTTGCACAACCAACTGAAAAGCGCACAACAATGCGGTGAAGAGGTGACTGAGGAAGAGTGGGAGTACTCTAGGGGTTGCGCGACCAAGGTAAGTTTGCAATGTACGACAGTAAATTTATAGATGTTTGAATGGCCACTCGTAATCTTTGTTGGTTGTAGTATAAGTCATACACAACAGCATGGTGTAAAGGTCGACATTTTAGGGTGGAACGGATCGACAAAAAACGTTTTACTCAAGATTGTGGAATCATGGAAAAATTTGAACAGTCTAGTCGACGACGGTCCTCTGATGCAGATCCTGTGGTGGCGGAACTCACTTACTTCGGCACGCTACAAGAGATTTTGAGGATCGATTATAGAGGATTTTTTGTCGACTTGTTCGACGTGCAATGGTTCAAGATAATCATGGAGGGTCGCAACGCTACTGTTCGTAGAGGAGAGTCTGGTTTTCTTGAGGTGGATTCAACTAAGAAATGGACTGACCTACGAGACACTTTTGTACTACCCGAGCATTGTGAACAAGTAAGTATGTAAATAGTTAACGTATGTTTTAGAATTTATGTGCTTGGAAGCTCTCATGTACGTTATGTGGCTCTGGCAGGTGATATTTCATCCATCAAAGTCTGCATCAAACTGGTGGTACTTCATAGAGGTAGCCCCTCGTAGTGCACGGACGTATGAAGGCTACCATGTGCCAAGCGGCATCAATGGAGGAGATCGGAGAATATGCTCAGTCAAAAGCCATGGAGGTGGTGCCAGACAAACATCAACCTGCTACTATCTATGGGGTGTATGCAGAGGACCTACAAAATGAAACAAAGGACATCTGTTTAAACGGAGAGCTTTATATAGATATAGGAAGTTATGCTGAGCTATGCGAGGATGAGAGATAGATCTCTTAAAGCCATAAATATTGTTTTGTAATTTCAGAGTTATGCACTTGCCTCTTTCATCACTCAAGTTGAATAGAAGAAAAACGCTTTCTGTTGCTTCTAGCCTTTGAACATTCCAAATCTACAAGCACTGGAGTGTTCTTGTATGATTCTCTGGCTCTTTAAGTATTTGCATCATTGCGTCATTGTATTTATCTCTCTCTCTCTCTCTCTCTCTCTCTCTCTCTCTCTCTATCTATCTACTTGTCCATGTTTCTACTCCATTCATTCAATATTAAGTTTAAATGTTCGTGTGTTTAATGCAGGTATGGATTATGATGAGTTTCTTTCTTCTTGTCACCTAGCAGAGACAGTGGTACGTGGAGCGTCATCGCTCAGGCGCACCATCGCGCGCTTCTACTCCATCCGCATCTCCCTCTGTTTTGGAGTCCTCAGCGCGCTCCGAAGCTTCGGTGTCGACGAGACGATCTTCACGCTCGTCTAGGCACCGGCGCTCTAGTGGTGGGGGTGGTGGTGGTGGTTGTTGTTGTGGGGGTGGCGCCACCGATGCTTTGACACCACCTCATGTTCGACGAGGCTCTTTACCCTCCCCTTATTTGTCCATCCGGACACTAGCCACGGCATTGCCATCGACACCAGGTTTTGCGCGGCTGAGTGCCGTTCCCCACAGCTACACACCACTAGCTACTCCTCCACAAGTCATTCCAGTGGACACTCCTCGTTTCGGGGCTCAGACTCCAGTGGAGATACTTGGCATTCATACCCCCGTTGACATGCCGCTAGAGACCCCTGTCGAGACACCCAGGTTCACGCATCAGTGGTGAGAGGGATTGCCTTACTCCGTCGACTTTAGCGGCGGCATCATCTTGGATGATGACGGCCAGAAGGTGATTTCGCGCATGCGCGGTCTTTGCTCTCAGGTGTTTAGACACTACATATTGAACACCTGGAGTGAAATACCGAAAGAATTAAAAGACAGAGTCATCAGCATGCTTCATGACGAGTTTCCCGTTCCAACACGGGATGACCGCTTCAATGAAGATGTGATGAAGGTTCGAATGCGCGAATACTGCAAGTATAAGCGTTCCGAAGTGCAAAAAGCAATCAAGCATGGATGGAACAGACCAGATTGGCTGGCCAAAGAAGATTGGAAGCATGCGAAGAAAGAAGCGCGCGAGAATCCCGACAAGTGGAAGCAACAAAAGGAGGCAGCCAGAGCGCGAGTAGAGACAGGGAGCTCGCACCACTTGGGGAGCGACGGGTGGGCATCATTTGAGGCCGATTTTGTAAGTGTTTTCGCATCTATGTTCAATAGTTTAGGGTTTATGGGATTTGAAATTCTAACATAATGGATTCTTTGTATGTTTTGGCAGTGGTCGTTTATAGGACGTGATCCCACTCCGTACGAGCGTGAGTACGCAGGCAGGAAGGGCTTAAACGCCCTTATAGACATCCTGACTTCTCGCGGCGGCATGGTTAGTATTAGGGTTTATTCTTTTCTATTTATTGTATTGTTTTATAAACGTCGCTCGCTATATGTTTAATTATACTTCCAAAAAGCTATCTTATTGTTTTTTTTTGCAGAATCCGATAGATACGCCGCTTGGACGGGATGAGACGTCTGATTAGACGACGTCAGTTTAGCCATAGCTAGATAACATTAGTTTCTTTTTGTCCTAGCTTATGTATCATGAGACCATGTAACTATGTATTTTTGAAAACCATGTATATTTTTTAAATAATGACAATGGTTTGTATCTATTACATTTGCAATGATTAACAATCAAGCAATTTTGCTGTTGTGTACAATTGTCATTTATTTACTTCCATCAATTCACACTTGTCATTTTTGTATCTTTATTTTTCAAACAATATGTACTATGGATGATGGAGTTAATGATTATATTGTCTTGTGGCTGACTATTTTGGGTCTATATTTACCTTTGTACTTTTTTTCAAAGGTAAATTGACCAATGAAACATTCAATATGGTTGATGGGTGGTAGGGAATTCAATGCCCTGCCACCAAAAGTTTTTAATCTCGGGCGTCGCTACATTGTGCACTGCAGCATCGCTATAAGCGTCGGTATTTACGGCCCTGCAGCAAGGCTATATGCGTCGCTATGAGCGTCTCTATATAGCGACGCTTATAGAGACTCCTGTAGCGATTTTTATAGCGACGTTCTCTTATCGACGTTGTTAGCGATGCTTTTTGCGACGCCGGGGGATTAAAAAACCCAATGTATTTCCGTCGCTATAAGCGTCACAAGAGTACACAACCTCTTGTAGTGGTGGGAAACTGTAGATATAATTGTTTGGTCCTAGAGACCTAGCAAAGAAGGACCATTTTCTAGACTTAAGATCCTAGAAAGGCATTATTTAAAAGCAAAAGCAGGCCTCAATATATCCTGCACATCAATCACGCTTGGATCAAAGTTTGGATACAATATCAAAATTTCAGTGGATTATGTGCAGCTTCTATTGTGACTGTAATAGTCAATTTTGAAAACAACATCTTTAATTGTGCCTTTCTTTGTTTTATTTAATCAATAGTATTTTTTCAAATTCATGTGTTTGTGTGTACTTATGTTCTGGTGTTTACAAACACCAGAATTCTATAAGATTTTCACTCTTTTTACCTACCATACATTGATAACTTCTCATTTTTTCCCACTTCATGTGAAAATTTCCCAAATTACACGAACTTGGTCGATTTGGAGATTCCCATAATTAATGAGGTATTTCTACCAAAATATCTAATATGGTCTCTACTTTCTCGGGCATTAGAATGGCCCTTCAAGCACTTGAACCCTCTTTCCCAATTTGGCCTTTCTTGAGCCCTTTTGGGCCCAAAAAACCACATCATGCATACATTTTCACCATCCCTTGCCTACCCAGGCCTTGCATACCAGCCTTAACACTTGACCTCACACCTTAGGCACCCTTTGTACTACTTGGAACCACTTTTAGCTCGAGCCAACTTTGCTTGCACCAACGTGCATCGGCTAGGAAGCGGGAATTGTTTGGCTAAAACAGCTTATAGGCACCCTCCTAGTCAGACATACAATCCAAAGCCACATTTTTGACATATTGTATCATATTTTTTGGGAAACTATGTAAATGAGCCTATGTATTTTGATCCTAGAGCTATAGATCCTTGAGTTGAGCTATAAATGTCAGATTATGTACTCATGACCCAAAGTAGCCAACCATTGGGCATTTTTTAAAGCCCTAGGTATAAAAGCCAATAACTCTAGTTTAAAAAGGATGATTCTTTTGGAAAATAAGAGCTCTGTTGAACAAACTATCAAGTGGCTTCACAACTCAAATTTGTACATGCCATCATTGGGGATGGAGCAACACGATGCCTTGTGCAAGAATAAGCCATCCAAATAACCATTGTTTCATGCCTCAATACCATTTTTTGTCCATTCTTTATGAAAAATATATTTTCCTTCTTTTTTGTAAATATAAGATAGACAGAAGTACCGAAAATTGAATATTTAGTGCCAAAGCAAGGGCAGTAATGTTTGAGGCAATAATGCTGGTAGTGTATGCGATAATAACGTATTGCCTTCTTGAAGTAACCAACTATTGTGTATCATATTGACTTGGTACAAATCCTTCTAGTGGGTGCATATACTTGTCCAATCAGAAAGAAAAACATTTTTCCTTGGCACTAGTGTAGGAGAGCATGTAGGGGATCCGGTTGTCAAGTGATGGCATGGGTGTTGCAACAACTAGTGTTATGATATGCCATTGTGAAATAATCTTGACAATTCAATCATCATTGTCGGTGTTCCTAGACCCTCCTGCTGAGAGAGAGAGAGAGAGAATTTCTCAGTGCCGAAGATGGTGGCTTACACCTCAACCGAAGAGAAGCAAAGAATGGTACTTCTTGTGCCCTTGAGTTGACATTTTGAGAAGCCTTAGATCAGCACCGATATTGAGAAACATGCATGCAATTGGGGTTGAAAAGCTGTGCAAATTTTCCATTGTTCGATTGATCGTAGGACATGTATGATGACCATGATCTGACGTCACAGAACTCAAAAATGTGGAGGAGTTTGGTGGCTCATTTGATAAAAAGGCCTTAGGCCAACCATGTAAAGGTCATCCTCATGCTAGCTACAATCTCATTGACAAGCTTGGTTGGCCTTGTTGTGACAATTTATTTTCTCAAGCTATAGTAAAATACTATTGAATTCTCAGAGTTAAAATTCCGGATAGTCAGCTCCCTGTGTTTTTTGAAGTACATCGCATCTTCCTCTCCCTATCTCTGTTCTACATATCCTGCAATTAGTGTGTTTCAAGAGTCAACATTCTATACAAGAAGCTCCACAAGCACTTTCTGTGCTTTTTGAAGTACACCATATTTGGCATACTTGTCGACCAAGACAATGCCAAGCACAAATTCTCTTTTGTGCGACCCTTGACTAACAATATCATCGTAAATTTGTTTACCCATATCAATGTCTTGCGTAGTGCCACATGCCTTCAAGAGGAACGCATACGTAAATATTGCATTTGGAGCGATGCCCTAGTTTCGCATCTGTTGGAACAGCCCAAGGCTTCCCAGTGGCATAGCCCTGGGAAGCATAATGCAGTGAGCTGGAATTCCCAAGTCGCGCACTTTTCCTTGTATGTATAAGTAGCCTTACAGGCCCAGCTTCAGCCAGCATATCCGAGTTTCTGCTGTTAGAAGGCATAACTTATAAGAGCTCTCTCTCTCTCTCTCTCTCTCTCTCACACACACACACACACACACACACACATTAGCCTAGAATCATGGCCGCACCTGTCTTCTATACCATATCCTCAGTCCAATATCAGGGATACAAGCTGACACAACGGGGCCCTCAGGTTGTGCTGGAAGCGGAAGACATTGATAGCCCATTTCAGGTATAAATGAAGGAGTGTGTGTGAAATGTGTGTGTTCATATGTGTGTGTGTGTGTGTGAGAGAGAGAGAGAGAGAGACTAGAGAGAGAGAGAGAGAGTGTGAAACTGCACGAGTTGCAGGTGTGGTACAAGGACGACTGGTGGAGATTTACGGAGGACAAGGCAGGCAATCCAGCGTTTGCCCTCATCAACAACGGCTCCAAGGCGGCTCTCAAAGCGGACGCCGATGCCGCGCCTTCTCATGTACATCACTCACAATATATGATCATGCATGAAATGAAACTCGACCTCCCATTACGAGCCTAGCTTATAGGTATCAGGCGTGAGAAGTAATATTGATTGTGTAGGTGTCTCTCTTCACTGAGTACGCGCAGTTTCCTCCTCGTCGGAGTACGTCACCATCTTCTCGGTGGCTCTTCAGATGCCCTTGAGGCTTGGCATTGGGACGTCCGCTCTATAACCAGGCGATGGTGTTGCTGCCATTCTCAATGCCTCCTCCTCCTGCTACAGGAACATGGACCCTCGAGGCTTTCAGTAACTCGATCTCTCCCCATTGTTTCTCTCATTTCTTCACTTGGGCTTGAAATAATGGATATCAGTATCAAGGATACCATTCAAGGGGATTATTTATAGGTTGAATAGGAGAACATTGGGTTTTTTCATGAACGATCCACTGTATATACAAGGACCTTACACACACTTGATACATTATGAAAGACTCAAATCAGCTAATGTATTGTCATGCCTCCAGTTCCAAAGGCCTATATTCTCCAATCACAATGGGTTAGCCAGATTCTTGTTGCTAAACCACCTCATACGGACGTAACATTCACCTCTGGTGCGGGCTCTTTCAATAACGAGCTTGGAGTAGTTGGAGTCAATCAAGCAAACACAAATGGAGTGCAAGAGGTAGTACATTCCTCTTTCCATTTTATCAACCCTATGAAGTAAACACTTACTTTTTCTCAATAAAAAAACTAGCTATGTTATATGTTACAAATTGTCATGTATGTTATTTAGCGTCTTAATGATATTCTTGTGTTTAAGAGTGATCAACCAAAACTTCCATCAACTTCCAAAACTGCAATCTAATGATAGAACTAGCTACATATGGTTTTTGGCTAGCCATACGAATTAATTTGTATTTGATATGTCATGAAAATAGTCCAAGAAAACTATTCTACAAATTCATTATGGTCCCAAAGGTGAGGAGGAGCTCAACTTGAGTAACTCTAAACTCTGTAGTAGTAAAAAGAATGCATCAATTGATGCCACCATTCTTTGAGAATCTTGAGAAGCGTCTCTAGTTGAATCTTGAACTTGTTGCAAGCATCGAGGGTGTACCTCACATTTATATTTTGACCCTAATGTGTTCAAGTATCCACCCATTTAAAGAGATAGGGACATTTTAAATAGAACATTAAAACTAGAAACGGATCTATACATGTCAGACCTTTTTTTCCACCTCTTCTTCAAAATTTGATTAGATGGGCCTCATTAATCTCAAGATGACGTGTGACAACTTTGTCAAATTAACCTGATTATGTTGTCATGTTAAGATGTATATCTATCTAGCATTTCGAACATTGGGATTATGAAAGTAAATTTTTAGATATGATTTTATATTTTTATTTACACACTCCACCATTGTACACATAATAAGACATATTACTTGATGATGGCCTTAGGTTTGGTATAAAGTGCCTGCTGCGAGTCCACTCGAAGATTCCAACTCTTCATTCTTTATCATTAGTAAGATGAATGGAAAAGCTTTAAAAGGATCCACAAAACCAGGAGATAAGGTATGGTTTACATTTTCTTATTTCTTGAATAATCATATGAGATCACATAGCCCACTGCACTTCCTATTCATGCTAACCTATAGTTTTAATTATCATAATATTTGATATGTGAGCCACCAATTGTTTATCACATTTCAATAAATGAATATTTATAAATATATATTTTTGGTCCTACATAGGTCATATTAACAAAGTTTGATCCTCTTGATTACAACTTTGTCTGGTCCGAGGATCGATCATTGAGTAATGGACAGAGATACCTTGCCATAAATCTTGCAAATAGTGATAGCAAACTACATTGGTTTCTTCCACCGGACAATGAGTACCAAAACGAAGCTTATAACCATCCTCTTACCTTACGTGAAGCTACAAGTGCGTCTGATACTAGAAGCCAGTGGAGTTTTGTTCCCTTTACCTCTTGATGTATGCTTTACTTGAAGCCTCATGGATGCAATATATTTGTTAAAACTTTTAATGATAATATTGATGAGATTTTTATAGTGTTTCTAATTTATGATTATTGATGTTCCAGGCCATTCATGTGAATTTCATGCTTGATGGGAAGAAGTAGCTTATTTTTCACTTCCTTCACACATCTTTGAACCATGTCTACCACTTTTTAAGAAGCCAACAATAAATAATTAATGTACTCGACCATCGAATAAAGACATGTACTTTATTGACTTTTATGTTTATTAATGGCTCAAAACATACAATGTTGATGTGTTATGAAACAATGATGTTACAATCCATCCTTTAAATCTCTATGGGTATTCATTACCATCACATCTCAAATTCCCATCTTGTGTACACCCCACTAAATACCATATCTTTTCTAAGTTAAAATCTCAATTTGCAAACTGGTTTTTTGTTTTACCAAAGTTTTGGGGTTGTCCTATGTACATTTCCTCTCAAATTTGCAAAGTGCTACCCCCAATGTGCTATCTAATTGTGGGCCCAATTTTGCACACATCTTGAATTGTAGGGTACATGGATCACAAGCAACATTTGAAATCTCTCTAAAGCAATGGTTAGGCGTTGTTGTGCGGATCTCACAGCCAAAAAAATAATTGATTTTGACAATGGGGGAACATGGATCGTGATCCATGTTCCATCCTCTTTGTGGACTATGGTTGCATGGAAAGATTTTTCCCTTTGTGGGGAATTCACTTGTAAAATATTTTTGAATCTCGATATCATTTGATATCTCGATGGGCCTCTAAAAATTTTCAAAATCCCTATCTTACATTTGATTTGTGCAGATATTTTGATGATTTTTGAACCATCACAATTGATCTTGCTTAGTTAAGGTTCATACCTATGAAATCTGGTGGGGTAAGAGGCCTATGAGTGTCCATAGTAGATGAAAAACGAGTAGCTAGCTCTACCTCACCAAAGCTCGGTGTGTGTGTGTATGTGTGTGTATGTGTGTGTGATATAGAATGAAAATGATCTCTATCCTTCCCAATTTTTTCTATTTTCTCCTACCTACCCAGAGTGTTGAGTGTATACTTGCCTTGTTTTCTCACATGTTTCATGTCATACCATCTACGGCTCAAACGGATCATCATTTGGATTCCCGATCATCAATGTTCCCTGATTTTGCAAAACTTTTTGACTTGTGCCAACTTCTTTCAAACTTGACATGCTCAAAGCTCTTGCTTTGCAGATTCAAATGTTTGTTTTCAAAACCTCATTCCTCGTTTTCTAGCTTTGTTTATTAATTTTTGATCCTTATTAGTTTAAAAAGATAAGAAAATTACTAAAAGTTAGTATTATTTGGTCAAAAATTTAGCCAAAATTATTCCATACACTAATATATACATACTCTAATTCTAGACATCATGTCTGTCGAGATTTGTTGTTATGGCTCATTATTATGCCTAATAAGGGTTAAATAACATCATGTCTATCGAGATTTGTTGTTATGGCTCATTACTATGCCTAATAAGGGTTAAATATTACTAAAAGAAAAAAAAAATAGCGACAAAACACTCATCATCTTGCAGCTTTAGATCTTGCAACAAGCTTCTCAAGGTACTATTACTCCCCACTTCCCATCTTGCGTCATCCCAGCCGAAGGTTTGTGCAATGTGCCTGGGCACAAACAGCATGTCTATGCAAGGCCGTGGAATGCGGCCCTATTACGTGTAAGGAAGACATGAATCGGGTAACAATATGATGTGCATTAGGCGGATAATGAACCAATTGTGCAAAGGTTTTCATTGGCAAGGTTCTATCTAAATTGTGTTGTTCGAAAAAAAGATTTTGTAAACGGCATGCTCATTCTTTGATAGTTGGTTTTGTGAGTACTTTTGGTGGGTAATCATTTCGCTAGGCATAGCTTTTTGTACCCACGTGTAGTTTGGTTGTGGAGATTGCCAAGGTTGTTGTCGTTTTGGTTGCTTGGGTTTCTATTGCCAAGTTGGTTTATTGGAGGTTGGTGGTTTGTGGCTGATTTGGATTCTGAAATCTATTTATACTTGGGTTGATTAAATAAAGTGTTGGTCTCCTGTGTGGATTTCTTATTCCAAGTATAACAGCATTGAGGGATTCCGTTTCCTATGGAATGTGGTTGGATTGAGATGGAAGGCTCATTTGAATTTGGTGGCTTGGGTAGCCACATTTGCTTCAGGCTTGTTGTCATTATTGATTTCTTTATCCAAACTTTTTTTATTTATTTTCCTTGGATTTGTGAAGGTTATATAGGCCGCAATGCAGACCATGATTCTAGTTGTACTTGGTCCACATTCCAAAAATGTTATGTTGGTGCCAACGAAGTGACATACGAGGTGCCCTTAACACTAGTTTGGTACCAAAACAAGACACTTAAGTGTCCTTTTTTTACAAATTTAAATTAAATACTACTTGCATTAGACGGTTTATTTAAGAAAATCCTCTTGATATGCTTAGATATGTTAACACTAGGTTGGTAATGGGACACTTTTATGTCTTGTTAAGTTTCTTGTGACAACTACATGCATTTTGTAGGTAGTAAACATATCTACTCATAAGGATCAAATTTGGCTAGATGTTAAATAGTTTCTATGGGATTCTACACCTCATAATGTTGAACCCAGTTTTTTCATGTTTGCTGTATTTAACACTTCATCTTTGTCCCCAAGATTCCCCTTGGTAAGAGATGTATTATTATTTTGACATGCTCCATGGCTCCTTATGAACATATATAAAGGACAATAGGGAACTAAGAAAACATGCATATATTATTTGTATTGAGTGTGGCTATAGAAACTTTGATGATATATTTACAGAATGGTAAAAATTCAACTTTTTTGTACCTATTTATTTTGGCAAAACAAAAAATAAATAGTAAGAAGCAATCATATGTTCTGATCACCAACCCATTGAAGTTAACTAGGGAATTTATATCAAGTCCTACAAAAATCCCTAATCTTATTTTTATGCAACAAAACGTAAGAAATGACTATTCTGATGAAAATGCACTGGTCCATCAACTTTGGAGGCTTGGTGTGACCAAAAGATGAGAAATTTTACAAGTTTCTTATTTTTTCCATGTGTAGTAGGCCTTGAACTATAACCTCATGAAAGGATTTTACAAAATGAGTGGATCTACTATGGTTTTGGAGTTTTTTTTCAAAACCCTGAAAGGACACTTTTATGTCCTGTTAAGTTACCAACCTAGTGTTAATTATAACATCTTTTAAAAATATAACCTTGCATTTTAGAATCTACCATGATCAAGAACTATACTCATCAAATTGACCCTCGTAAGACTATGATTGATAGTTTGAAGAAATCGATTTTATAAGCTCAAGAAAAAATGAAGCGACCTAGTAGAAAATTTTAGGTGTCCTTTCCACAGTTTTGCTATAGATAATTGAAAGTTTCACGTGAAAAAAAAATGACTTGGGAGTATATGAAAAAATGGAAAGTTCTATGTGTTTGATATAGCCATTTCATTCATATCGTTGTATACAAAGAAAAATATGTCTTTGATGTATTTGAGAGTTTTAGAAAGTGATACATTTCTTACCCTTTCCATTGAGGACTCAAGGTGGCAAGTAGAAGGGCTTTGGTATGCAACAATTATTGGATTATTTAAAATATTCAAAACTGCATAAGAGAGAACTTTGATATTTTCATTCTTGAGACATAAGCATTCAAAACCGCAAATAATATCTAACTTTCTATTTAGATCAACTAAATGTATCAAAGTATGTGGTACATACACAACTAGGGTGTCCAAAACGTTGATTTTAATGTTATTATAGAGAACTCAAGATTTTCAAGAGTTTTTGCACGATAAAAAATTCAAGATAGAGTTCAAGCAACGAGATTTATTTGAGTTAAGGAGCCCAAAAAATACTTAGTTTCTTGGTTTCAACATATAAAGTCAATTGTAGTTGTCAAATGACACTAAAACAATCCCAATTCCACAAAGGGACCTTTGGAAAACTAAAATTATGCTCTTATTCAGCACGTGCTCGAGTATGAAATTATGTCTATAACTTGTGTGTGACTTGGAAACTTGTCTTTAAAGTGCATTCCACGGTTTTGTAATAGTATGTGCTAACACTTGGCTTTTATAAACATAAAAAAGTCCATCTCTAAAAGAAGAATATATAAGAGTTTTATGATTTTTTTGGCAAAACAACTTGAAATTTTACTAAAATTTATGACTTAGAACTTACCAGAATTCTATCTATACGGATTGTATTTTGACATGAAGAAAAATACAATGTTTTCTTTGCCTCATAACAAACCTATGGTAGAAATAAGGTATAAAAAACTTCTTTCTAGATTGACAAATAAATTGCCAAAACTTGGAAGGAAAACAAGACACTTTAGTGTCTCAGGACACTTAAGTGTCCAATTACAGGACTAGTGTTAAGATTGAACCTTAGGGTGTCATATTGCCAATCTTGAATGTCCTTGTATGTTTGTATCCACCATGAGACTTCTAAGATAAGTGATTCATTGAGATCATTGTTGTCCATTATGTGGAGTTGATGTGGACAGTGATTACAATGTTGATTGATATGTTAGCTTGTCCTAAGCTGACCATTGTGCCTTTTTTGTCTTCTCTCAGCTCGATCTTTATTGGTATAAATATCTCATCTGATAGCTTGAGGTATGTCGAATACTTCCTGGAATCGACATGTGCATCCATATCTACAATTTCTCTTTCTGTTGATTCATGTGTTAGCTATATATTGATCCGTATATCCATACCATCAAGACAATTTGGTCCTGTCTAAATTGCCTCGATAGGAGGAGATGGGGTTTTTAATTGTCAAATTGGAGCTATGTGTGCCGTTTTTTATGATTTAAAAATCAACAACTTTCCTTCCTCCTGGGCATGGTCTTGGATGGCTTGAGAAATCTACTTCCATTTCTTTGCTTGATGAATCTTGCCTAGCATGTCAGTAGTGAGCGGTAAATGATCTCTTTAAGCTGCAACCATTGATCCAGCTAGACATCAGGCTGCACTAGGTGATATGTTGTTGATCACAAATGGGTCATTTCCTTGCTTTTTCAATTTCTTGGAGTGATGATTCAAAGTATAGGCCAATACATAGTCCCCCTTTTGAAAATCCTCGTTTACTATGTGTTGATCATGAGAATCTTTAATTTGTTGTTTTTGTGTATAGATGGGTGCAATAGCCTTGAGTTTCAATTCATCTAACCTCGTTAATCAAATAGCCATCTCTGACCGTTCATGTCCAATCCATCCTAAATTTTTGGCTACTCCTAGTGTGGGAACTAAGAATTCTATGGGCAATATGACATTAATCCCAAACACCAAATAGAGAGTGTTGTTGCGAGTTTTGTTTTGTATGCTACCCGATATGCCGAAAGAGCTAAATGTAGCTTCTGTTCCTAGTTTGCTCTTGATTCATCTATAATTCTGGTGAGAACTGTACATAAAACTTTATTTGGGCTTTTCGTTTGTCTGTTCTCTTGAGGGTGATATGGCATTGACTTTTATGTTTATTAATGGTTCCAAAAAACATACAATGTTATTGTGTTATGAAATAATGATGTTACAATCCAGTCTTTAAATCTCTATAGGTATTCATTACCATCACATCTCAGATTCCCATCTTGTGTACAATCCTACTAAATATCATATCTTATTTTCTCTCTCTTACACTATAAGAGGAGTTTTCTATAACCGCTAACATTGCCGCAAAAAAACAAAGGAAAAAGGAGAGAGAAAATTTGCGGGGGTGGTAATAACCGCGGCTATGTATGCGATAGTGGTTTCTCAACAAATAAGCACGGTAATAGTCATGGCAATATACCCGCAGGTATTACCGGTTCAGTTGCCGTGTTTATTACCGCGCTTATTACCGCTACACGCTAATTCAAAAATAAAGGTGCTCATTTGGGCCACCCAAAAACGAGCACCTTTATTTTTGACCTGCATAAAACAATGAAACATCAATTGTCTTTTGAAAGAGTATAAAAAATACCAAAGAATTGAAATTAAATTTACTTTACCTTGACAATTAAAAATGTAGAAGGTCAACTATATACATTGTGCCACATTGGGACTTACGAAAGTTTGGACAAAACATTTTTCTATTTAATCCTCCTCTATCTCGTCGTCGTCTAGACGCACGTATGTTGGATCACTTTGACTCTACATAAACCCAAACCAAATTCAAAAATTATCAACAACTCAAAACAATTCATACAAAACTACTTGTTTAAACTTACCGCTTGTAGTGGTCCAACTGCCGCGTCCAATTGCTCGTGAGAGATGTGGTTGTTTTCGAACAACCATCACCAAGTATCAAATTCTCTATGTCGCTCCCAATACTTGACCATCTCTTTGGTTGGTCAAGAGAGAGTGATAGTTTACTCAGTTAGCAATAACAATACCAAATCATCAACTACAATCTTTATAATCACCGATCGACGTTATAATTCAATTACTCTTACATATTTATCCTTCCAAGATCCCTTGCCTCCTTAGCCATAGCGCGTGGGAGTTTGTCTTGCGTGAGCCTCGCGTTGTTGTCTGTATGATGAGGCTGTTGCAGCTTGATCTCTCTTCTCTTGAATTGCCCATGCACTCCCACTCTACGTTTGCCATGTTTCCACCGCAGTAACTCTTGTCTGGATCTTTGACCTGGTTGGCTGCTACACGCTACATAATAGACTGCCTGTTTCTCAAAAATGTCTTTATGTAGCCCTCCAACCATTGTTGTGAAAAACGTTGATCGGGGGCATTTGGAAATCTAGCTAACAGAGCGTCCTCAATGTACCGTGTATGATCGGGCAGTTGGTATCTAAACTTTATAAAATAGTTCTTATCCGTTGAATGTAAAAGAATTTTTAGATAGCATCGAAATGCCCTGCCTTGTCCTGTGCCAAAATCCACCTCCTTGCCATATTTAACCCTGTAGTAGCGCCCATGCGTGTCTGGCATTGGTGCGTCAGTATCTTTGTCCTTTGCATTAGGGGCGGCATGCTCTCAAAATGGGGACTCCGTTCCCCCGCCACTACCAAAACATGCCAAATCACAAGATCCACCGCCGCTTCGTCTCTCACGACGCTCACAGCCTTGAGACAAGAGTCAATGCGCGTTGCCAGAGGAAGTCCATCGACGATGTTCTGACGAAGTTGGAGTGGAGTGGAGTGTCATAGGACCCTGTGATGACATGGGAGTAGGACCCTGCAATGCAAGGGGAGTAGGACCCTGCAATGGAATAGGAGTAGGACGATAGGAAGGGAGAGTAGAGGGAGGTACTGTCGGTGCAAGGCTCTATAAGTAAGGAGTCCCCCCTTGATTCCCCCATGGTGTAGTCTGCGGAGAAATGCCGTAGGTCGCAAGCTACTGCAGAGTGTGGTAGCCAAACAAATCCTCCATCGAATGGAGGTACTGCTCTCGTAAAGAGATAGCCCACTCTAAGTCGGGATCTACGATCGGTGGGGATGAACCTGAGAAGGGTAGGTGTAGGATGGCCATGGCTGCAAATAACAAAAAAAAACCTATGACACTCATGGTTTAGGGTTAACTACATAGAAACATTCTTTATTTCTTTGCTTGTTCTCACCGACTTAAGACTCAGGTCCACTGGAGGTGATGTCCCACCCCAGGGGGAGCCCACGTGAGATGTGAACCAACCAAAAGGAGAGCCAGCTGGCTACTCCTCACCAGTTGGTCTCTCGTGTGACATCTACATTACAAAGAGCAATATAAGATAAATCTTTCCACCCTACTCACTCATCTATAAATATGTACACAAGTATATTAGCACACAAACACGTAGGTACATATACATACTAGTAGACCTAAGTAGAGGCTAGTAGTGCCAAAGGTCAACTGCATCTCTTTAGATATCATCGCAGTCTCAACCATGGTAAAACCAAAGGTACATTGCGGTAATCCATGCATGAGTGGATCAATGATCGCAACACCACGATTAAAAAAAGGACTATACCCAAGAGGAAGCATCTAAGCTTCGGTGCTATGCTCCCGTACCTAGTGTCTACATACATGCATAAACAAAAATATATGTACACACATAGATATGTTATGGTTTGTAAATGTAGCCATCGTTTTGTGTTGGCTACACCTAGATTCAACGTCTAAGTGATCAATTGATTGTAGCATTACAATTCTCTCCTAGAGGATATATATATATATATATTAGCACACAAACACTTAGATACATATAAATACTAGTAGACATAAGTAGAGGCTAGTAGTGCCAAAGGTCAACTGCACCTCTTTAGATATCATCGCAATATCAACCGTGGTAAAACCAAAGGTGCATTGCGGTAATCCACGCATGAGTGGATCAATGACCGCAATGCTAGAATTAAAAAAGGACTATACCCAAGAGGAAGCATCTAACCTTCGGGTGCTATGCTCCCGTACTTAGTGCCTACATACATGCATAAACAAATATACATGTACACAAATATATGTTATGATTGTAAATGTAGCCATCGTTTTGTGTTGGCTACACCTAGATTCAACGTCTAAGTGATCAATTGATCGTAACATTACAATTCTAATGTAATGCAATAATTAGTAATTCCGTTTCTCTCACTGAGTCTCTCTCTCTCTCTCTCTCTCTCTCTCTCTCTCTCTCTCTCTCTCTCTCTCTCTCTCTCTCTCTTCCCTTCTCGGTCGTGGAGTTGAACTACGAAGCCGAAGCTCCATCCCAGATTCATGCATATGCCTCCATGTAAAGAAAGCACTTTGTTCAACAAAGCATCCTTGCCTTGAAGTTAATCTTGGTGCTGGTCGCTCAGGTATCCCTTTGGAGCCCAATTTTCATCTTCTTAACTTCTTTCTCTCTCTCCCTCTTTCCCCTCTTTCTCTCTCTCCCTATCTCTCTCTATTTACTCTCTCTCTCTCTCTTTATTCCTCTCTTTTCCTCTCTCTCTCTCTCTCTCTCTCTCTCTCTCTCTATTTACCCTCTCTCTCTCCCTATATATTTATCTCTCTCTCTCTCTCCCTATCTCTCCCTCTTTCTCTCTATCTCTCCCTCTTTCCTATCTCTCCTTCTCTCTCTCTCTCTCTCTCTCTCTCTCTCTCTCTCTCTCTCTTTACCCTCTCTCTCTCTCCCTATATCTCTCTCTCTCTCTCTCTCTCCCTCTTTCTCTCTATCTCTCCCTCTTTCCTATCTCTCCGTCTCTCTCTCTCTCTCTCTCTCTCTCTCTCTCTCTCTCTCTCTCTCTCTCTCTATTTACCCTCTCTCTCTCCCTATATATCTATCTCTCTCTCTCTCCCTCTCTCTCCCTCTTTCTCTCTATCTCTCCCTCTTTCTCTCTCTCTCTCTCTCTCTCTCTCTCTCTCTCTATCCCTCATCCTCTCTATTTCTCTCTCTCTCTCTCTCTCTCTCTCTCTCTCTCTCTCTCTCTCTCTCTCTCTCTCTCTCTCTCTATCTTTCCCTCTTTCCTCTCTCTCCCTCTTCTTCTCTCTCCCTCTTTCCCTCTTTCCTATCTCTCCCCCTCTCTTTCTCTCTCCCTCCCTATTTCTCCCTCTCTCTCTCTCTCTCTCTCTCTCTCTCTCTCTCTCTCTCTCTCTCTCTCAAAATAGAAACAGAGGGCTGGCTGAAAATTGATGCTTCTAAATGGATATGCACATCATGTACAATGCAAGCTCCCGAAGATGAAGCACATGTGACATTGGAATGCCCAGAATACGCTCACATCCGGGCTAATTTCAACCACTTCTAAGCGGTTGTTCTACCTTTGCGGACCTATTATCCAAGACAGACCCCTCCTCTACAGATCTCGGAACATACCTCACCCGCATAGTTGAGCATCAAAAGACACTCATAGGAACACAAAAAGACAATAACACACACCACACCATACACCCCCGTGAGGGGCGACTATGTATCACTTTGAGGTCCCATGGGTCATTTCTGCCCCCCTGCGGATGTTAATACCAAATCAAATCACTCTCCCCCTCTCTCTCTCCCCCTCTCTCTCTCTCTTTCTATGTGTCTCTCTTAATCTCATGGGCATACTCAAAAATGGGCGGTACGCCTCTCTCTCTCTCTCTCTCTCTCTCTCTCTCTCTCTCTCTCTCTCTCTCTCTCTCTCTCTCTCTCTCTCTCTCTATCTATCTATCTCTCTCTCTCTATCTTTCTCTCTCTCTTTAAAAACCCGTAATATGCGGGTATACACAACGCTGAAAAAAACCTATGTCTTTCGCTTTCTCTCCATCTCTCTTTCTCTATCTCTATCTCTAACTTTTTTTATCTATTGTTTTTTTTAAAAAAAGGGGGAACCCATAAGATGTGGAGTGGCACGGTAAAAAATAATAACTTTAATCCTTTAAAATGCATAACAGGTTCTTTGAACCTTACTCTCAATAATTATAATCTACCAAATCCTATATTAAAAGCGTATGTGCATATAAGGAAGATTTCCTGTCAAAATATAACTCCACCGAATTTGGCAAGCCCAAACAGGGTGCATACAGCTGGTGAAGGCACTGGGTATCATAATGATAAGCGCGGAGGATTGCATATAAGCAGCGCAGAGGGCTTGCAAGAGAAAAAACCAATTGTGCACTCATACTGAGCATTCTTCCACACACACACACACACACATCCTAGGCAGCGTGTCTTGGTGTTTTCCTTCACACAGTGTGGCTTGGTGATTTCTTTCATACACACACACACATCATAGGCAGCGTGGCTTTATGCTGCTTCAAACTTGAAAAAAAGGGACGCATGTCTACTTGAAGGAGAGATGTCTTGATCTTACATAAGCGGCTCACACATAGAATCTCAGTTGGCGAATCCTCATCATCCGGAAGCACAATCGGGATAGGCGTTGATAGCATTGGAGTACGGCACGGTAAGGGAAACCTGCGATTCTTTACAGTACTGTAAATCTTGTTACTTTATGAAATGTTTAAAGCTTGGTAGATTGATGTACGTAAGCAAGGTTTACAGAAATATTGTTTGACATGTAAACTAGTGTACTTTGTATATAAAAAAGAAAAACGTTTTTTAGAGAAGAAAACTATATGCAATTCAATGGAAGAAGAGACGGGGAACGTATATCTGCTCTACATAAATGTGTATAGATGCATGTTTTCAGTCTGATATAAATTGTTCACATAATCTAGAACACTATTTTATCTACATGTTTTGGAAAACGGGGTATCTCATATGAAAACGAATACATGGTGTAACTATTAGAACAGACATTGGATATACCATGGGCTAATTGTATTTGATATCAAATTCCAGAAAAAGTAAGATAATGTTTGAGACAGACATAGAAAAGGAAAAAAGGTTTTTTCTAAACAATGATTGACTGAAAAATGGTAAAAATCTACTCATAGATAGCATATTGTATGTGGTTTATTTGGCAGAATCAAATCGGAAAGCATTCGAAAACGGTTTCAGCAAGACACATATAGATGACGACCCCGAGCTCTCAGGTAGACTTTCAGTCTACCGAGAAGGTGTTGTTCCAGAATTAGGCATAAGGTCTCCTTTCTTTAAATTGATATAAACAGTAGGAAATTATTAGCAAAATGTGCATAATTTTGTATGCAAAATTTAATGTAATCTTCTGAACGAGGTACTTGTAAATGAAATGCTACCTAGTATGTACATAGAAGGTGGGATGTGATAGAAAAAAATACATTTTTTGCTAAAAGATAAAGACGGTTTTTTTAATAATAAAAAAATAAGTGTGACATAACCATAGCTTAGAAAGTACGTATATATTTGGATAGATAGCTTTATTTTTACTCTCTTCAAGCATAAATCCTCATGTGAGGCTCCTACAAAAGGAGGGATGGTATGCTTTTTTTAAAAAATGGGACCACATACAAACAAAACTCTGCCAAAATTTTGGCAAAATATATCTTATCCGTTATACAAACCCAAAAATAGGTATCCGATCCTACATTTTCTAAATATTTTTTCTTAATATCTCTCTCTATATCCTCTCAGGCTATAACTCTATCCATTTAAAGGATAGGATGTCCAAACCTCAGAGATAGTTAACAGGAAAGTGTTGTTGTATAGCCGAGTTTTTCCAATTGGTCTTGGAAACGAGCATCTAGAATAGACCACTAATAGACAAGATTTGGTTTATATAAAGGTACTACAGGGCATGATGCTATCTATCGAAAACCAAACTATGGGGTATATACCATCCTTTGAGAATGCAAGCCCAAAAACTCACAAGAGATGCTACCTACCCAATGGAAAGCCACGTCCCTCCACCATACATGATTTTCTAGAGGATGCGAATGAGCCTTCATCATCAAACCTAAAACAACGAGTGTACCAATGGAAATTATGGTAGAGGAAAGTCTGCCACACAAAATTATGGAGGAAAATACCGTTAAAAGACGAATCATGCATTCTAGAGAAGCAAAGAAAAACTCCCTCGAAATGCATATAAGGAGAGTGAAGGGGTTTAGGGCTATGTGACAGCAATAACAAGCACAATAGATTGTTTGGATACCTGTCTTCCCATCAAGGTTGCCCATGTTCTAATTGGCTGCTTATGTTGCATGGTGGCAGGTCTAGGTCTATTCTCTCATGCATTCTGGGACTCATTTAGTCTGCTACCAGGATTGGATGTACCAGCTGCATTTATAAAAAGTTGGATTGTGTCGATTTTTTCATATATTGGCTATTGTAATTTAGGTCTTGTGTATTCTAGGTCAAGTGTCAATATATGGTTCTCTAAGAGGGGATGTCAAATTTAATCTCTCTCTTTCTCTCTCTCTCTCTCTCTCTCTCTCTCTCTCTCTCTCTCTCTCTCTCTCTCTCTTTATTTCCCGAGTTGTCCTTGGTCGGACAACTACCATATATTGAACTTGCCTTCATTAATAGCTACTTACAAAGTTATCTCTGGGAACATCCTTCAGGTTGGTTGGATTGTATCTCTCACATGATTTGGATACTCCGATGATAAAAGGTTTCATATCCCTCCTATTGGAACACAGTGTTTACTATCATGCTTCAAAGGGACCGACTTTCATAAAAGTCTCCTTGACTATGCGAAGAAAGCAATACAGGAATAAGAGCTTTCTGCCTTAAAAACAACATCTGTTAATGACTGGTTAAAACTCTTAGCCCTTTCCAGAAAAGAACCTACACAACTTATTAACTCACTAAATCCTTTTCTACTATCATTATGCTTTATTGATGCTGATCAGGACTGTTCGGATTTAGACTTCTATTTTTCATTCCTACCCTCCATAGTCAATAAGCTATATTTTATCAATAATCTCCCTATCTTGCCGCTAGCAATTAGACAATCTCAAGAGATTGTGAACCCTCTTTTAGATCTAGATATCTTGGATCAAGAAGAAAAGGAAGTCCTAGGCCTGACTGAGGACCCTTCTTCTCAAAAAATTGAAAGGTATATGCCGAGACATTTTTCTAAAGTCATTCTGCTACTTCCTTTCAGACAAATTGAGCTTGACGCTATTCGCCTTAAAAACAAACTCTGGGATTTTGCGATATTGAATCAATGTGCTCCATTTACAATTGACTCTTTAGCTCTGCTTTGCAGTTTACCACCTAATGTGGTAGAACAATGCAAAACATATGCACTTCAATCAAAACATCTACTATCAAAATTCAACCCTTTACACTAAAGCAGATAAAATTGTTTGACATTGATAGTAAAAAGTGCTCTAATTCTTCTATGGTAGCCCGTACAAAGGGACTATCACTCAACGAGAGAGAAAATGACATTTGGAAGCTCTTGAAAAATTGCTGGAACACATACAAACCATTCATCAAGTGTACTTGTAAGAGGAATCCCGATTCTAACTGACCAGCAACAAACATATGGTTTGATCACCTTCTTTGGTTTGTATTTCAAAATATTTCAAGGTTCTTTCCTTACTCTTCAGGGCCCTCACAAGTATATGCTATCATTGGATGGGTAACATCTTTTCCCATTGAGGTTCGACATGCGGTAGTAGTCTTTTATGCAATTCATAAGCATCTGATTGATGCAGGAAAAGGTTTGGTATTATATACACCAGGAACTCCATTCCTCTCTCGAGCTCAACACCACCCAATTGGTCTAACCATCGACACAATTTTCAAACCCTCTAGAAGTAGGGAATAGTTGAAACGTATTGCTGATACACCAAGCAATACAACATCATTATCAAAACAACCTTGACAATTTCGTGGATCTGAGGAATTCGGGGAAACTCCAAGGATGCTTGAATACAATATAGATGACAAGGTACGACATTTAATTACTAGAATTAATGAGTTACAATGGTTTAAACAAGGTAATAAAAGGAAACATCGATTTATTCATTTAACTTTCATTAATAAATTTATGGAGTTTGTACACCCTCACACTTTTTTTGATGAAATGTTAAAAGATATTGGAATCAGAAATAATCTTGAGCATTTTCACATTAAATTTGGATGGAACTACACGAATATGTTGGCCAATACTTTTATAAACCTTTTGATACGTTTGCTAAACCTTTTGATTTTAATGAACCTTGTGTTTGCCAGAGTCGGAAACGGTTTAGAAATTTCCTAAAGAACTTTGAACATCATGGTGAGCACGTTATTACTACTGAACCATCATTCATAAGACACCACACACTAAGGGATAGCATATCCAAATGCTTTAACCATATCTCGCTTGTCCCGATACATCTACATTCTGTTAAAGCCAAATTCAAGAAGGGATGGGAAAAATTATGCCATTTACTAAACATAAAATTCACACAATCTCACTTCCATTCAATTGAAATAAGACTGGAAAATACCTTTCACTCTATATTTCCAAATTATAGGAATAACCAAAGTCCATGGTTCATGGAAAAAGATATATTAGACGAAATTGAATTTATCCAAAACACATTTTTATATGTAGTTTGGATAAATCAACTCAAACTCCTATCTTTATTTGTAAAAGAATCATTAGACTATACACAAAGAACAGATTAAATTCTTCAGAATTCATGTCGATAAACGAATGCAATAACACCATCATTGAACTCATTAATACACGATGCAAGGAGTTTAATATTATACCTTCTCATAATAGAGATCTTCCCTATATTATGAGAAATTACAAAATTCACAAAACAGAGTTCGGATGGATAACAAATGCCCATGATTGTGTATTTTCTCCTGTGGCTAGTAAGATCACTAAGTTCCTACATGGTTTGTCTAGTGGGCTTATTGAATATACTGAGAATTTTCAAAAAAACCTTCAAACATTTACAAAAGTGAATACAAATGCATACGGGGTCATTAACAACCAATACGATGCTTTGATAAACCTCCCCAAACTAATTTACGATGTTCATATGTATGATATTAAAGCTTGTTAGGAGGCAATTCCTCACCATGGAAAGCATAGCTTGATGGAGTCCTTGAATAACATTAAAAGACTAGTGATTGGGCAAGGCTACAAAGGGTTTAAACCATCTAGGAGTAAAATCACCCTTACAAAAAAGAAGTCGGAAGTAAAATGGTCCTTTGAATTTTTTGAAACTTTAAATATTTTTGTGTTAGACAATTGTTTCTCATGGTTAGGATCTGATATTTATCGACAAACTAGAGGAATTCCAATGGGATACTCATGTTCTCCTTTAAGGTGCAATCTATATCTGGCTTGGTTTGAGCTGAAATATGTCAGAAAATTATCTAGACTCAAAAGGAATGATATGCTTTTAGCATTCTTACACTCTAATCCGTATATGGATGATCTTCTTTTCATAGATAACACATATATTGCAAGATGCATGAATCATAACAAACCCTTGTCCCCTGAGGACCCCTTTACAATATATCCATTGGATATCATTTTTGTAAAAATGACTCAGACAAGATTTGGCTCTACATATTTAAACACGAAAATAATTCTACAAAGACCCTTTATTGGAGAATACACTACAGAAACAGCATGGAAGAAAGATGCATTACCAGGACACCAAGTATCATTCATACAAGCCGCCTGTAGATAATCACCCAACACAGTTGGCATACAAAGTATGTGTGTCGCAGATCTTACCCATCATTTATAACGCGTCATGTGTATTTAAAGCATTCAATGATTTGCAACGACTGAGATTTATGTTTGCTTCAAACGGATTCAAAAGAACACGTATCATAACATTAATCACACAATTTCTAATGAAAGGTAACTTCCCAGGTATCAGATTCGAGATCAGATCTTTGACAAATTTACTAAATAAAAAATAAATAGAACAGGATGTACATACTTATGAGAAAAATATGATAATAACCTCTGAAACAATCGAGTTGGATACAGGAGAGTAACCAAAAAGGTGAGAACACAAAATGATATGAAGGACTGAGGACATAAATACCAAATCAACACACAACATGATGGCGACATTATTAAGTTTTTCATATTTTCTTATGTAACTCATACAAGTTGTATGGAACTTTTTTTCAATAAAAGTCGTTTTTTTACCTCCAATGGAAACGGTACTAGGACATTTGAACAAAGGTTTTATTTGACAATAAACATTGCAAAAACAAATTGTCACCAGAGGTGTTGTTTTTTGGTAAGCATACGAAGTGATTCCATGTACTGTTGGGTAAAATATAATTAGACGAACACCAGATGTTGGTAAAAATGATAATAATTTAAGAAAGGCAAAATCTGGTATATGACAAACTCAAGTTTTACATTGGTGGGGGATATGTCCACTTGGTGGGCTATCCCCCACCAAATGGGCATACTCTCAGGGTTGGGGGTGGGCTCTCTCTCTCTCTCTCTCTCTCTCTCTCTCTCTCTCTCTCTCTCTCTCTCTCTCTCTCTCTCTCTCTCTCTACCTCTCTCTATCTATCTTTCTCTCTCTCTTTAAAAACCCGTAATATGCGGGTATACACAAGGCTGAAAAAAACCTCTGTCTCTCGCTTTCTCTCTATCTCTAACTTTTTTTATCTATTGTTTTTTTTAAAAAGGGAGGGGAAACCCATAAGATGTGGAGTGGCACCAAATAGGTTGAAAATAATAACTTTAATCCTTTAAAATGCATAACAGGTTCTTTGAACCTTACTCTAAGTAATGATAATCTACCAAATGCGATATTAAAACCGTATGTGCATATAAGGAAGATTTCCTGTTGACAAAATATAACTCCATCGAATTTGGCAAGCCCAAACTGGGCGCATACAGTTGGCGAAGGCACTGGGTATCATAATGATAAGCGTGGAGGACTGCATATAAGAAGCACAGAGGGCTTGCAAGAGAAAAAACCAACTGTGCACTCGTACTAAGAATTTTTTTACACACACACACATCGTAGGTAGCGTGGCTTGGTGCTGTCCTTTACACAAGGTGGCTTGGTGTTGTCTTTCTCTCACACACACACACACACACACACAATGTGGCTTGGTGTTGTCTTTCATACACACACACATATCGTAGGCAGCGTGGCTTTATGTTTCTTCAAGCTTGAAAAAAAGGGACGCATGTCTGCTTGAAGGAGAGCTGTCCTGATCTTACATAAGCGACTCACACACGGAATCTCAGTTGGCGAATCGTCATCATCCGGAAGCACAATCGAGATAGGCACGTTGATAGCATTGGAATACGACATGGTAAGGGAAACCTGCAATTCTTTACAGTACTATAAATCTTGTTACATTATGAAATGTTTAAAGATTGGTAGATTGACGTACGTAACCAAGGTTTATATTGTTTGACATGTAAACTATTGTACTTTTGTATATAAAAAAGAAAAACATTTTCTAGAGAAGAAAACTCTATGCAATGCAATAGAAGAAGAAACGGGGAACGGATAATTGCTCTACATAAATGTGTATAGACGCACGTTTTCAGTCTGATATAAACTCTGTTCACATAATCTAGAACACTATTTTATCTACATGTTTTGGAACATAGGGTATCTCATACCAAAACGAATACATGGTGTAACTATTAGAGTAGACATAGGATATACCATGGGCTAACTGTATTTGATATCAAATTCCAAAAAAAGTAAGATAATGTTTGAGACAGACATATAGAAAAGGAAAAAATGTTTTTTTTGAACAATGATTGATTGAATAATGGTAAACATCTACTCATAGATGGATATAAGCATGTTAACTTGTCATGATTTTTGTGCTAGTTATCACGTGGCAACAAGCATATCTTGTAAGCATAATGAGAGTGTAACTTTTCAAACGTGTGGGAATCCATCGAATATTTCAAAATAGGGAGAACACCCTGAATCCACTTTCCTGACCATTTACGCAGTGTTACTTTGAGGGGAGTGGGGCAATCAAAATGCGTGGAGAGAAGTGGAGTGGGCCAGTCAACATGCATGGAGAGAAGCGGGGCGTAGGGGCCAGAGGTAAGAGGGGCGCAGGGGCCAGAGGTAAGAGAGAACCAAAAACAAAGTCGACCCCTGAACTTTCTACTGCTTCTTCTCCGCCCCGAAAAAGGGTGAAGCTCTCTGATTCCCCAGCATCCCCAATAGCAAAGACCTTGCATACAAAGGGGAAGGATGACTCAGGTACTCTCTCTCTCTCTCTCTCTCTCTCTCTCTCTCTCTCTCTCTCGCTACCTCATTATGATTTGCGAGGATAGTAGCTGGTGTTGTCTTGGCTGGAGAGTTGTCTCTTGATGTCGGCTTTAGCAGTAGGACATGTTGTGAATAGTCACTTGAAATACAATCGCTCAAGTTGAAGTGTGGCTCAAGAAGCGCAAACCAGTGTTTGATTTGAACCTTGAAATTGGAAGGAAATGCTCAATACTGCACTTTCCTATTGCTAATCTTGTGACATTGGCGGTGTGCAGGCCGATGGAAAGCTCCGAAGTTTACAGTCCTAGTATAGAGCAAGTTCTATATTACAACAGAAGAGTTCAATGATGTTCATGGCCTCTCCCTAGCTGGTGCCAACCCCAAACTAGTGAGGTAGGATCAGATCAGTGATGTGGAGTGGTTTAGTGTTTTCAGAGAGTCAAAGAATCGTAGGCACTATCGCATTAAATGCAGTTGTTTGCATACTGATATGTTCGACCAGGTGATGCAGCTGCATTACAAGGTGTACCAGAATCCCCCAACAAACATGGAGATCAACTTTGCATTCACCAAGGGGTTTGTAAAAGAATTCAGCGCGACGGAAATTGCAAGTAGCTCAACCATGCAATTCAATTGGGCTGAATTCGCTGTCCAGCATTTGTAGGACCTCCGAGAGAAAGGGTACTATGAGGGCCATGTCAAAAAGTGGAGGATGCGCAATGTATGTCTAAACATCGAGGAGGCGCAAGCTGAAATGAAGAAGGATACTAAGGAGACACCCATCTCTCGCCACAACACTCACCAGCAGGCTGAAAGCCTATCATTTTTTGGCGTTGAGAATTTGCAGCACATAAAGGCTGCCTCTGAAATTCTTAGCAAACAACTGCAAGATGCTAAAGAATATCTTCTAACTGCAAAATCAGACTTTGAAGCTGCGAGGGTTGTCCAAGCAAGCAATGCTAGGGTCACCCCAATTGTGCTTGCTATGAGACAAAAGCTTCACGACGCTGAAAATGAATTACAGGGGTTACTACAGAGCGACAGCGTGGATGAAAAGAGGGAAATAGAGTGTAAAGTAAAAATAGAGACATTGGAAGGTTTGACATTTCCTGACAGCGAGGACACTCTTGCTGCTGACTCAACTTGTCAGCGTGTAAGTGCGTGACTTTTATGCTTCTACCGTATGATTGGAATATGTGCACAACAAACCTATGTACTTACCATGGTCCTCTTTTTTTTGGTGTGGAGGTTATGGAAGCAAAATTGAATGCATGTGAAGGTCAACTGCAGCTCCTAATGCACATGAGAAAGATGCTACAAGGCTCCTCCATTCCCACTTCCCTGTGTAATATGGCTATGGACACTTTTATAGAAAGTATAGAAGGTGTATGCGATGGGACGATGATCAACCCGTGCAGTGGCTGCAGTTTGCCACTTGAAGTAAAGGGAATCTCCGCCACGGTCAAGATGCCATGTGGGCATAGCTACCACTTTCTCTGCTTTGCAGCTGCATGCTCCTTGTCGACAAAATGTAGAGCTATGACCTGCCAGCAAAGGATACCACAAGAATGGTGTTGGAAACCCACAGGGCAAAGACATCCAATCACACCAACATCTGGTAAGATTGTACAGGGTGTGCTAATTAGCATACCCAATGTGTTAATTAGAATATTTAGTGTGCTAACTGGATATGCTAATTAGCATATCTTGTATGCTGATTAGCATACCCAGTGAGAATATTGAGTGTGCAAACTAGATATGCTAATTAGCAGACCTTGTATGCTAATTAGCATACCCCGTGCTCAGTGAACAGATTAAAGTAAGTTTGGCATATTAGCATATCTAGTAAGTTAACTACCATATCCAAATGCTAACTAGCAAACTGTATATGCTAATTAGCATACTGGGTATACTGATTAGCGTACTGGGTATGCTAATTAGTATATTGGATATGCTGATTAGCATATTGGATATGCTAAATAGCATACTGGGTATGCTAATTAGCATAGTGGGAATGCTCATTAGCATACTGGGTATGCTGATTCACGTACTGAGTATGCTGATTAGTATACTGGATATTCTTATTAGCATATTGGATATGCTAAATAGCATACTGGGTATGCTAATTAGCATACTGGATATGCTAATTAGCATACTGAAGACAATCCTTGTATGCTAGTTACCAGCAATCCCAATATGCTAATTAGCATACCCAACATGCTCATTAGTATACCCAGTATGCTAATTAGCATACCCAGTATGCTAATTAGCATACTTGTGCTCAGTGTACAGACTAGAGTAAGTTTGTCATAATGGAAAATCTAGTAACTAAGCTACAATCTCCAGATGCAAACTAGCATATTGGATATGCTAGTTACCATACTCAGAAATTCGAATTAACATACTGGGCTTGTCAGCATAATGGATTCCAATGTATGCCAGGCCGCACACATAGTCACAGCATATCAAACATTTTCTAGCATACATGACATGCTTATATGAGTCTTAATCCACATTTTTTGTTGCAGGCCTGGGGCAGTCCCTCCGTGATGTGGGCAGTGTGCATGACACGAAGGGCAAGGGAAAGGCTGTAATGGAGGACCTTTCGATCGAGGAGAGTGATGAGCTGGATACAGGTGAGAGCCCTTCGACGGAGAAGGGTGTTGAGTTGGATGCAAGGAGTGAAGGGGTGGATGAGGGCTCCCAGCAGATGCCAAATGAAAGCATGAAAAAAACGGAGGAAGGCGGTGATGTGAGCAGGAACTCAGAAGATGAAAAAGAAGATGTTTTTTTTTTCATGGCTCCTCGTGTGCCTCGTGTGCCAGCGATGCTTGCTGCAACTAACAAAGCAGAAGCTTCTCAACAGAGAGTGGCTAGTGGCTCAGGGGAAACTTTGAAGAATGACAACATAGAAGATGAGCAAGCAGTTGGTGACAACAGCCCTCTCAAGGGTTTTTTGCGTAAAGCTCAGCTGAAAAGAAAAGTTGGCCTTGAAGAGGTACCCGAAGACATTGCAAGCACAGCATGTGGTTCGGACAAGGCTGAAACCTCCAAAGGTGGAAAGAAAGCCACCCGCTCAAGAGCTTGCAAAAAATTGTGTTAAGACTTATTGCTCCCTACCTGGTTGTGCCCTTCACTATATATGCTAGACCATTTTGAAACCCAAATGCGTATTGTAACTGACATGCATTTTGTTTTCCAATGAAAATGTATTTTTGTGCAATATAAATCTGAGCAGCAGCTCATTGTAATTTTTGCTGTTTTTCTTTTTTAAACTTGTTCATTTCGTATCGCGGTTTCCCTGCAGAGAAAGAGAAACAAACATTAATCGTCATGCCTGATGCAACTGCGGCCATGTAATGGCAGAAATTACGGAGATGGCGAGTCCACAAAGCCAGGCAGTTAAGGAGACAGAAAACGGAGATTGAAAAACGCCTTGAATGATATTCATAGCTTGCCCATAGTATTATTGAGCGCCTAAATTATGTGCACCCAAGTGGGCCGGTTTTTTTTGCTGAATGGTATCCTCTACCAGACCTAATATTGGTGCCTAAGCATTTATGTGATGAAAAAAGGGCTCTGGTGCTGGACTTGAACGGTCTTTTGGTGGAAGTGTTAGAGCCTCGTTTTGGTGAAAAGCCCCCGGCATATGGAGATGAAATGCTGAAATACGATGTACTTGATAAGCAGGGGTTCTGTCGCAAGGACAACCATTTTTTTTTGGTCTGGTGCCTGCAGTTCTTTAATGTGTTTATATGGAGCACAAGCCTCCATAGTAAAGTCATAAGTATTTTCTGTACTGTTTTTAAAGAGTAGGTGCGAAAGATTACTGGGTTTTTTGCTCAAGCGCACTATACAAAGCAATCCTGGCAGATCTAGAGAAAACCTGTGTTTATGAAAGACTTATCCTTGTTCTGGAAACACACTCCGGTGTACAATGCCCAAAACACACTTATAATCGATAATAGGTTCTACAAAGTGTTTCAGAACCCACCACAAACTTGGCTTGTTACTCCTAGTCTAGAGCACCAGAGTGCTGAGCAGAGGGAAAAGTTCCTTATAGAAACTTTGAAGTCCTGGCTTTTTCTTTGGCTGCAAACGGATGATCGGAAAACATATGTTGCTGATAATGTGTTTAAGACAGGCTCAGATGAGTTTTCTGATGCAGTCGTCAAACGTTTGCTTGACATTCAAAAGAGGGATATAGAGGCTAAAAGACTGGAAGAAATTCGTCGCAAACAGTGGGAAGCTGACCTAGAAGCAGAAAGAGAGAAAGAAAAGCTGGAGAGGGAAAGAAGAGAAAGTGAGCAGCATAGTGCCAACCTAGAAGCAGAGGAGGAAGTAGAGAGAAAAGAAAAGAGGCAGCAGGAAAAGACAAACAGTGAGGACAGCCTAGTCACTACAAGCGCCCTCCGAGGAGGCCTTAAGAGTTTTTGGGGCAGTGACTGTCATTGTAAAATTGAACCCTATGTAAATAATTTGATGCTGGCAATTAATGTAAACAGTTTGATAGTTAGCATGCTGACACAAGATGTAAACAGTTTGAGTTAGCATGCTGGCAATTAATGTAAACAGTTTGATAGTTAGCATGCTGACCAACTTTATAATAAAACTGCAAACCCTTACAGCAAAGTGGTATATAGAAAATCCAATGGATACAAATTAAAAGATGAAGGGCATGCTATTACAGATTGCTTCATAGCTTTCCGGAGTGATTGTGTACACCTGCCTTCTCCTTGGGACGTGCTCCATGGGTATTTTGATACATCGCACCAGATGTGAAAGTAGGTGGACGATAGGCTGCTTGTGGTCTAGCTTGAAGGTGTATGCATCCAATTGCTTGTAATACAGTCCTTGCACAACATATGAGCCTCTGTCAATTACATTGATCCATTCATCATTGTAACCCTTCTCCACCTTCTCCTTTTCTGCGACACACTTGACCAGATAGAAATCCACATCTTCGACGTTGGTTAAAGCATCTGGATTTACAGCAAATGTGTCTCCAGAACATAGAGTGCTACTCAACACATCATGATGACGTTCGTATGTGAAGTTATCATAGCCAGTGAATTCCTCTGTCGAAACTTCATCTGTTTGCTCAAGTAATGGCTGCAGAATCTAATAATCCCAAGCCTCCACGTGAGCTTTATTGATGCAACGATTCCACCTTCCGTTCATGCATGCATCACAGAAGCATGTCAACTTTCTTGTTGCAAGGGAAGTTAGATCCTGCGGGTTGTGACCACGAATAGCATGCAAAGAGCGAGTTTTTGCCACAGTGGGACAATTCCACTTAGCTTCCCTGATAACATCTCCCTCTTTAACCTCCCAGAACACACACGCACATTCCCTTTCTTTTGAAGGATATGATGCAGGTGCTCCATGCGATAGGTTGGCCTAGCAATAAGCAACCACATCTGCTACACACTGCAATATAGCTCCATTAGGTTTTAGTTGCTCATGGGTCAAGGTTCTTTTCACAACTGCTCCTGCACCATCATGCTCACCCTTGCCATGCCTTGATCGAAAGAAGAACCAGCTCATCCCAATCCCTGTGATTCCACCATATCTTGCAACAAAATAGAAAGGCCTGGCTCCCTTGAATTGCGAGGCCGCACCATCTGACCACACCCAATGTTGTTACAAGTGACACCCTCTTGTTGTAACCAGTCACGGTGTAGCATGAAGCAATGTTGCACAAACAGTGTGTCATGGACCCTATCATTTGATATGAAGAAGTGGATTGTTTTGACTACCTCCCTTGCCTTGCGGTAGTACGTTATGTGTACAAAAATAGTTATTGACTAGAGTGCCAATGCATTGACTGAATCTCATTTTGCTCCTTGAAAGCATAATTTTCAGCAAATTCAACAACTGAGACAATGACATCATTCGGAAAGCAAAGTATACAATCCTTTAATTGTTGTCCTTGCCATCATGCCACATAGTTATGAGTGATGAAGATCTTCAACTAGGTCTGCAACAGTCGAAGAAACTCCCAGCACTGCATTTATTTATGCAAAAGATCTTTTCTTTTCTTACTGTTTCCATGCCTGTCTTTTGCTTCTACATACGCAAATACTTTCACATTAATACTCTTACCAGGCTTTGCTGTTTCTAAGCAACATAATTCTAACTTATTTACTCCACATATCTTACAGTTTCCCATCAGGCATTCCCTTCTGTGGAAAACTGCATCTGCTGGCTTTGGACAGAGAACGGACTCCCACATCTGTGTGACACCTTTGAACGTGTGATGTGAAGCCACGCAGCCGCTGCTAATGTTCTTGCCTGTAAACAGATATTGCATACACAGTTGCAACATGTATCATGCAGCCCCAAAGCACGAGAGCACATGTGGTTCAGTGCGTCTTTCAAAAAGGTCATCTGCACATGGTATTCACAACAACATGTGTACCTATCCTTCAGCCTCCTGCAAAAGAATGGATTTAACATCTCAAACATCCTCATGCCAATCTTGCAATCTGGATGTGTTTGTTTGAATCTTTGAAAGAGCTCAACCTGAAATATCCATATTTGATCAGTATGTTTACTAGGAGAAATAATCCAAACAGGACTATACGCATTGCTACTTAATACATCCACCATAGAAACAAATTGGTGTGTTAAACAACACATCATATGGTCCTAACATGCATGTAACTGGGTATAATATTGTATACTAAGCATGCAGTTAGCATGCTGAGTATGCTAACTAGCATAGCTGAGTATGCTAACTAGAATACTAGTTGTGCTAACAAGCACAATCAATGTGTAGTGTAGAATACGAGGCATACTCATCAGCATGCTAGTTAGCATGCTGAGTATACTCATCAGCATACTGAGTATGCTAACTAGCATGCTGAGTTAGCATACTAGCTGTGCTAACTAGCATACTAGCTAGCATACTCATGAGCATGCTGAGTATGCTAACTAGCATACTAGCTGTGCTAACAAGCACAAACAGTGTGTAGTTTAGCATACGAGGCATACTCATCAGCATGCTAGTTAGCATGCTGAGTATACTCATAAGCATGCTAGGTAGCATGCTGAGTATGCTAGTTAGAATAGCTGAATATGCTAACTAGTATACTAGCTGTGCTTACAAGCATAATCAGTGTGTAATTTAGCATATGAGTCATTGTTAACCACATGAATGTGGGCTAAGAAGAATAGACAGTATGCTAACTAGCATACATATTGTGCTAGCCAGCACACTTATTATGTTGAACAACATAGCCAGCACACTACGAATGCTAACTAGCATAAATCAACTTACCCGTTATGCTACTTAGCATTCTCAGTTGTGCTAACTAGCATACTCATGAGCATGCTAGTTAGCATAGATGAATATGCTAACTAGCATACTAGCATAAACCAGCTTACCCGTTATGCTACTTAGCATTCTTAGCTGTGCTAACTAGCATACTCAGCATGCTAGTTAGCTAGCTGAGTATGCTTACTAGCATGCTATATTGCTAGTTTGCACAATTGAGTATGCTAACTAGCAGACTAGCTGTGATAACAATCAAAATCAGTGTGTAGTTTAACATATGAGTCATGGTTAACCACACAAAGTGTGCTAAGAAGAATAGAAGGTATGCTAACTAGCATACATATTGTGTTAGCCAGCACACTTGTTATGTTGAATAGCATAGCCAACACACTAGCATAAAAGGTGTTAAAGTAGCATACATATTGTGCTAACCAGCGTAGTCCTCAAGATCACTAGGCATGCTAACTAACAGAAGATTTATGCTGAACACCATACCCACCATACAGGAATGCTAACTAGCATATACCATAAACCAGCTTACCCATTATGCTAGTTATCATACTACGAAAGGTAGCTAGCATACTCATTGTGTCAAAGAACATACAGAGCATGCTAGTTAGCATAATAGGTATGCTAACTAGCATAAAGGGTGTTATAGTAGCTTACATATTGTGCTAGACAGCATACTTATCATGCTAAACACCATACCCAGCATACTAAGAGTGAGACTATGCTAACTAGCACAGCATACATAGCATAACATATTGTGATAACTAGCATGCTTTGTATGCTAGGTAGATTACTAGCATGCTAGAATGCATAAGTTACGGCGCAAGTATGTCATTGATCACCTGAGACTCATCCAGGAGGTGCACAGGGTGTTTTATGTAGCTTTTCCTTCCCACTCTCTTTCGACAAACATCCTTCTTGTTGGGTGAAACACGAGTCTCCTCTGTCCAAAATGTGTAGACCAATTCCTTAATTTCATCTGTGATAGGGCTATGACGGTGTTTCTTGTGACATTCAACCAATGAAAACAGTCGAGCATTGACACCAGACTTCACCTACCGTGATTTTGCTTTGAACAAGCTACGACGGTCGACTTTTAGGACCCTGGAGAATTTGGCAATAGGCATGTTTTACTTTGGATTTATCAATATCTACAATGCTGCATTCTTCAAAAACAGCTCGTCGTTAGAAGTTGGATGCTTGACGATAGCTAGTGTGTTGTGGACATTGGAGACAATTGCACTCTGCACAGCAGCCTCCTCCTCTAAAGACTGATCACGGATTGCCCGAAAAAGCGGATGTTGAGCAACAAGGTTCCAGATTTCGCACTTTGCTTCTTTGTTGAGACCTTTAGTCCTGCTCTTGAAAGCTTTCACAATCTCAAAGGATATTTTCCTTTTCTCCTCATCGTCGATGGCATGATGTCCTCGTTTAGTTGTCATCTGTCGGTGCTCCCGCTGTTTACGCTTTCTTTATGTCTCATATTTCTTGATAATAGAAAGAGCTGGATGCTGGTAGTCGTCATTCATTTCCTGTAATGGCTCCCTTCTGTAATGGCTCCCTTCTGCCTCCATTTCTAGTGGCAATAATGTTGTCTGCTGGTTTTCCATATCTGTAAGTCTGCTAAACTTTGACAACTCAACTTTGAGGCAAGAAGCAATGCGAGAGAGAGAGAGAGAGAGAGAGAGAGAGAGAGAGAGAGAGAGAGAGAGAGAGAGAGAGAGAGGTAGAGGGAGGGAGGGAGTAGGAATAGGGCAAACTATAAACTGGTCTGAGAGTGAGACAAAGAGGGATTCTGTGCCGTAGAGAGAGAGAGAGAGAGAGAGAGAGAGAGAAAGAAAGAGAACAGAGGCCACACCCCACGTCGTCATCGTAACCGAAAACAGAGTCCACACCCCATACGGGAGGGAACAAATAATATATCTTATAGTTATTAAAATTTCAAACTTCACTTGCTCTTTGCTTTTTAATAGAT